>NC_135901.1:1824799-2311299 GCF_964194155.1 Cetorhinus maximus | reverse complement strand
ATAAGGGATCACATAGAATCAGATAAAGGGATCATATGAAACAGTTCTATTGTATTCCTGTCTAAGATAATGAGAGAAGGTGGTGTAAGTAATTTGGGATCCAATTAAATTAACCAATTGTCATGTTACAACAAGCCCCACTCTGACATGAGGTAATTGTCACATTGGACATAAAAGTAGAGGTTCTGAAGGTCTTCCTTGCTAGCCAAGTATGAAGATTCCCCAGGCTGAGTTCCAAGAAAATTACTGTCAAAGAAGAAGCCAGACTCCCGAGGCTGAATTCCATAAGAATTGCTGTCAAAGAAGGAGCCAGAGAGGGTTATACTTTTATGGACTGATCACCACATGAGGTTGTAAAGTCATTATTTTAAAGTTGTGAAGTAAACCTTTCTCTTTTAATAAACCTTTTTTTAAACTTACAATCCAGGGAATTCTGCCTTTGCTTTAATTGTGGAAATTCTTGTCTGAACCAAAGTGAATTCATTAATTGGCAAGTTGGGGGTGGCTGAAATCGAATAAGTTACAGAGCATAAGATGAGGTAACACAAAACTTGAATTTAAAAACTTGCATTTTTAAGGGCCGTTCACAACCGCAATACATCCCAAAGTGCTTTACAGCCAATGAAGTACTTTTTGAAGTGTAGTCACTGTTGTAATTTAGGAAACACGGCAGTCCCTGCTCTTCTCTGAAATTGTAGCCAGGGGGACGTCCAAGCCCACCCAAAGGGGCAGACAGGGCCCTAGCGTTGGCTTCTCATCCAAAAGAGAGTAGCTCCAACAGTCCAGCACTCCCTCAAGCTTCAACTTGCACAAGTTTTCAATTCCCATTTGACCTTTCTTTCTGTCTCTATTGCTCATGTCAATGACAGCCAGGCGATGGAGCTGAGGGCTGAATTTAGCCGAGAATGACGGGGCCTACGTCCCAGTTAAGAAACTGCCATGGGTGTCGACTAATAGACAGGAAGATGCTGATTGGCTGACTGGGAAATGGGCCTCCAGCCAATTGGGGAAGGAGTGGGGGGGTGACCAGGGCTGATGGTGATGGGACCCCTCAGGGTTCAGTGGCCCTGTGTCCAAAGCGGGGAGTCACAGGAATAGCGTACAGAGGAGCAAAAGAGAAACCATTTGGGTCCAGAATATTGTGTAAATCCTTTTACTCTGGTTGTCTTGATCTTCAAGTAATTTACGTTTAAAAAAAAAATGTTCTGTTTCATTAATGAAGTTTTATCAGTAAAAATATTTGATTTTTCTGGACCTTTCATGATTAGCTTCATGCACTTTAGGGAAAGTGGGTGAGAGGGGTTGGCAGGCTCTTTAACAGCAAGTGAGTCCCTCCAAGGTAATTGGCAAAGGAGCCAGAGAGGGGGAATGTGATTTTATTTTCGACACAGCGATGTTAGAAAATGGGGTTCAGGGAGTTAATTAACTATTTATCCCCCTTTCCCAAACTCTGAAATGATTCACAGTGATAACATTGATTGGCGACAGTGATTAGATTTTATTCAGTATAAATGAAACCTGACAATTGCTCATGTCTGAGCAGTAGTATCAAAGTGCAGCAGCATTACCATTACACTCTGGGTAGAAGCATCATCTCCACGTAAATGCTCCCTGGTCTGCCCCAGATGCCATGGCACCAGTCAATGTAATATATAAAACTTCTAAAAATCTCTAAGATAAAAGCAAGATACTGTGGATGCTGGATATCTGAAACAAAAACAAAAATTGCTGGAAAAACTCAGCAGGTCTGACAGCATCTGTGGAGAGGATGACAGAGTTAACGTTTCGAGTCCGTATGACTCCTCATCAGAACTAAAGAGAAATAGAAATGTGGTGAAATATAAGCTGTTTAAGGGTGGTGGTGGGGGGGAGGCGGTGGAGGGGAGGTGGGACAGGTAGAGCTGGATAGAGGGCCAGTGATAGGTGGAGGCAAAGGAGAGATTGCCAAAGATGTCACAAACAAAAGATCAAAGGGGTGTTGACGGTGGTGATATTAGCTAAAGGATGTGCTAATGGTGACATTAAAGTGACAATGGTGACAACATTGTTTTATCCCCAACTTTTAGCCTATTTCGATCCCCTCCTAAGGGCTCCTTCACCTTAAGCTCCCTTTCAAATCTGCCTCATTACACATCACTAAATCTAGAATTGCCTGTTTCCTAGTGGTAAGATTTTAGAGTCCATTATTAAGGATGTGATTTCAGAATATTTGGAAGTGCATGGTAAATTAGGGCAAAGTCAGCATGGTTTCATCAAGGGGAGGTCATGCCTGACAAATCTGTTAGAATTCTTTGAGGAGGTAACGAGTAGATTAGACAAAGGAGAGCCAATGGATGTTATCTACTTGGACTTCCAGAAGGCCTTTGACAAGGTGCCGCACAGGAGGCTGCTCAGTAAGATAAGAGCCCATGGTGTTAGAGGCAAGGTACTAGCATGGATAGAAGATTGGCTGTCTGGCAGGAGGCAGAGAGTGGGGATAAGGGGGTCCTTCTCAGGATGGCAGCCGGTGACTAGTGGAGTTCTGCAGGGGTCAGTGTTGGGACCACAACTTTTCACTTTATACATTAATGATCTAGATGAAGGAACTGAGGGCATCCTGGCTAAGTTTGCAGATGATACAAATTTAGGTGGAGGGACAGGTAGTATTGAGGAGGCAGGGAGGCTGCAGAAGGATTTGGACAGGTTAGGAGAATGGGCAAAGAAGTGGCAGATGAATACAACGTGGGGAAGTGTGAGGTCATGCACTCTGGTAGGAAGAATAGAGGCATAGACTATTTTCTAAATGGGGAGAGAATTCCGAAATCTGGAGTGCAAAGGGACTTGGGAGTCCTAGTCCAGGATTCTCTTAAGGTTAACTTGCAGGTTGACGCGGTAGTTAGGAAGGCAAATGCAATGTTGGCATTTATTTCGAGAGGACTAGAATATAAAAGCAGGGATGTGCTGCTGAGGCTTTACAAAGTTCTGGTCAGACCACATTTAGAATATTGTGAGCAATTTTGGGCCCCGTATCTCAGGAAGGATGTTCTGGCCCTGGAGAGGGTCCAGAGGAGGTTCACGAGAATGATCCCAGGAATGAAAGGCTTAACATATGAGGAACGTTTGAGGACTCTGGGTCTATACTCGATGGAGTTTAGAAGGATGAGGGGGGGATCTGATTGAAACTTACAGAATACTGAAAGGCCTGGATAGAGTGGACGTGGGGAAGATGTTTCCATTAGTAGGAGAGACTAGGACCCGAGGGCACAGCCTCAGAGTAAAGGGAAGACCTTTTAGAACAGAGATGAGGAGAAACTTCGTTAGCCAGAGAGTGGTGAATCTATGGAGTTCATTGCCACAGAAGGCTGTGGAGGCCAGGTCATTGAGTGTATTTAAGAGCGAGATAGATAGGTTCTTGATTGGTAAGGGGACCAAAGATTACGGGGAGAAGGCGGGAGAATGGGGTTGAGAAACTTATCAGCCATGATTGAATGGCGGAGCAGACTCGATGGGCCGAATGGCCTAATTTCTGCTCCTATGTCTTATGGTCTCCCCCCACCCCACCCCCACTAGGGCTATCTGTACCTTGCTCATCCTGCTTTCTACCCTTAATGTCACCATTAGCACATCCTTTAGCTAATGTCAACACTGTCAACACCCCTTTGACCTTTTGTTTATGACATCTTTGGCAATCTCTCCTTTGCCTCCACCTAACACTGGCCCTCTATCCAGCTCCACCTGTCCAAGCCCCCTTAAACAGCTTATATTTCACCACATTTCTATTTCTCTTTAGTTCTGATAAAGAGTATTACAGACTCGAAATGTTAACTCTGTCTTCCTTGCCACAGATGGTGTCAAATCTGCTGAGTTTTTCCAGCAATTTTTGTTCTTGTCTCTAAAAATCTCTGTTCTTGGAGAATTCCTTCTTATACTTTGTTGCATCGCAAAGTCTATGCAGATTGATTTAACCCAATCATTGCCGAGCCATCATTTGAATGGACCGATTACAAAACCTGTCATTGAACCATCTACACCCGTCCAACCCATGTCAAACTCTCAGACAATTGGCTTCCCCATGGTCCATCCCCAGGACAGGGAGTCAGCATTCCCAGGCCAAGCAGTGAAAACATGGTGGCCTTAACACTCTGTCCTCTGTGAGCTGTTTATCTCCCGGCATATAGCAAGTCATCTGTTCTCAGCTATGCTACATTTACTGCTGAACTTTGGCCCCTTTTAAACCTTTTGGATCAATAAAACATTCGGTCAATGAAGACCCAAAGCACAATTTCCCATCCTGTCACTTGTCAACCATCTTTACCCAAAGCGTAATCACAACAGGAGTAGAAGCAGGAGAAATGTAACAATCAAATTAAAAATATATGCACAACTAGTCATAGAATTTAATTTAACGTTTTCTAATTAGCAAGAAATGCCAAATTAGGGGTACCCCAGCATTCTTACAGTTAACACCTTGAGGGGAAGAGAACTCTCTCTCCGACTCCTCACTCAATTTCACTCTGTTATTTTCCAGTTCTGTTCTGGCCCCCGCTGGGGTAACATCGACCTGATCTTTACTCCTCCTGAAGGAGCATCATGAGTTCTAAGTTACAAGTACATAAGGACATATGCTTCGAGCAACAGGTCAAGCATGGATGTACAAGATTCTCCAGCTCTCCCTTTATCCCTATCCAACTTGTGGCCAGTTCTTACTGAGTATTATTTCTCCCAAGCCCCTAATTGTTCAGTCCAAGTTCTTATCCCTTTTTAATTTAATTTTACTCACTTATTCACCATGACCAGTGTATTTAATTCTGTCCTGGTTGTTTTAAAGTCAGTTTCACTATGGAGTATGTGTCAATTCCTTGATGATGTCAAAATGTTGTCTCATTCCCCTGGTCACATTCACCATTTAATGTCATTCTGGGTGTCAGGTAGCTGTGCATGGTTGGGACCCATTCTTCAGCGCACGTTCAGCATGCATTTCCTGCTGTTAGTTGTCTCACACGTAACAAATCACAGCTGCACACTCACACTGCTATCCCAAAATCATGACACATATTATCGACTTTCAGGTGACCTCATGAAAAGATCAAAGTGGGTAACAGTCTCGAGATCTTCTATTATCTCCCCCAGTATGGTCCTGATATTTCAGGTAGTGGCCAGGCTTTCAAATGCGGTTTTCTATTTTTAAAAATGTTCACAGGCAAAGGATACAAATATCTCACTTATTTTGTCTCTACACTTCCCTGAATTCACGGCAATGTATATGGGCACCAGATTGATATATTCCGTTGAACTGCACCCTTGATGAGTTATTCCAGTTCCTTCACTGTCCAGTACAATATTTTCATAATACTTTTGAAACAGAAAACAAACAGTCCCATTTGATTTCAGCTATTAACATATTTTGTTTGTTCTTTATTTTAGATGTCAGGCCCGGGTTGTTCTTCTTGGAGCAAGGGAGTTTGAGGGAAGATTTGATAGAGGTGTACAGGAATATGACAGATTTAGATAGGTGGAGAAAGAAAAGCTGTTCCCATTAGCTGATGTACAGGGACAAAGGGACACACATTTATGGTTTTGGGCAGGAGATGTGAGGAAGAACATTTTTACACAGCAAGTGGTAATGATCTGGAACTCACTGCCTACGAGGGTGTTGGAAGTGGAAATGATGAATGATTTCAAAAGGAAATTGGATGAACTCTCGAGGGAAATAAACCTGCAGGGCTACGGGATAGAACAGCGCAACGGGACTGGCTGGTTTGCTCAACAGAGAGCTGGCATGGACTCGACAGGCTGAATGGCCTCCTTCTATGCCTAAATGACTCTATGATCTGAAGAGAACAATTTCAGCTGCTCCAGTCTCTCCAGCTAATTGAAGTCCCTCATCCCTGGTGCCGTTCTCGTAAATCTCCTCGGTACCCTCTCCGAGAACATCACATCTTTCCTAAAGTGTGGGGCCCATATATAGGGTTCCTTTTTAGAGGGATACAGTTAGACTTAGGATCATTGTGGAAAAGGAAAAAGATAGAACAGGAGTAAAAGTACTAAATTGGGGCAAGACAAATTTTACAAAGCTCAGAGGTGAGCTGGTGAGAGTGGACAGGATACAGCTAGCAGAAGGAAGAACTGTGTCAAATCAGTGGGAGCCATTCAAAGGTGAGGTTCTATGGGTACAATGTAGACATGTCCCCACAAAGGAAAAGGGTGGTACTGCCAAATATAGAGCCCCCTGATTATCCAGAAGCATACAGGCCAAGATAAAGCAGAAAAAGAAAGCTTCTGACAGTCACAAAAGAGTTAATACTGTAGAAAGCCTAGAGAAGTATAAAAAGTAAAGGAGTGAAGTAAAAATGGAAATTAGGAAAGCAGAGAGAGGATAAGAAAAAATGTCAACAGGTAAAATCAAAGAAAATCCCAAGATGTTTTACCAGTACATTAAGAGCAAAAGAATAACTAAGGAAAAGGTCGGGCCTATCAGAGATGTACATGGTAACTTGTGAGTTGATGTAGAAGATGTGGGCAGGGTTCTCAATGAGTACTTTGTCTCTGTCTTCACTAAGGAGAGGGATGATGCAGACATTCTAGTTAAAGGGGAAGAGTGAAATATTGGATGCAATAAGCATAGTGAGAGAGGAAGTAATGGAGGGACTGACATCCTTGAAGGTGGATAAATCACCAGGGCAGATGGATTGTATCCCAATCTGTTGAAAGAAGCCAGGGAAGAAATAAGGGATGCTCTGAGTATCATTTTCCAATCCTCACTAGATACCGGTGAAGTCCCAGAGGATTGGAGGTCTGTGAACGTTGTACCATTATTTGAAAAGGGTGCTAGGGATGGGCCAGAAAATTATAGGCAAGTCAGTATGACTTCAGTGATGGGAAAATTATTGAAAACAATTCTGAGGAGCAGGATAAACTATCATTTACACAAAACACGGATATCAGGGATAGTCAGCCTGGTTTTGTTAGGGAAAATCGTGTGTTACTAACTTAATAGAATTTTTTGAGGAAGTAACAAGGAAGATTTATGAGGATAGTGCAGTGGATGTTGTCTAAGAGGATTTCAGTAAGGAATTTGACAAAGTCCCACATAGCAGACTGGTCAGGAAAGTGGCAGGTTGGGTCCAAAATTAGTTCAGCGACAGGAAACTAAAGGTAATGGTCAATGAATGTTTTTGCAAATGGAAAACGGTTTCCAGTGATGTTCCACAGGGCTCAGTATTGGGGCCCTTCCTGTAAATATTAATGATTTAGACTTAAATGTGGGAGGCATGATTGGGAAATTTGTAGATGACACAAAAATTGGCCATGTAGTTGATAGTTGAAGAGGATAGCTGTCGACTCCAGAATTATATCAATGGTTTGGTTGAGTGGGCGGGAAAGTGGTAAATGGAATTCAATCCAGAAAAGTGTGAGGTAATGCATTTGGGGAGGACAAATAAAGCAAGGGAATGTTGAATAACCGGGAAGCTATTGAGAGGGATTGAGGAAGTGAGAGACCCTGGAGTGCATGTCCACAGTGTCTTGAAGGTGGCAAGACAGGTGGACAAGATGGTCAAGAAAGCATATGGAATGCTTTCATTTATTGAGCGAAGTATTGAATACAAAAACAGGGATGTAATGATGTATAAAATTGTAGTTTGTAATTCACTGCCTAAGTTTGTGGTTGAGGCTGAAACACTCAACTCACGTAAAAGCTACCTGGACCTGCATCTGAAGTGCTGTAACCTGCAAGGCTACGGACCAGGTGCTAGAAAGTTTGGGTTAAAATGAGCGGTTAGTTTCTTATTTCTCTTTTTTGGCTGGCGCAGACACGATGGGATGAATGGCCTCTTTCTGCACCGTAACTTCTCTATGGTTCTATGGATAGAATTGAGAAGCAGGAAGGTTATCTTCCACTGGTTTGGAACCATGGTTAGACGACACTGGGAGGACAGTCAATATTTGTGATCTCCATTGAGAAAAAGGAGACAGACACACCGGAGAAGGTGGCAAAAATATTCAGAAGGATCAGACCAGAACTGAGAGCGTTTAACCCTCAGGAAAGGCTGGGCTGCCTTCCTCTAGAAAAGAGAAGACTGAAGGGTGACCTGATGGAAGTCTTTAAGATTATAAAGAGGCTCAATAATCCAGTAGGGATTTCATGAGAAACCTCTATACTCAGCAAGTAGTGAGAATGTGAAGCTTGCGACCACAGCGAGTGGTTGAGGTGAATAGCATGAATATATTTAAGAGGAAGCTAGATACACACATTAGGGAGAAAGGAATAGAAGGATATGCTGATGGGGGGGAGTGGAGGCTCATGTGGAGCATAAATATTGACATAGAGCGATTGAGCCGACTGGCCTGGCCCCTGTGCTGTAGATTCAATGGAACAGAGACAAATGTATTTATTTGAGATCTACCTGTAGTGGTGGGCAAAACACTATTTGCTACCCAGGATAAAATAAATATACTTCACCAGCTTTTGTGGATCATTTCGGTGGAAACGTGCACTCACAGGCTGAAAGAGCATCAGCCCACTGGAAGCAAAGCTGTGAGGCCTGTCCAGCAGAAAGAAACCTCTGACCCTCCCACTTCACCAACTGTCAGAATGAACATGGTTCAGTCCTGGATGTGATTAACAGCAGCAATAACAGCAGAATCCAACCCCTGTAATCACTTGTGAACTCGCTGGTGTCTCAGGAGGTGAGATGAATCACTGAATCCCTTCCCACATTCAGAGCAAATGAATGGCCTCTCCCCAGTGTGAACTCGCTGGTGTCTCAGCAGGCTGGATAACTGAGTGAATCTTTTCCCACACTCAAAACAGGCGAATGGTCTCTCTTCAGTGTGAACACGCCGGTGTCTCTGCAGGTTGGATGAAGTAGTGAATTTTTTCCCACACTCAGAGCAGGTGAATGGCCTCTCCCCATTGTGAATGCGTTGATGTATCAGCAGGCTGAATGAATGAGTGAATCTCTTCCCACATACGGAGCATGTGAATGGCCTCTCGCAGGTGTGAAGACGCAGGTGTGTCTTAAGGCTGGATAACTGATTGAATCCCTTACCACACTCAGAGCAGGTGAACGGCCTCTCCCCAGTGTGAACTCGCTGGTGTACGAGCTGGGTGGATGAATCAATATATCCCTTCCCACACTCGGAGCAGGTGAATGGCCTCTCCCCAGTGTGAACTCGCTGGTGTAACAGCAGGGCGGATGAATCAATGAATCCTTTCCCACAATCAGAGCAGGTGAATGACCTCTCCCCAGCGTGAACTCTCTGGTGTGTCACCAGATTGGATGACTGACTGAATCCCTTCCCACAGTCAGAGCAGGTGAATGGTCTCTCCCCAGCATGAACTCTCTGGTGTGTCTGCAGATGGGATGACTGACTGAATCCCTTCCCACAGTCAGAGCAGGTGAAAGGCCTCTCCCCTGTGTGAACACGTCGATGAGTTTCCAGCCCAGATGGGAACTGGAATGCCTTCCCACAGACACCACATTTCCATGGTTTCCCCATGGTGAGGGTGTCCTTGTGTCTCTCTCCGGATTCAATGATCAGTTGAAGCCTTGTCCACAAAAAGAACATCTATATGGTTCTCCCCACTGTGAATGGTGCAATGTTTTTTCAGGATGTGTGACTGGTTAAAGCTCTTTCCACAGTCAGTACACTGGAACACTCTCACTCGGGTGTGTGTGTGTGTGTGTCTTGGTACCTTTCTAGTTGCACTGATGTTCAAAACCTTTTGAAGGAGACAGACTAGACAAATGTTTCTCCATCTAGATTTAAAGGTTGATGGTATTCATGTCCCAATCAATCGAGTGACTCTGTCAGGCCTTGATGCCTTGTTTGGTATCTGTCTCCAAATCCTCCCCTTCTAATATTCTGTAAATGGAGTTTACAAAAGTCATCACTTTCAGTACAGGGTAGAAATTCAGAAAAGAAAAGTCTAGTTTCTGTGGAACATTCTTTCCTCTCTCATTCCCCAAAACCTGTAAATATCTGACCCCAACAATCTCTCTCCATTCTCACTCCTCTGTAAATAATATACACCCATCTAGTTCTCATGAAGGTGTCATTCCAGGCTGATCAGCAGATTGACGCTCACCACTTCCTGTCCTGTACACAAGAGACCTGAAAATCTTCATGCAGGCTGCTAGCCTATATATGTATTTGTGTATATTGGTCAAAAAATTTGTGTGATATTAAGTTCTGTATTACTTAGGTAAGATATGGTGGGATGTGAGGAAGAACTTTATTTAGACAGCGAGTGGTCATGACCTAGGACTCGCTGCCTATGAGGGTGATGGAAACGGTGATGATTAATGATTTCAAAATGAAACTGGATGTACACTTGAAGGAAATAAACTTGCAAGGGAACAGGATATAGAGGGGGAATGGGACAGACTGGATTGCTCTACAGAGATTCAGCATGGACTCAAGTTGCCGAATGGAATCCCTCTGTGCCATAAGGACTCTATGGCTGGAAATAAATAATGTAGCTATCGTACTATTTTACAAAACTAGAAATAATAATAAATTACAGAACCATATAAACAATATATCTACTATGTATCATATAACAACACTGACATATTGCTCTCGTTACAATCCCCTTAAAATAAACAAATTCCCAGACAACCCCAACAGAATAAACCGAAGGACAAGGTTTCACTTTTAAACAAATTTTACTGTAATTCTCAAACTAAAATCAACATAAAAGAAGCATGCATTAACAGACAAATAGTATTTGAATAGACAGAATAAATTTGATTAAATAGCTCATAAAATACAAACAGGTTCAACAAAATCAAAGCATTTCACTCCTCAGCATTTATGGCACTAATTCCAGTTACAGAGTCCCACAACTCTGTATTTCCCAGGGGGAGAAAGGAAGTGTTTTACCCACAGATGTTTGGGAGAGGAGGAAGTTTTAGTGTGTTTATAGACTCATAGATGTCTACAGCACAGAAGGCCATTCAGCCCATCGTGTCTACGCCGGTCAACAAAGATCTGGCTACACTAATCGCATTTTCTAGCGCTTGGTCCATAGCCCTGGAGGCCATGGCAATGCAAGTGAATATCTAAATACTTCTTAAATATTACCAGAGTTTCTGACTCAAACACCCTTTCAGGCAGTGAGTTCCAGACCCTCAAAAGCCTCTGAGTGAAAAAATTTCTCAACTCCGTTCTTAGCCTTCTACCTCTTGCCTTATTGACCCCTCTGCTGATGGAAAAAGTGTCTTCATATCCACCCTATCTATGCCCCTCATAATCTTATACACCTCTTTCAGGCCCCCTCTCAACCATCGGTGCTCCAAGGAAAACAACTCCAGCCTATCCAATTTCTCCTCACAGCTCAGACCCTCCAGCCTAGGCAGCATCCTGGTAAATCTCCCTCTGCACCCTCTCCAGTGCAATCACATCCTTCCTATAATGTGGTGACCAGAACTGCACACAGTACTCTCGCTGTAGCCTAACCAGCGTTTTATATGGTTCCAGCATAACCTCCCTGCTCTTGTATTCTGTGCCTCGGCTAATAAAGGCAAGTATCCCATATGCCTTCTTAACCACCTTATCTACCTGCCCTGCTACCCTCAGGGATCTGTGGATATGCGCACCAAGGTCCCTCTGATCTTCAGTACTTTCCATGGTCCTGCCATTCACAGTGTCATCCTCGCCTTGTTAGCCCTCCCCAAGTGCATTAACTCACACTTTTCCGGGTTGAAATCCATTTGCCACTGCTCTGCCCACCTGACCTACCCTCGTTTGTGAAGCTAAGAACAAATCCGGTGCTGTTTAAAGTCAAACTACATGAGGTGGAAGAAAATAAAGGAAGACATTTAATAAACTCCCCTCCCCCACTCCCTCAGCTGACAGTCCAGCGCGCAGGCGCAGAAAGCGGTGCTGACCTGACCTGAGCTGTCCGGAGCAGGCGCAGTGCAGTTGCCGCTATCGGTCGCACTCGATCTCTTTTCGGACCAGCCAGCCGCCGTAGACAGAGTGGGGGAGGGGGAGTTCGCCGAGCGGCTTCTCGCTCTGGCCGGAGCCGTCAGCCGGTTACCTGGAAACCTTGGCTCGAGGAGTCGGGGGAGGGAGGGAACAATGTGTCTGCGCGCCTGGCCAACGGACTGGAACCCGAGCACGTCACCGCGGAGCAGAGTGATTCCTATTGGCTGATTCAGGCAGGGTCCCATTGTGGACGTCACACCCCTTCCCACTGTATCTCTCATTAAGAAATACAGTGCTATATGTCACACATTTTTAGTCCACTTATTTGTACATACCAGCAGCCTCCATAAACATTTTCGGTCTCTGGTTCCAGGACATGCAGCACTGACCATGGTCTGTCGATCAGCATGAATCGCTCCTTCAGGACAATTAGGAGGTTCAAAGTTATGTGCGGCAAAGTAAGAATGGGGAGGAGGTGTCTGGGATGACTTTTGGATGAAAGAAGAATGAACGTTCTATAGAAAGTAGAATTGTCTGTTCTGAACTTCTATCCTGTACGATTTCTATCCTGACAGTGACGATTTTTGTAAACTCCTTTTACAGGATATTAGGAAGGAGAAGGTTTGCAGACAGAAATCTCAAACCAAATGTTTCATCAAGATCTGACAGTCACTCGATTTATCAGGACCTGAATATCATCAGCCTTTGAATCTAGAGGGTAAAATGTTTGCCTGTTATGTCTGCTTCAAACGGTTTTAAACATCAGTGTGACTGGAAAAGCACCGAGACACACAAATACCTGAGTGAGGGCGTTCCAGTGCACTGACTTTAACCAGTTCAACCCGTTTAAACAGCCTGAAAAAACATCACGTCATTCACAGGGGGGAGGGTCTGTACATGTGTTCTGTGTGAGGGCGAGGCTTCAACTGATAGTCCAGCCTGGGGAGACACAAGGACACCGACACCATGGAGAAACCGTGGAAATGCGGGGAATGTGGGAAAGGTTTCAGATGCCCATCAAAGCTGGAGATTCATCGACGCAGTCACACTGGGGAGAGACCGTTCACCCGCTGTGAGTGTGGGAAGGGATTCAGTCATTCATCTGCGCTGCTGACACACCAACGAGTTCAAACTGGGGAGAGGCCATTCACCTGCGCTGAATGTGGGAAGGGATTCAGTGATTCTTCCAGCCTCCAGAAACACCAGCGAGTGCACACTGGGGAGAGGCCATTCACCTGTTCTGAGTGTGGGAAGGGATTCAGAGATTCATCCACCCTGCTGACACATCAGCGAGTTCACAATGGGGAGAGACCATTCATTTGCTCCCTATGTGGGGAGGCATTCACTCGGATATCTAACCTTCTGAGACACCGACGAATTCATAAATGACTGCAGGGGTTAGATTCTTCTGTCATTGCTGCTGTTAATCATATCCAGCACAGAACCATGTTCATTCCATGTAGGGTCGTCCAGCAGGAGCCAGCTGACTGAGGGGGTGGTGGGGGCTGGTGCAAGAATGCCTTGTGGACTGAGGCTGCTTCCCTTCAGAGGCCACTGAGTACATTGTGGGAACATCTTGCTGCTCTGAGAATCCACCTCTTTCCCCCTGTGTAATGCTGGCTGAGAATAGACATTGGGGCTCAATGTACTGACAGTACCTCTGCCACTGAAGATGGGTGGAGGTAACGTTCTCGTCCCTGTTATTCTGTTTTTCTGTAAGCAATTTATCTCACAAACTAATGGATAGATTTTACTAGAACCTGGTACACTGACAGGGTATGAACCACGTAAGAACTGATTTATTTTTGGTGAAGATCGGGATCCTGGAATTTTTTTCAAGGAGCTGCTCACTTTGGGAAATGGGGAGAATTGACTTTTTCTTTTAGATTGTTGTGATTTGTTTTATTTCGAATGGTGATTGTTTTACAATGCTGTGGATTGTTTCTGCTGCTGGGGTGGAAATTGTCACAGCTGTCAAAATGTCAACAGAGTTTTCAAAGCAGGTTACTGGATGTGGATTCGCCTGAAGCCTCTTCAATGAGATGGACGCTCTTAATAAGAACATTTATTTTTTCAGCTTTGGAGTTACAGAGTATGTTTTCATCCCTGTTTGTTTGTCTGTCTGTAACAATATGTCTAAAAAACTAATGGATGGATTTGAACAAAATGTGGTACACAAATAAGATATGGCCGAAGGAAGAAATGATTAGATTTGGTGAATGTGGGGACTGGTACCAGATCCTATATTTTTTTATATTCATACGCAAGGCCCGGTCCTCTGCAGGCAAAAGGAATTTGTCCAGGCATTGCACCTTTTCAATTAAACAAAAACTTGGGGGACAATTGTTCCCTGATGCATTCACCAGGGCAACATCTTGACCAATCAGATTCGACTTGCCATCCAACCAGCACCCTGTTTCTCAATATTAATTGTTGTTCCCTATGAAATATGGTATTCTTGCATCTATCCTGATGAGTGCTATGTGAAAAGCTTTGACATGTCTCTTTTTTTTCCAGGAACATTCAAATTGTTTAAATATATTTGTCAACATTGGGAGGTTGGGTGAAATAACATTTTTTTCTCTCTCCAACAATTTATCATAAACAATGATAAATTGCCTGGAAGATCACATACATTTGCACTCTCTCTCCCCTTCACCTTGTATTTCTCCCAGTACACTAATTGGGATTTCCCTCTGCCTCTCTCTCACACTGTGTTTCTCTCAGTTCACTGACTGAAGTCTTTCTCTCTCCCTCACACTGTTTCTCTCAGTGCACCAACTGGGCTATCTCTCTCTCCCTCTCACACTGTGTTTCTCTCAGTTCACTAACTGGATTCTCTCTCTCTCTCTCTCTCTGTATCTCCCTCTCACTCTCTCTCTCCCTCACCCTGCGTTTCTCTCAGTACACTGATTGAGGTCTCTCCCAATCCTTGTTACTGTCAGTATAAATCCTCATTTGAAAAGGCACGGATTACTCAAGGACAGTCAGCATCGATTTGTTAAGGGAAAGGCTGTGTCTGACTAAATCAATTTAATTTTTTGAGGACATAACAAGAATGGTTGATGTGGGTACTGCATTTGATGTGGCCTATATGGATTTTAGCAAGGTTTTTGATAAGGTTCATGGCAAACTGATCAGTCAATTAAACATTCATGGGATCCAAGTGGAAGTAGCAAGTTTGATCCAATACTGGCTCAGTGGTAGGAAACAAAGGGTAATGGTCAATAGATGTTTTTGTGATTGGAAGACTGTTTCCAGTAGGGTTCCACAAGTAACAGTACCCGTCACTTACTGTTTGTGATATATATCAATGAGTTAGACTTAAACATAGGAGTTATGATTAAGACGTTTGCAGATGATGCACAAATTGGCTGTGGGTTTGATAGTGAGGAAGAAAGCTTTAGACTACAGGAAGATATCAATGGACTGGTCAGGTGGGCAGAGAAGTGACAAATGGAATTCAAGCCCGGAGAAGAGTGAGGTAATGAATTTGGTGAAGGCTAACAAGGCAATGGATTTACCACAATATATGGTAGGATAGTGAAAAATGTAGAGGAACAGAGGGACCTTGGAGTTTATGTCCGACCATCCCTGAAGGTAGCAGCACAGATAGATAAGGTGGTTAAGAAAGCACAGTGGATACTTTTCTTTAATAACCGAGGCCTAGAATATAAGAGCAGGGAGCTTATGCTGGAATTGTATAAAACACTAGTTAGACCACAGCTGGAGTACTGCGTACAGTTCTGGTTACCATATTCCAGGAAGAGTGTGATCGCACCAGAGAGGGTACAGAGGACATTTATGATGATGTTACCAAGAATGGAGAATTTTAACAACGAGGATGGATTGGAGAGGCTGGGTTATTTTCCTTTGAAACAGAAGAGGCTGAAGGAAGATTTAATCGATTTCATATGTATTTCTGAGGGGCCCACATGGAGTGGATATTTCCCATAGCAGAGAGGCCAGTAACCAGGAAGCATTGATTTACAGTCATTGCTGGAAGGATTAGAGGGGAGTTGAGTAATTTTTTCACCCAGAAGGTGGTGGAGGTTTGGAACTCCCTGCCTGAAAGGTTGGTAGGTGCAGAAATCCTCATCACAATTTTTAAAAAAATCTTGGATATGAACTTGAGGTGATGTAACCTACAGGGATACAGACCAGGAGCTGAAAGGTGGTGTTAGACTGGGTTGTTCTTTTTTGGCTGCCACAGACATGATGGACCGAATGGCCTTCTCTGCTGTAAATATATTATGTACCTATGAGAGGGCAGATGGGACCCCAGTTTAACCTCTCATTCAAAATACAGAACCTCCGACAGTGCAGCATTCTCTCAGTACTGACATTGATTTAGAGGGGTGGAAAGGTTTAAGGAGGGAAACCCCGAGTTCAATCCCAGAGAAGTTTGAGGTAATTAATTTGGGGAAGGCTAACAAGGCAAGGGAATACAGAACAAATGGTAGAATAGTGAGAAATGTAGAGGAACAGAAGGACCCTGGAGTGTTTGCCTACAGATCCCTGAAGGTAACAGCACAGGTAGATATGGTGGTTAAAAAAGCACGTGGAATATTTTTCTTTAATAGCCAAGGCCTGCATATCTCCAGCATTTTCTGCTTGTATTTAAATCTATATCCTTACGCTTGAAGTTAACAAACTGATTGGCTAAGGGGGTGTTACAATAAAATACAGTAACTACCCACATATACTTTCTGTCAGTGTGGGGTCAGTGCGCCCCCCCACCCCCACATTTCATCCAGCTCTGAAGAGCTTGGAGATTGGGATCTGTATGAGTAATGGCAGCTATAGCTCCCACAATCCTCCGCGTTGGTGAAACCGCTCTATCCGCCACACGGCGGGCGACCCGGGACTGCGCATGTCCAAGGGAGAGAGAAGCTGCGCATGTGCGGAGGAGTGCCCCTGCTCTCCCCAACATGACCATTAAGTTGAGATGTTGACCAATGGGAAGACTTGGAGGACCAGAAGTACTCTGTTGCTCTAGCCAATCAGAGCGCAGGCTTTGTGTCTCCAGCGCTTGAGCTTCACAGAGACGAAAACTTCCTCCTGTGTCCAACATCTGTGCGTAAAACACTTTATTTTCTCCCCCTTTCCATTTCTTTTCTAATTCTGAGTTTAAATTGTTGACTTGCAGGAACTGAAGGGAAAGGAATTGAATCCAGGGAGGGTGCAGACTCTGGAAAGGTTGGCCCAGGTCTCTCTCTCTTAAAGACATTGACATCCTTTGCTCCCTCAGCTCGACACATTTATTTGTCTGGCTAAAAGGATGGTCTCTTCCTTAATGTTCATAATTAAGGGGATGGTTTCCCCAGGAGATGGCTGGCATTTAAGGGACAGTAAATTAATATTGGAAGTGTTATGTCGAGTGTTGTTATATGATACATATTAGAGATATTATTTATGATTCTTTAATCATGTACATTTATTATTATTTCTATTCTTGTAATATATGTGGTGGTAGCATTTTATATTTCCAACCATAGAGTCATTTTGGCATTCAGCGACTTTAGTCCATGCCAACTCTCCAAGATTAGCCTGGAGTCTCCAGGAATTGAAGACCATTCGCCAATTCACTGCTGCGTGCAACCCTGGAGAAAATTCATCAGGAAATTAATAAAGATTGTTTTTTTTTTGTAATTTTCTTAGAACATTTCACTTTGCCAGATATAAAAATATTGAAAATGTGTGTGGGGATGGAGGTGGGGTGGTGGGCGGCTGGGGAGGGTGTGGAAGGCTGCTTGGCTGACAGTTGAGTATCATCCAAGTGGGTAATGAGTCTTTTTGCTTTCCAATTGGTGTAGGAAGGCAGTGCGGCACAAGGTTGGCTGTGTTGGTTGATTAACAGCTGGAACGTGGAGGTAAATCATGCGGTGAAACCTCCAGGAATACATTTCATCACAGTTGGCAAGCTTAGTCCTCACTCACTCTCCATAAAGCAATCCAGGCAGTCCCATTCACCCTGTAGATTCTCATAGTCTTGCAAGTTTATTTCCTGCAAATGCCTACTAATTTCATCCTCAAATCATTGTTAATATCTGCTTCTACCAGCATCGTAGGCAGCAAGTTCCAAGTAAATCTAAGAGTACTGTATCTGTAACTCAGCATCAGAGTACTGTATCTCTAGCTCAGCATCAGAGTACTGTATCTGTAACTCAGCATCAGAGTACTGTATCTGTAACTCAGCATCAGAGTACTGTATCTGTAACTCAGCATCAGAGTACTGTATCTCTAGCTCAGCATCAGAGTACTGTATCTCTAGCTCAGCATCAGAGTACTGTATCTGTAACTCAGCATCAGAGTACTGTATCTGTAAATCAGCATCAGAGTACTGTATCTGTAACTCAGCATCAGAGTATTGTATCTGTAACTCAGCATCAGAGTACTGTATCTGTAACTCAGCATCAGAGTACTGTATCTCTAGCTCAGCAGCAGAGTACTGTATCTGTAACTCAGCATCAGAGTACTGTATCTGTAACTCAGCATCAGAGTACTGTATCTGTAACTCAGCATCAGAGTACTGTATCTGTAACTCAGCATCAGAGTACTGTATCTGTAACTCAGCATCAGAGTACTGTATCTGTAACTCAGCATCAGAGTACTGTATCTGTAACTCAGCATCAGAGTATTGTATCTGTAACTCAGCATCAGAGTACTGTCTCTCTAACTCAGCTTTAGGGTACTGTATCTGTAACTCAGCTTCAGAGTATTGTATCTCTAGCTCAGTAATAGAGTACTGTATCTCTAACTCAGTAGTAGAGCACTGTATCACTCAGCAATAGAGTACTCTATCTCCAGCTCCACAATATAGTACAGTATCTCTATATCAGTATTGGAGTACTGAATATTACGCACATTTTTAGTCCTGTGATAGATTTTCATGCCTCCGTGTCCAGAACAGGAAGTGGTGAGTGTGGAACTGTCAATTAGCATGATTTGCCACATTCAGGAGAATTGGGAGGGTGTACATTAGGTAATGCAGAGTTAGAAAGGAGGGAGAGTGTGTGGGATGGAGATTTACACATTTTGGAGCATAGGAGGGAAGAATGTTCCTTAGAAATTAGAATTGTCTGTTCTGAATTTTTATCCTAGACTGATGGGATGTGTGAACTCCTTTTACAGGATATTAGAAGGGGAGGATTTGCAAACAGAAATCGCAATACAAAAGTCACGTCAAGATCTGACAGTCACTCAATTCATGGGAGCTGAATATCATCAGCCTTTGAATCTAGAAGGAGAAATGTTTGTCTATTCTGTCAGCTTCAAAAAGTTTTCAACATCAGTGTGACTGGAAAAGCATCGAGACACACGCACCCAAATGAGAATTTTCCAGTGTACTGACTGTGGAATAACCTGAAGAAACACAAGGACACCTGCACCATGGAGAAACCGTGGAAATGTGGGGATTGTGGGAAAGGATTCTGTTCCCCGTCTGTGCTGGAAATTCATCGACACAATCACACTGGGGAGAGGCATTCACCTGCTCCGAGTGTGGGAAGGGATTCACACGATTATCCACACTGCTGACACACCAGCGAGTTCACACCGGGGAGAGGCCACTCACCTGCTCTGAGTGTGGGAAGGGATTCACTCAGTCATCCCACCTGCTGATACACCAGCGAGTTCACACCGGGGAGAGGCCGTTCACCTGCTCCTCGTGTGAGAAGGGTTTCAGTGATTCATCTACCCTGCAGGCACACCAGCGAGTTCACACTGGGGAGAGACCGTTCACTTGCTCCATGTGTGGGAAAGGATTCGCTCAGTCATCCAACCTGCTGAGACACCAGCAGGTTCACAGTGGGGAGGGGGCCTTCACCTGTTCTCAGTGTGGGAAGGGATTCAGTGATTCATCCAACCTATTTTCACACCAGCGGGTTCACACTGGGGAGAGGCTGTTCATGTGCCTAGTGTGTGGGAAGGGATTTACTCAGTCATCCCAGCCTGCAGACACACCAGCGAAGTCACACTGGGGAGAGACCGTTCACCTGCTCTGTGCGGGAAGGGATTCAGTGATTCATCCAACCTGTTTTCACACCAGCGAGTTCACACTGGGGAGAGGCCGTTCCCCTGCTCTCAGTGCGGGAAGGGATTCACTCGGTTATCCAACCTGGTGACACACCAGCGAGTTCACAGTGGGGAGAAGCCATTCATCTGCTCCGAGTGTGGGAAGGAATTCACACAGTCACACCTGCTGAGACATCAGCGAGCTCACCAGTGCTTCTAGAGGTTGGATCCTGCTGCTATTGCTGCTGTTAATCATATCCAGAACTGAACCATGTTCATTCTGAAAGTTGGTAGGGCCAGAGGGTTTCTTTCTGATGAACTGGTCAGTCTCATGACTTTGCTTCCAGTGGGCTGATGCTCTTTGAATGTGGGAGAGTACATTTCCACTGAAATGATCCACAAAAGCTGATGAAGTACATTTAATTATCCTGGATAGTAAATAGTGTTGTTCCTACCAGGTTGATCTAAAATAAATAAATTTGTTTTTCTCCCATTGAGTCTACAGCACATGGCCAGGCCAGTCGGCTCCATTGGTATATGTCAGTATTTGTGCTCCACGTGAGCCTCCACCCACCCCTCTTCATCTCCCCCATCAGCATATCCTTCTATTCCTTTCTCCCTCTTGTTTGTATTTAGCTTCTCCTTAAATGTATTCATGCTGTTCACCACCACCACTCACTGTGATAGCGAGTTCCACATTCTCACCACTCACTGGATAAAGAGGTTTCTCATGAAATCCCCATTGGATTATTGAACCCCTTCATAATCTTAAAGACTCCCACCAGGTCACCCTTCAGTCTTCTCTTTTCTAGAGAAAAGCAGCCCCAGACTTTCGCGAGGGTTGAAATGCTCTCATTTCTGGTATTATTCTTGTGAATATTTGTTGCCACTTCTCCAGTGCCTCTATTTCCCTTTTCTAAATGGAGATCAAAAATGTTAACAGTCCTCCCAGTGTAGTCTAACCACGGTTTGAAACAAGTTGAACATAACCTCCCTGCTTTTCAATTCTGTACCTCTAGAAAGGAACCCGACAACTGAGCCCCGCACTTTAGACAAGATGTGAAATTATGCGAGAGGACGCAGAGGAGAATCGTGAGAATGCACCAGAGATAAGGGTCTTCAGTTAGTTGGAGAGACGGGAGCAGCTGAAATTTCTGTCTTTCGATCACAGAGTCATTAGGGCAGAGAAGGAGGCCATTCAGTCCATCGAGTCTATGTCGACTCGACAGAGCAAACTAATCTGTCCCATTGCCCTGTTCTATCCCTGTTACCCTGAATGTTTATTTCCCTCAAGTGTCCAACCAATTTCCTTTTGAAATTATTCATTGTCTCCTTTTCCACTGCCCTTATAAGCAGTGAGTTCCAGGTCATTCCCACTCACTGTGTAAAATATTCTTCCTCACATCCCCCTGCATCTCCTCCCCAAAAGCTTAAATCCGTGTCCCCCAGTTCTTGTACCATCAGTTAATGGGAACAGCTTTTCTTTGTCCACTTTATGTAAACTTGTCATAATCTTGTACACCTCTATCAAATCTCCCCGAACCTGAGAAGAAATGACTTGCTGGGTGTCCTCGGGCTGGCATGGACAAGATGGGCCGAATGGTCTCCTTCTGTGCTATAACTTTTCTATGGTTCTATGTGGGAACCATGGCGTCTGGGACATACCATGGAGCATTTAAGTGGAGATTGCGCTTCTATCCAGAGTGCAATGGTAATGCTGCTGCACTTTGATACTACTGCTCAGACATGAGCAAGTGTCAGCTCTTAGTTGAATAATATCTAGCCACTGTCACCAATAAGTGTTATCACTGTGAATCATTTAAGAGTTTGGGAAAGGGGGACAAAAGGTTAACTAACTCCCTGAACCCCATTTTCTAACATCGCTGTGTCAAAAATAAAATCTCATCTCCCCCTGTGGCTCCTTTACCTTAGAGGGACTCATTTTCTGTTAAAGAGCCTGCCACTCTCCCTAAAGTGCATAAATCTAATCATGTAAAGCCCAGCAAAATCAAATATTTTTTTCTGATAAGAGTTTATTCAGGAAACATAACACGGTTAAAAAGAAGAAAATTACTTAAGGATCAAAGACAACCAGAGTAAAAGGATGTGCACAATGTTCTGGACCCAAATGGTTTCTCTACAGCTCCTCTGTACGCTGTTCCCATCACTCCCCGCTTTGGTCACAGGGGAACTGAACCCCAGGGGTCACGTCACTATCAGCCCCGGTCGCCCCCCACTCCTTCCCCAATTGGTTGGAGGCCCACTTCCCAGTTAGCCTTCCAGCATCTTCGTGTTAGTCAATACCCATGGCAATTTCTTAAATGCGATGCAGACCCTGTTATTCTCAGCTAAATTCAGCCCTCAGCTCCATCATTGACATGAGCAAGAGACAGAAAGGAGCCAGAGGCTCAAATGGGAGTTCAAAACTTGTGGCTGTAAGCCAACACTAACATTTGTCAGTCAAATACATGTTATTTATATTGGAGTTTTGATTATTAGATTTAGGCACTAGAGGCAAAATGTGGGGAATTTAAAGGATAACTTTCCCTTTCTAACTTTGTATTGTCTATACTGTCAGCCATGGCTTAGTGGATCACACTCATATCTCTGAGTTAGAAGGCTGAGGGCTGAAGACTCACTCCAGGGACCTGAGGACAAAAAGCAAAGTCAATATTCCAAGTGCGAGCACTGAGGGAGTGCTGCACTGTTGGAGCTGCTGTTCTTTGGATGAGTTGCTAACTCAAGGGCCCTGTCTGCCCCTTTGGGCGGAGATGGAAGTTCCCATGGCCAATATTTCGAAGAAGAGCAGGGGAGCTATCCCAGGTGTCCCAGCCAATATTTATCAATCAACATCACTAAAAACAGATCATCTGCTCATTATCACATTGATGTTTGTGGGATCTTGCTGTGTGTAAACTGGCTGCCATGTTTCCAACTTTACGACAGTGACTACACTTCAAAAGTACTTCATTGGCTGCAAAGCGTTTTGTGATGTATTGTGGTTGTGAAAGACGCTATATAAATGTAATATCTTAAATTTAAGATTTATATTATATGATCTTGCGATCTGTAACTTAATTGATTTCAGCTTGCCACTTAATAAATTCACTTTGGTCCAAACAAGATTTTAACCAATTAAGGCAAAGGCAGACTTCTCTGGATAGTAAACTTAAAAAAAAAACTTTTTTTATTCATTCATGGGATTTGGCGTCGCTGGCTAGGCCAGCATTTATTGCCCATCCCTAATTGCCCTTGTTCAGAGGGGCATTTAAGAGTCTGGAGTCACATGTAGGCCAGACCAGGTAAGGGCCGCATATTTCCTTCCCTGACAATGGTTTCATGAGTCATCATCAGCCTTTTAATCTCATTCCTATTGAATTCAAATTCCATCATCTGCCATGGTGGGATTTGAACCCTGGTCCCCAAAGCATTACCCTGGGTCTCTGGATTACTAGTCCAGCAACAATACCACTACACCATTGCCTCCCCCAGACATTATAAGATAAAGGTTTACTTAACGATTTTAAGACATTAACTTTTACAACTTCATGTGGGTGATCAGTCCGTAGAAGCGTCACCCTCCCTGGCTCCTTCTTTGACAGTAATTTCCTTGGAACTCAGCCTTGGGAATCTTCAGTACTTGGCTAGCAAGGAAGACCTTTGGAACCTCTACTTTTATCCCCAAAGTGACCATTACCTCACATCAGAGTGGGGCTTGTTGTAACATGACAATTGGTCAATTTAGTTGCTAGATTAATTGTATTCACAATTACTTACACGACCTTCTCTCATTATCTTTGACAGGAATACAATAGAACGGTTTCATACTATCCCTTTATCTGATTCTATACAATGACAGGTTTTCAGACAGTTTCAAATGTTGAGGCTAATCAGAGCTTGAAGGTCTCTCTTGCCAGTACATTTATCTTCATTGCACATTCTTTACATACACAGCAATGAAGGTTTCACATCTTTACAGTGAATAAAACTCAGTCTTTTACTATAACTACTGATTCATTATTGATTCATTAATTGTAACTCAATTAAGGCTCACTACTTAAACATCTGTTACTGACTGATAGTTAATTAATACAGTAATATTTAATTAATACATTTGGTTAATACAAGATACAGTGGTTCAAAACAACAGATTATGGAAAACAATAGCTTTATTTTTTACTAATCTTGATTGGATTAAACATGAGCCTTATTCTTAAACTAGATTTTGGCAGAATATGATGTCCTATAGCTTATCAAAATTAGAAAATAATTTATTTGTTTAAACAATTTCTGCTAGCTCTGCAGTTCCTAGAAAAAATAAGTTTATATGGTGTTCATTTTTAAAATGCAGATGCACCCGTTATAATATAATTATCTATTACATTGATTCACGAAGTGGTAACTTATTCAAGGTTCATTACTGAATAATCATCTGGTTCATGGCTGGCTATTAATACAAAACCAATAGGTATTTAATAAAGAAAAGTTATACAATGTGCAAAAGTTTCAAGAAGCCACATGTTAAGAGTTTAAAATGGCTTCCTTGACCTTGTTACTTATAACAGTGAATAGAGGATGAAAGTGATTGAATTTTAAAATGAAATTTGACTACCCCGCCCTGTCTATAGTTTCATACATTACAATGATGAAACTTCAAAACTACTTCATTGGCTGCAGAACACTTTAAGAGGTCCTGTGGTCCTGAGAGGTGCTATGGAAATGTATTGTTTCGTAATTGTCCAGAAAATTGGATATATTACACACAATCCCCTCGTCAGAACCTTAATTTTGTGTAATAACCACATCTTTGCCACCATTTTGAATACTATGTGAAACTTCAAACACACAATATCCTGAATTATTTGTTTTAAAACACAGCAAGTTGTTGTGATTTGGAATGCACTGCCTGAAAATGGTGCGAGAAGCAGATTCACTTCTATCTTTAAAAAGGGATCTGGACAGATTCTTGAAAGGAAAAGAAAACTGCAGGGCGACTGGATTAATTGGGTTGTTTTTCAAAGAGCCACCATGAGCATGATGGGCATAATGGCCTCCCTCTTTGCTCTGTGAGCCTCGTAGGCATTTAAAGTGAGTGGTCATGACCTGGAATCTGCTTCCACTCGAGGGTAAGAGAAGCGGGGATAATTGGGTGGACAAATAAACCTATAGGGACGTGAGGATGGAACGGGGCAATGGAACTAACTGATTCACTCTGGAGAGCTGGCATGCAATTGATGGGCCGAATGCATAATTCTATGATCTAAAGAGAGCAATTTCATCTACTCCAGTCTCTCCAACTAACTGAAGTCCCTCACCCCTGGTGCCGTTCTCATAAATCCTGTCTCCAGCCTCTCAAAGAATTCACATCTTTCCTTTAATGTATGGTCCATATGTAGGGTTCCATTATAGAGGGATAGAATTTGAAAAGCAAGGAGTTTCTGTTCAACTTGTTTGGTTAGACTAACTGGGAGTACTGTCAACATTAGTGATCTCCATTTAGAAAAAGAACAATATCAGAACCGAAAGCATTTTCTTCACTGACACTTTTCAGAAAAAAGAGAGAAGACTGAAGGGTGACCTGGTGGGAGTCTTTAAGATTATGAAGGGATTCAATAATCCAATAGGGATTTCATGACAAACCTCTTTACCCAGTGAGTGGTGAGAATGTGGAACTTGCTCCCACAGCGAGTGGTGGAGGTGAAAAACATGAAAACATTTAAGCAGAGGTTAGATACATACACGAGGGAGATAGGAATAGAAAGATATGCTGATGGAGGGAGATGAAGCGGAGGCTCATGTGGAGCATAAATACTGACATAGACCAATTGAGTCGACTGGCCTGGCCCCGTGCTGTAGACTCAATGGAACAGAGACAAATGTATTTATTTGTGATCTATCTGTAGTGGTAGGAAAAACACTATTACTATTTAGGATATAATGAATGTACTTAATCAGCTTTGTGGCTCATTTCAGTGGGAATGTGCACTCCCAGGCTCAAAGAGCATCAGCTCACTGGAAGCAAAGCCGTGAGACCAGCCAGCCCAGCGGAAAGAAGCCCTCTGACCCTCCCACTTCACCAACAGTCAGAATGAACATGGTTCAGTCCTGGATGTGATTAACAACAGCAATAACAGCGGAATCCCTGCAATCATCTGTGAACTCGCTGGTGTCTCATCAAGTTGGATGACTGAGTGAATCCCTTCCCACAAGCGGAGCAGGTGAATGGCCTCTCCTCAGCATGCACTTGCTGGTGCTTCAGCAGGGTGGATGAAAGTCTGAATCTCTTCGCGCAGTTACAGCAGGTGAACGGCCTCTCCCCAGTGTGAATTCGCTGGTGCATCAGCAGGTGGGATGAATCACTGAATCCCTTCCCACACTCAGAGCAGGTGAATGGTCTCTCCCCGGTGTGAACTCGCTGATGTGCCTGCAGGGCGGTTGACTGAGTGAATCCCTTCCCACACTTGGAGCAGGTGAACGGCCTCTCCCCAGTGTGAACTCGCTGGTGTCTCCGCAGGGTGGATAAATGAGTGAATCCCTTCCTACACTTGGAGCAGGTGAACGGCCTCTCCCCTGTGTGAACTCGCCAGTGGGTCAGCAAGTTAGTTGACTGATTGAATCCCTTCCCACACTCAGAGCAAGTGAAAGGTCTCTCCCCGGTATGAAGTCGCTGGTGTGTCAGTAGGCTGGATGACTGAGTGAATCCTTTCCCACAGTCAGAGCAGGTGAATGGCCTCTCCCCAGTGTGAACTCGCTGGTGTGTCAGCAGGCTGGATAACTGAATAAATGCCTTCCCACAGTCAGAGCAGGTGAACGGCCTCTGCCCAGTGTGAACTCGCTGGTGTATCCACAGGGCGGATGACTGAGTGAATTCCTTCCCACACTCGGAGCAGGTGAATGGCCGCTCCCCAGTGTGAAGTCGCTGGTGTGTCAGCAGGCTGGATAACTGAGTAAATGCCTTCCCACAATCAGAGCAGGTGAACGGCCTCTGCCCAGTATGAACTCGCTGGTGTCTCTGCAGGGAAGATGACTGAGTGAATCCCTTCCCACACTCAGAGCAGGTGAATGGTCTCTTCCCGGTGTGAATTCGCTGGTGTATCTGCAGGTTGCCTGAGAGAGTGAATCCCTTCCCACAAACAGGGCAGGTGAATGGTCTCTCCCTGGTGTGACTGCGTCGATGATTTTCCAGTGCAGATGGGTTCTGGAATCCCTTCCCACAGTCCCTACACTTCCACGGTTTCTCCATTGTGTGGGTGTCCTTGTGTCTCTCCAGTTTCAACAATCAGTTGAAAACACTTCTACAAACAGAACACGTGTACAGTCTCTCCCTGCTGTTAATGGTCTCATGTTTTTGTCAAGCTGTGTAACCTGTTAAAGCTTTCTCCACAGTCAATGCACTGGAACACTCTCACTCGGGCCTGTGTGTCTCGGTGCTTTTCCAGTCACACTGATGTTAAAAACCTTTTGAAGCAGACAAAACAGACAAACAGTTCTCCTTCTAGATTCAAAGGCCGATGATACTCACATCGTGATGAACCGAGTGACTGTTGACGTGACGTTTAGTTTGAGATTTCAATTTGCAAATCCTCCCCCTCTAATGTCCTGTAAAAGGAGTTTACAAAAGTCATTGCTGTCAGTACAGAGGAGAAATTCAGAACAAACAATTGTAATTTTGATGGAACATTCTTTCCTCTTTCATTCCCCAAAATCTCTGAATCTCCATCCCGCACACTTTCCCTACATCCTCATTCTGCTGTACCAACTATACACCCTCCCAATTTTCCTAAAGGTGCCGATTCAAGCTGATCGACAGATTCATGTTCACCGCTTCCTGTCCTGGAAACGGAGATTATAAGAAATGGGAACAGCAGTAGGCCATTCATACCATCAAGCCTGCTCCGCCATTCAATAAGATCATGTTTGATCTGATGTGGCCTTAACTGCACTTTCCTGCCTGTCCACCATAATCATTGACTCTCTTGTTGATCAAAAATCTGTCTAACTCGGCCTTGAATATATTCAATGACCCGGCCTCCACTGCTCTCTGTGGAAGAGAATTCCAAAGGCTAACGCTCCTCTGAGAGAATAAATTCCTCCCCATCTCCATCTTAAATAGGAGACCCCTTTTTTAAACTGTGTCCCCTTGTTCTAGATTTCCCCATGAGAGGGAACATTCTCCCAGCACCTACTCTGTCCAGCTTCCTCAGAATGCCATTTGTTTCAAAAAGATCACCTCTCATTCTTCTAAACTCCAATGAGTTAAGGCTCAACCTGCTCAGCATTTCTCAGATGACAATCTTTCATCCCAGGAATCAGCCTAGTGAACCTTCTACAAATGGCTTCCAAGCCAGTATATCCCTCCTTAAGGAAGGAATCCAAAACTGTGCAGAATACTCAACGTGTGGCCTCAACAATGCCCTGTGCAACTATAGTAAGACTTCCAAAAAAATTTCTTTATGTGCAGTGGACCGGACCTGGAATAGGGATAAATGGAGCTTCTAGCAAGTGTAAGTGAGCCACATTGTGAGCCCAACTGATAATCTTTTATTGGGCCTGGACCTCAGCGGGGAAAATTTGTCTAGGCATTGTGCCTTTTCAATTGAACAAAAGCTACATGGACAACTATTCCTTGTCATTTCCCCCAGTGACATCTCTCAACCAACTGGATTTGATTCGGATTTTCTGAATTTAAATAAAAGCTAGCCATGATTGTTCCCTGGTGCATACCCCAAAGCAACAACTTGACCTGAGTACACTTGCAAAACAATCAGCTCACTGTTTTACAATATGAATTATTGTTCCCTTTGAAATTTGACATTCTCACATCTATTTTGATGCGTGCAAATGAAAAGCTTCGACAGAATCTCTCTTTTTACAGCAATACTCAATGTCTATATTACTGTACTGTCTCATTAAATACCAGCCAACTACTGGGCAAACCACCCCTTTCACTGAGAGAACTGGGGCAACCTTTCCAGAGTCTGCACCCTCCTGGGATTAACTTCATTTCCTTCAGTTCCTGCAAGTCAACAATTTAAGACCAGAATTAGATTAGAAATAGAAAGGGAGAAACACTGATTTCCTCACAGATGTTGCCCAGAGGAGGAAGTTTCAGTCTGAAGCTCATTGTCCAACTTCCGCATTGTGATGTCCACAATGGAACCCTGCCTGAATCAGCCAATTTGTAATCACTCTGCTCCGCGGTGACGTGCTGGGGTTCCAGGCGGCAGGGCAGGCCAGGCGCGCGGACACGAGAGCCCCACCCCCACCCATTGTTCCCCTTCCTCCTGCACCTTCTCGAGCCAAGGTTTCCAGGCAACCGGCTGGCGGCTCCGGCCAGAGCGAGAAGCCGCGGAGCGAACCCCCACGGCCGTGGCTGCTGTCTACGGCGGCCCAAAAGGAGATCGAGAACAGAAACAGAATTACCTGGAAAAACTCAGCAGGTCTGGCAGCATCGGTGGAAAGATAAAAACAAAAAGCTACTGAGAGCGGCTGCTCGTGGCAGCCGCACTGCGCCTGCTCCGGACAACACGGTCAGCAGCGCTTTCTGCGCCTGCGCGCTGGGCTGCCAGCTGAGGGAGTGGGAGAGGGGAGTTTACTATATATCTTCCCCTCATCTTCTCCAGAGTTTGGTTTTAAACAGCACAGCGTTTGTTATTAACTTCATACAGACACTTAACCTTCCTCCTCTGTCCAACATCTGTGAATAAAACACTTTCTTTCCCTCCCCTGGGAAGTACAGAGAGTTGTGGAACTATGTAACTGGAATTAGTGCCAAATATGCTGAGGGGGGAAATGCTGGTGATTTTGTGGAGCCTGTTTTTTATTGTATAAACTGTTTAAAGTCAAATTTATCCTGTCTATTCAAATAATATTTGTCTTTTAATGCATGCTTCATTTTTGTTGATTTTAGTTTGATTGTTACAGAATAAGTTTTAAAAGTTAACCTTGTCCTTCGATTTATTCCGTTGAGGATTGTCTGGGAATTTGTTTCTTTTAAGGGGATTGTAACAACATAGATATGTCTAGTGGTGTAATATTGTACAAATTAGATATATTATTTATGCTTCTGTAATAAAGTACATTTATTATTATTTCTAGTCGTGTAATGTAGTACTGCAGCGATGTTATGACACAGCAGTTGGTAAAGGCTGAGTTGTTTAAATCCCAGATAGAAACTTGAACAAATGTCATAACCTATATTTTCAATTGGTATGTTTTGAGATGCAGCTCTGAATTCAGAAATAAAACCACAGTCTCAAAAGGTTTTTTTTTTATCTAAACTAACATAAATGTTTATTAATTTAACAAGATATTAAATACATAGAGATAAAAACAAAAAACTGTGGATGCTGGAAATTCAAAACAAAAACAGAAACATAAATACCTGGAAAAACTCAGCAGGTCTGGCAGCATCGGCAGAGAAGAGTACAGTTGACGTTTTGAGTCCTCATGACCCTTCAACAGAACTGTACAGAAACTTACAGAATACTGAAAGGCCTGGATAGAGTGGACGTGGGGAAGATGTTTCCATTAGTAGGAGAGACTAGGACACGAGGGCACAGCCTCAGAGTAAAGGGAAGACCTTTTAGAACAGAGATGAGGAGAAACTTCTTTAGCCAGAGAGTGGTGAATCTATGGAATTCATTGCCACAGAAGGCTGTGGAGGCCAGGTCATTGAGTGTATTTAAGACCAAGATAGATAGGTTCTTGGTTGGTAAGGGGATCAAAGGTTATGGGGTGAAGGCAGGAGAATGGGGTTGAGAAACTTAACAGCCATGATTGAATGGCGGAACAGACTCGATGGGCCGAATGGCCTAATTTCTACTCCTATGTCTTATGGTCTTATGGGATCAGTGCTGTCACCTCAACCATTTACAACCTATACTAATGACGTGGTTGAATGGGCCGAGTGTATTGCAGCCACATTTGCTGACAATGGGTAGGAAATCAAATTGTGAGGAAACAAAGAGCTAGATTAAGTGAATGGGAAAACACTTGCAGATGGTGCATTATTTGGGAAAATGTGAGGGTTTTCACTTTGACAAGAAGAATAGAAAATCAGAAATTATTTAAGTAGAGAGAGACTGCAGAATGCTGTAGTACAGAGGGACCTTGGGGTCCTGGCACATAAATCTCAAAAAGTTAGCATGCAGGTACAGCAAGAAATTAGGAAGGTAACTGGAATGTTGGCATTTATTGCAAGAGGGTTGGAGTATAAAAGTAGGGAAGTTTTGCTACAGCTGTACTGGGCATTGGTGAAACCACACCTAGAGTACTGTGTACAGTTTTGGTCTCCTTACTTAAGGAGGGATATACCCAGCGTGTCCACTCTGAACCAGGTTTGCTGCTCCCTCTGTGTCCAGCACTGTCTGCATCCCAGGCATAAGGAAATGAAATTTCAAAAGAAGGAAGGAATCTGTCAGCATTTGAAAGACATTCACAGAGAATTGAAGGGCTCCTTGGATGGCAAGCTGTAACTAGTAGGGTGCCACAGGGTTCAGTCCTTGGGCCCCAACTATTTACAATCTATATTAATGACTTGGATTCAGGGATAGAAGGTACAATAGCTAACTTTGCAGATGACACCAAAAATAGGTGGGAAAGTAAGTTGCAATGAAGAAATAAAAAATTTACAAATGGATATGGACAGGTTAGGTGAATGGGCCAAAATTTGGCAGATGGAGTTGAATGTGGATAAGTGTGAGGTTATCCACTTTGGTCAGAAGAATAAAAAGTCGACTTATTATTTAAGTGGAGAGAAACTTCAGAATGCTTCAGTGCAGAGGGATCTGGGTGTCCTCGTGCATGAATCGTTGAAAGCTAGTATGCAGGTACAGCAGGTAATAAGGAAGACAAATGGAATTTTGGCATTTATTGCTAAAGGAATAGAGTATAAAAATAGGGAAGTATTGTTGCAACTGTACAAGGCATTGGTGAGACCGCACCTGGAGTATTGTGCACAATTTTGGTCCCCTTACTTGCGGAAGGATGTTGTTGCATTGGAGGCAGGTCAGAGGAGGTTCACTAGATTGATTCCAGAGATGCGGGGCTTGTCTTATGAGGAGAGATTGAGCAGTTTAGGCCTATACTCGCTAGAGTGTAGAAGGATGAGAGGAGATCTAATTGGGGTATATAAGATGCTAAAGGGGATAGACAAAGTAGACATGAGCAGATGTTTCCCCTTGTGGGGCATTGTAGAACAAGAGGCCATAGTTTTAGGCTAAAGGGTGGTAGATTTAAATCAGAGATGAGGAGGAATTACTTTTCTCAAAGGGTCGTGAATCTGTGGAATTCACTACCTCAGAGTGCAGGGGATGCCGGGACACTGAATAAATTTAAGGAGGAGATAGACAGATTTTTAATTAGTAAAGGGTTGAAAGGTTAGGGGGGGAGGGCGGGAAATTGGAGTTCAGGCCGAAATGAGATCAATTATGATCGTATTGAATGGTGGGGCAGGCTCGAGAGACTGAATTGCCTAATCCTGCTAAGAGTTGAGATCTTTCTTTATTCTTGGAGAGTTGGACATCAGACTGCCTCCTTTCAATATGGAGCTGCATTGTAGGGCTGGGACCACCTTTGAAGGAGCTGCCAATGAGTCCCACTCCCCTGCCCTTTCCCCACAGCCTTCATTAGAATCATAGAATGGTTACAGCATAGAAGGAGGTCATTCAGCCCATCATGTCCATGCCCATGCCAGCTTTCCGAAAGAGCTACTCAGCCAGTCCCACTCCCCGGCCCTGCACATTTTTTCTGTTCAGATAATTATCCAATTCTGTTTTGAAAGGCATGATTGAACCTTCCTCCACCACTCTCTCAGTCAGTGCAGGTCCAGATTCTGACCATTCACTGCATAAACAGGGTTTTCCTCATGTCACCATTGTTTCTTTTTCAATTCACCTTTAACCCATGTCCCCTGGTCCTCAGCCCTTCTGCCACTAGGAATTGTTTCTCCCGATCTACTCTGTCCAGATACCTCATGATTTTGAGCATTTCTATCAAATCTCCTCTTAATATTCTTTTCTCTAAACAGATCAGCCCCATCTTTACCAATCTATCCTCATAGCTGCAGTTTCTCATCCCTGGAACCATTCTCAATAATCTGTTTTGCATCCTCTTCAATACCTTCACATCCTTCCTAAAGTGTGGTATCCAGAATTGGACACAATACTCCAGTTGAGGTTGAACCAGTGTTTTATTCTGATTTCTCATAACTTCCTTGTTATTCTCGGGGAGTTGAACACCAGCCTTTCTCCTGTCGACATAGAGCTGCCTTATAGGGTTGTGATCACCTTTGAAAGAGCTGCCGATTAGCCCACACTCCCCTGCCCTTTCCCCAGAGCCCTGCAGACTTTACCTTTTAACTGGAGATCCAACTCACTTTGGAAAGTTGTTATTGAATCTGCTCCTATCCCCTTTCAGGCAGAACGTCTCAGGTCATAACTTATTGAGTAAAAAATAGTTCCTCATCTTCCTGATGGATTTTTGCCACTTATTTGATGTGATGTGTTTAATTGTTGGTTTCCTGTTAAAGACATTTCCTGAGTGGATTTAAGGGAATACGCTCGTGATAGCTCAAAGAGACCAAACACACGACACGCTGTATATTTGAAACAAAGCTGATTTATCTGATGTATTGAAATAGTAAACACCAGCCACATTACAGGAGATTGCTGAAAAAAGAGACATGACTAAGCTTTTTGTCTTGCACTCATCAGGACAATTCACAATGTTCAGCACCACTCGTGACTCCTCAGATACTGAAACAGTCCATGTCCAAATGCAGCAAGACCTGGACAATATCCAGGTTTTGGCTGACAAATGGCAAGTAACATTCACGACACACAAGTGTCAGGCAATGACCATCTCCAAAAATAGAGAATCCAACCATCGCCCATCGCTGTATCCCCCACTATCAACATCCTGGGGGTTACCATCTGCTAATTAGTTTAAATCTAAGCCCTCTAGTCATTGACATCTCTGTTAACAGAAATAAGTCCTTCCTATCCACTCTATCTATGCCCCTCATAATTTTATACACCTCAGTTAAATCTCCCCTCAGCCTCCTCTATTCCAAAGAAAACAACCCCAGCCTGTCCAATTTTTCCTTATCGTTAAAATTTGTCATTCCTGTCAATATCCTCATAAATCTCCTCTGTACCCTCTCTGGTGTGAACACATCCTTCCTGTAATGCACTGACCAGAACTGTACTCAGTAGTCCAGCTGTGGTCCAACTAATTGTTTATTCAGCTCTAGTATAACCTCCCTGATCATATAATAAAAACAGAAAATACTGGAAATACTCAGCAGCTCTGGCAGCATCTATGGAGAGAGAAGAGTTTCAGGTCTGTGATCTTTCATCAACCGAAAATGCTAGAAATATTCCCTGTTCTTGTATTCTATGTCTCAGTTAATAACAGAAAGTATCCTGTCTGCCTTTTTAATCACCTTATCTACCTCGCCTGTCCCCTTCAGGGATCTGTGGACATGCACTCCAATGTCCCTCTGTTCACCTACACTTCTCACCATCATACCAGTAATATTCTTTCCCTTTGCCATGTTTGCCCTCCCCAAATGTATTTATTACCTTACACTTCTCGAGGATGATCTCCATTTGCTACTTTTCTGCCCACCTGATCATTCTATTGACACCTTCCTACAGTCTACAGCTTTCTTCCTCACTGTTAATGACAAGGTTGAAAATGTCTTAATCATGTCCCCATGTTAAAGTCTAAATCAGTGATATATACCACAGAAGCATGGAATCCTGTGCTGAGCCATCCAGAACTCCATTGGAAACAGCCTTGTGATCCCAAAACCACCTCTTGACCATTCCCCTTTGCCTCCTGCTGCTCCAGCTGATGACACTTCCTGCACTTGTGATTGTCCAGCACAGAGAAGCATCCTGGTTTTCCCACATGGAACTGGATGCGCATTCTTCAGGAATTTGATACCCTGCCATGCCTTTATTTATCTGATTATTAACTCATTTAAACAAAATAAGCTAATCATTAAAATAAATAAAGATCCATCAGCTACCCACCAATCAGCTTCTTCCATTATGCTGAAGTCACCTTATTTTTTTTACAGGGAATTAACAAAAATGTTTTTCTTAACCCTTATTATCTAAACACCTCAGAGTTTAATTTACTGAAAAAATCAGACTTCTTCACTGTTTCAACCCATTGTTAGTTAGCTTTATCATTATCCCCTAGATTTGATTAATTGAATACTGACTGCAATTTTATGATAAATTATCAATTCGTCTTTAGTTTTAGGCTAATTGATTACTTTATAGTTGATTAATACAGTGACCAGGGCCATACTCAGTACTCTAGCTGTGCTCTAACTAGTGTTTTACACAATTCTAACATAATCTCCCTGCTCTTATATTTTAGTCCTCAGGCAAGAAAGTGTCCCAAATGCCTTCCTGACCACCTGATCTACCTGTCCAGCCACATTCAGGGATATGTGGATGTGCACTCCGAGGTCTCTCTGTTCCTCTGTAGTTCTCAGCGTCATCCCTTTTATTTTCATTCCCTTCTCTTGTTTGCCCTCCCCAATTTCATTATCACACACTGCTCCAGATTGATTTACATTTACCAATTTTCTGCTCTGCTCATCTGACCAGTCCATTGATGTTTTCCTGCAGTCCACAGCTTTCTTCCTCATTGTCAACCACACCAGCAATGTTGACATCATCTGCAATCTTCTTGCTCATTGCCCCTACATTTAAGTCTAAATCATTGATATAAGCTACAAATTGTGGAACCCCACTGAAAACTGAAAACAGGCGTCCAGACATGATTCAGTCCTGCATGTGAATAAAAGTAGCAATTACATCAGAATCCAACCCCCGCTGTCGCATATGAACTTGCTGGTGTCTCAGCAGGTTGTTTGACTGAACGAATCTCTTCCCACACACGGAGCAGGTGAACGGCCTCTCCCCAGTATGAACTCGCTGGTGTGTCAGCAGATTCTGTTTACTTTTAAATCTCTTCTCACAGTCAGAACATTTAAAAGGTCTCTGATCAGTGTGAACAAGTTGATGTGTAGTGAGATGAGATGACTGAGTGAATCTTTTGCCACACTCAAGGCAAGTATATGGTCTCTCCCCAGTGTGAACTCGCTGGTGTATCAGAAGGTCAGATGAATCAATGAATTCCTGCCCACATTTATTGCAGGTGAATGGCCTCTCCCCAGTGTGAACTCGATGGTGTCTCAGCAGGTGGGCTAACCGGGTGAATCCCTTCCCACAGATAGAGCAGATGAATGGCCTCTCCCCAGTGTGAGTGTGTTGGTGTTTCAGAAGATCCTTTTTGCTTTTAAATTTTTTCTCACAGTCAGGACAATTAAAAGGTCTCTGCTCAGTGTGAACAAATTGGTGTGTCAGAAGGTGGGATGAAGAAGTGAATCTCTTCCCACACACGGAGCAGGTGAATGGCCTCTCCCCAGTGTGAATGTGTTCATGGTTCAGTAAATCCTTTTTACTTTTAAAGCTCTTCTCACAGTCAGAACATTTAAAAGGTCTCTTATCAGTGTGCACAAGTTGGTGTGTCAGGAGGTGGGATGACTGAGTGAATCCCTTCCCACACACATTGCAGGTGAATGGCCTCTCCCCAGTGTGAGTGCGTTGGTGTGTCAGTAGATCCTTTCTGCTTTTAAAGCTCTTCTCACAGTCAGAACATTTAAACGGTCTCTCATCAGAGTGAGCACGATGGTGAGTCCGGAGGTTTGACAAAGCATTAAATCTCTTTCCACATTCAAGGCAGGTGAATGGCCTCTTGCCAGTATGAACATGCTGGTGTGTGTAGAGACTGGATGACTGAGTGAATCCCTTCCCACACACGGAGCAAGTGAACGGTCTCTCCCCAGTGTGACTGCGTCGATGAGTTTCCACCTCAGATGGGGAATTGAAACCCTTCCCACAGTCCCCACATTTCCATGGTTTCCCCATAGTGCGGGTGTCCTTGTGTCTCTCCAGGTTGGACGACCAGTTGAAGCCCAGCCCCACACCCACACACAACACGTGTACAGTCCCTTCCCGCTGTGAACAGTATGATGTTTTTTCAGGCTGTGTAACTGGTTAAAGCTCTTTCCACAGTCAGTTCACTGGAAAACTCTCACTCGGGGTGTGTGTGTCTGTCTTCGTGCTTTTCCAGTCACACTGATGTTTGAAACATTTTCCCACAGATAGAACAGCCAAACATTTCTCCTTGCACATTCAAAGGCCAATGATATTCGGATCCTAATGAATCAAGTGACTCTGTCAGATCTTGATGTGATGTTTGGTTTGAATTTCCCATCTGCAAATCCAACCCTCCGAATACCCTGTAAATGAAGTTTAAATTGAAATACTCAAAATATGCAACAGACAAACAGGCCATTCTGTCCAACTGTTCTGCTAGTTTTATGCTTCTCCCCCCATTTCATGCAAATCATCTCAGCCTTTCAGCTTATCTTTCTAATCCCTTTTCTTCCATGTACTCATCTAGTCTCCTGTTGAAACTATCACAATTTTTCTCCCTCAATGGTTTCCTGTGAGTTCCATATTCTCACCACTCTCTGAGTGAAGACATTTCAAGTGGAAACATTCTCTCCATATCTACCCCGTCCAACCCATTGATCATTGTAAAGCCCTCTATCAGTTCCTCCCTCTCCCTTTTTCTAAAGAAAAAATGCCCCAACCCAAACTTTCCCAACACCTGTAATTTTTTTTTTGGTTTACAAAATTCATCAGTTGGCTCAGGATAGAAATTGAGAAGAGACACACATTTCTCTCGGTTTGAGTTTGCTGTGTGTAAATCCTCCTCTTCTAAACCCCTGTAAAAGGAGTTTCCAAAATCCATCCCTGTCAGTCCAGGATAGAAATGCACAACATTCTCTCCTCCTGCTCCGGGTTTGTCACCGGGACATTTCCTCTCGGCTCCACTCTGTGCAAACGGAAAACCGGTAGTTTCTCATTTGGGGTTTGCAGTTTTCACAGCACGTTTCCGGAGCCTCTCCGTCCACCCGCCGGATCCATCGCTCTTTCCGCCCCGCCATCCATTGTGGATCCGGGAGAGAAGCGTCTGTCCCTGGTCATCTGACACTGCGCATGCTCCCAACACTGGGCAGCACTGCGCCTGCGCACTGCTCCCCCTGTGGTAATGGACAAGGGACATTCTCCACCGCGGGGGATGCTGGGTAAAAATGCTGCCATAGAGAACCCCTATTATGAACAGGTTTTTCTTTACTTTCACACTGGGGTCGGATGGCCAATAAATAAGATTAAATTCGTGCTGGTTGTCCTCAATTAACCCACATTTATCGATGTGATTATTAATTTTATCCCGAATCCTTGCTTCTAGAATTTTCCCCACCACGGAAGTTAAACTGACTGGCCTGTAGTTATTGGGCTTATCTTTACTTTTTTTCAACAAAGTTATAACGTTTGCAATCCTCCAGTCCTCTGGAACCACCTCTGAGTCTAAGTGAAATTGGAAAATTATGGCCAGTGCCTCTGCAATTTCCACTCTCACTTCCCTCATTATCCTTGGATGCAACTCATCCAGTCCTGGCGCTTTATTAACTTTAAGTATAGACTGGTCTATCTAATAACTCCTTCTTATCAATTTTAAATACTTTTAGTGTTTTAATTACCTCCTCTTTCACCGTGGCCATATGGCATCTTCTTCCTTGGTAAAGACAGATACAAAATATTTTTACAAAAGCAAAATACTGCAGATGCTAGAAATTTGATACAAAAACTCAGCAGATCGGACAGCCTCTTACTCTCTCCAATATTATACTCTCATTCATTCTCTCTCCAGGAAGAATATGTCCATTGTCCTTTGTTGTTTCATTGGCCTTTATTACTTTTTATCATCCATAATTGGCCTTTAATGTAAGCGGATTGGAGTAGAAGAATGAAGTTGTCTTGCTACAATTATACAAGGATTTTCTGAGACCACAACTGCAACCCTGTATACAGTTTTGGTTTCCATATTTAAAGAAGGATATACTTGCATTGGAGGTAGTACAGTGAAGGTTCACTACGTTGGTCCCTGGGGTGAAATGGTTGTCTGATGATTAGTGGCTGAGTAAATTGGGTCTATAATCTCAGGAGTTTAAAAGGTGAGAGGTGATCTCATTGAAACATTTCAGATTCTAAGGAGCTTGATAGGGTAGACATGGAGAAGTTGTCTTTCCGGCTGAAGAAACAAAAAGATGGGGCACAGTCTCAAGACAAGGAGCCGATCATTTAGGACTGAGATGAGGAAAAATTTATTCACTCATGTTGTTGTGAATATTTGGAATTCTCTACTCCAGAGGATTGTGCATGGTCTATTGTTGGATTCATTTAAGGCTGAGATAGACAAATCTTTGGTCTCTCAGTGAATCGACGGATATGGGGAACAGGTGGGAAAGTGGAATTGAAGCTGAAGATCAGCTATGATCATTTCCGATGATGGAGCAGGCTCGAGGGACCCTATGGTCTATTCTGCTGCTTTTTCCTATGCACTTACGTCCAGATAATGCTTTTAACTTGTAAAACTGATTTGATTTCTGATTCCCAGCTGTTTGTGTTTTAATCTTGCCCCATTGAGTGATTTCACTGTGACTGAATATGGTTTTACTGATCAATGGACATTGAGCTCTCAGTGACTGCACTGCAGAAACCATTCGTTGTTACTTAGTCTACTGCATTCGTTGCTCCCAATGCGGTCTCCTCTACATTGGAGAGACCAAACGCAAACTGGGTGACTGCTTTGCAGAACACCTGCGGTCTGTCTGCAAGAAAGACCCAAACCTCCCTGTCGCTTGCCATTTTAACACTCCACCCTGCTCTCTTGCCCACATGTCTGTCTTTGGCTTGCTGCATTGTTCCAGTGAAGCCCAACGCAAACTGGAGGGACAGCACCTCATCTTCCGACTAGGCACTTTACAGCCTTCCGGGCTGAATATTGAATTCAACAACTTTAGATCTTAAAATCCCTCCCCCCTTCCCCACCCCCATTTCCGTTTCTTCCCCCTCCCTTTTGTTTTTTTCAATAATTTATATAGATTTTTCTTTTCCCACCTATTTCCATTATTTTTAATCTATAACTATAATACCCTGTCAGTCTTTCCACCCCACCAGAGCTGTACTTTGTGTCCTGCCATCCATTCTTAATTAGCACATTTTCTTAGATAATATCACCACCTTCAACACCTCTTTGATCCTTTTGTCTGTGACATCTTTTGATTACTGCTCCTATCACTGCTTGCTTGTCCCTACAACACGCCCCCCTTCAAACTTCTCTCCCCCCCGCCCCCCCCACCCCCCTCCCGACCTTAAACCAGCTTATATTTCACCCCTCTCCTAACTTCACTCAGTTCTGCTGAATGGTCATGAGGACTCGAAACGTCAACTCTTTTCTTCTCCGCCGATGCTGCCAGACCTGCTGAGTTTTTCCAGGTAATTCTGTTCTTGTTTTGGATTTCCAGCATCCGCAGTAGTTTTTTGTTTTTATCTCTGTGTTTATGAACCCGCTCCCGACAGTGACCTCTCACCTGACAGCTCACAATGCCCGGCTGATTGACAGCAGCTCCAGACCAATAGCAGGAGGGGGCGTGTCTGCGGCAGCGGCTGGTTTCAGAGCCAATCGGAGTGATGGAGGGGCGCGGCTAGGCTGCGACCGAAGCATGCGCAGTACTGGAATCGGAGCCGGAAGAAGGCGGTCGGGTTAAGATCACAAAGGGTGAGAAATGAAGCCGACGGCTGGAGATTGGAACGGTGGGGGGGGGGAGGGGAGGGCCTGGAAACCGCACGCGAGCTCGGGGCTCGGGGAGACGGTGGCCTAGTGGTAATGTCACTGGGCTAGAAACCCAGAGACCCTGTTCTGAGGATATGGATTCAATTCAGTGAATAAATCTGGAATATAAACCTCGTCTCGGAAATTGTGACCATAAAACTATCATGGGTTGTTTTAAAACCTCATCTGGTTCACCTGCGCTCCTTCAGGGAAGGAAATCTGCCAACCTACATGTGACCCCAGACCCACAGTGAAGTGGTTCACTCTGAAACCGTCCAGCAAGCCACTCAGTTCCAGGTCTATTGGGATGGGCAATGCCCACATCCCATCATAGAATAAAAAAAACATGGTGGCTGTGGGCCTGGAAACCCTGGTAAGAGGCCTGGTTTATGCAGGCAACTGTCTATCACCATCTTGGGAGGGGAAGGTGGGGGTGGGGGTGTAAATGGGTGGTCATATTGGTGAGGGAATTGTCATTTGTGGGAGAGAATTCCAAACTTTTGTTTTTGTGTCAACAATTGTTACCCCATTTCAATCTGAAAGACCTGGCTACAATTTTTAGACTATGCCCCTAGTCCACAACTCCCCAGTTAACAGAAATAATTTCTCTCTATCTTGGATAAATTCCTGGAAACACAATCCGAGTTTCAGTCATCTCTCCTAATAAATTAATTTCAGGTATCACTGTGACTGGAAAAGCATCTGGATACACAAAGCCCTGGTCAGACGACATCTGGAGAACGGTGTTCAGTTCTGGGCAGGAAGGATACATTTTCCCTGGAGGGAGTGCAGCACAGATTTACCTGAACGATACCTGGACTCCAAGTGTTAAATTGTGAGGCGAGATGACACAAAGTTGCGTTGTATTCACTGGAATTTAGAAGATTAAGGGGTGATTTGATCAAAGTTGTCAAAATATTAATTGGAACTGAATGGATAGATAGAGAGAAACAATTTCCACCAGTTGGGGAATCTGGGACTGTTTAATGTCATTAATACCTTTGGTTAACAAAGATTGTTCAATGTCAGATTTAACATTAACATTGATCTTGCATCAACCAGGGATGAGAACTGAACATCCAGGGGTATTCAGTATTTAGGAAGGACAGACAAAAAGGAAAAGGCGGTGGAGTTGCATTGCTGGTTAAAGAGGATATCAACGCAATAGTGGGCATAATGTAAACATGAGAGCTAGACCTTTCAGAAGTGAAGTTAGCAAACACCTCTACACACAAAGGGAGGTAGAAGTGAGGAACTCTGTTCCACAAACAACAGTTGATGCAAGATCAATGTTAATGTTAAATATGACATTGAACAATCTTTGTTAACCAAAGGTATTAATGGATGTGGAGCAAAGGCAAGTGTATAGAGTTAGATCACAGATCAGCCATGATCTCATTTCATGGTGGAACAGACACGAGGGACTAAATAGCCATCCCCTAGAATCATAGAAACTTACAGCACAGAAAGAGGCCATTCAACCCTTTGTGCTTCTGCTGTCTCTTTGAAAGAGCAGTCATATTTAGACCCACTCACATGCATTCTGTTTGTAATCAGTAAATTCCTCATTCTCAAATCCCTGTCAACTTCCTTTTAAAATTCCCTGTAGAATCAGGTTCCAGAGGTCAAGAGTTCCCGATCCTGACAACTCCCTGTTGGTGCAGAAACTGCTGAACTCGACGTTGAGTTCCGGAAGGTTGTAAAGTGTCGAATCTAAAGATGAGCTGCTGTTCCTCAAGCTCCCATTGAGCTTCATTGGAACAGCTCAGGTGGCCAAGGACAGAGAGGTCAGAGTGGGAGTGGAGCAAAGAATTAAAATGACAAGTGACCAGAAGCTCAGGGTCAAGCTCACAGACTGAACAGAGGTTGTTCCACAAAGTGATCACCCAATTTGTGTTTGATCTTCCCAACGTAGAGCAGACCACATGGTGAGCACTGAATAAAGAAACTAAATGGAAAAAATTACAAGTAAATCACTGTTTGTTGTAGGCCGAAGAAAGATGCTTCATTTGAAGAGTAAGGGTTACAAAGTAAAAGAAGGCGATTTCCAGAATATTAAATCACCAGTCCAGTTACAGAGATTATTAACATCAGCAGAAACAAACCCACACTATCAGAATGAACATGGTTCAGTCCTGGATATGATGAACAGCAGAATCCAACCCCTGGGGTCTCTGCTGAACTCGCTGGTGTGTCAGCCGGTTGGATGATGGATTAAACCCCTTCTCACACATGGAGCAGGTGTCCGGCCTCTCCCCAGTGTGAACTCTATGCTGTGCGTCTTGAAGCTGATGGTTTTCCCCATGCACCAGTTGCTCATGTCTTTCCAGGTGGTGGGGGTCATGGGTTTGGAATTTTCAAATTCTGGTTGAATTGCAGATCTATGAAATCCATCTCCTTTTCCCCTCCTCCACCTCTCACTCTCTCTTCTCCCATAGAGGCCAGAATCTTGTGTAGGTCCAGACTGGGAGGCAGGTTCCCTTCCCTTAAGGACATTAGTGAACCAGTTGGGTTTTTATGACAATCTGGTAGCTTCCATGGTCACATTTTCCTCGTGCTGGTCCCACAAATTACCAGATTCATTCACCTCAATGTCACAGCCTGTCCTTGTGTTTTTGTCGGTTCTGTTTCACAGTTCCTTGTTTATGTTTTAAATTCATTTTGTAGAGTATTAGAAGGATTTTCAGTTTGGAAAGTCAAACCACTATCACATCAAAATCAGCCAGAGTCACTTGATTCATCAGGACCTGAATATTATCATCCTTTGAACATGGAAGCAAAAAGCACCGTTCACACCAGGGAGAAACCGTGGAAATGTGGGGACTGTGGGAAGGTATTCAGATCCCCGTCTGATCTGGAAACTCATCGACGCAGTCACACCGGGGAGAGGCCATTCATCTGCTCCGTGTGTGGGAAGGGATTCATTCAGTTAGTCTGCCTTCAGAGACACCAGCGACTTCACACTGGGGAGAGGCCGTTCACCTGCTCCGTGTGTGGAAAAGGATTCACTCTCTCATCCCACCTGCTGAAACACCAGCAAGTCCACGCTGAAAAGAGAGAGTTTAAATGCCCTGACTGTGAAAAGAGCTTTAAAAACCCACATGGACTGAGGGAGCACCAGCGCATTCACACCGGGTATGCACCGTTCAGCTGCTCACAGTGTGGGAAGAGGTTCAGGACATCGCCCCACCTTCTGACACATCAACGGGTTCACACTGACGAGAGACCTTTTAAATGTCCAGACTGTGGAAAGTGCTTCAAAGGTTCTGGGGATCTGCAATATCATCAACGTATTCACACTGATGAGAGACCGTTCAGGTGCTCTCACTGTGCGACTGGGTTCAGACGATCATCTGAACTTACTGTACATGAACGAGTTCACACTGGGGAAAGGCCGTTCTCCTGCTCCAAATGTGGGAAGGGATTCACCCAGTCATCCAACCTGCTGACACACCAGCTAGTTCACACTGGGGAGAGGCCCTTCACCTGCTCTGAATGTGGAAAGGGATTCACACGACCATCCCACTTGCTCACACACCAGCGAGTTCACACCGGGGAGAGGCCATTCACCTGTCCCGTGTGTGGGAAGGGATTTAATCGATCATCCAACCTGCTGAGACACCAGCGAGTTCACACTGGGGAGAGACCCTTCACCTGTCCCGTGTGTGGGAAGGGATTTACTCATTCATCCAACCTGCTGACTCACCAGCGAGTTCACACTGGGGAGAGGCCCTTCACCTGCTCCGTGTGTGGGAAGAGATTTAATCGATCTTCTAACCTGCTGACACACCAGCGAATTCACACGTGACTGCACTGTTCAAATTCTGCTGCTGTTAATCAGATTCAGGAGTGAACCTTATTAATTATGATATTGGGTAAGTGTTGTTGCTAATCACAGTATCCGGGCTGGAGTTGACAGAATTGTAAAGTGCCTTTCACAATCTCAGGACGTCTCTGTGCGCAGTAAACCTCCTCAACAGCAATGTGATCATGACCAGAAATGACCTGTTTTTAGTCAGATTGGTTGAGGGTGAAATATTGCCCTCACCATGGAGTGCGCCCCTGCTCTTCTTAAAAATAGCAGCCATGGGATCTTTCACATCCGCCTGAGAGAGCAGAAGGGACCCTCAGTTTAACATCCTCACATCTCCTTATGTGGCTCAGGGTCATCACTCCTGTGAAGCCCCTTGGAATGTTTCTCACTGCGTGAAAGTAGCTTTATAAATATGAGATGAATGCGACATCACAGACATAGATGTGTTGGGTAAAACTGAACCAGGCGCTGCCTGCAGCTGAGAGCCGAACACACGGGAACCGTCAACAACAATTGGAATGCTGCAGTTTTTATAATACCATATAAAGAATATAAGGAACAGCAAAGAATGACTAAAATATTAATAAAGAAGGAGAAATTAGACTGCAAGAGAAAGCTATCTAGAAATATAAAAACAGGTGGAGTTTCGACAAGTATTTAAAAAGGAAAAGAATCAGTAAAGTGAGCATTGGTCCTCTGGAGAGTGAGTCTGGGGAATTAATGATGGAAAATAAGGAAATGGCGGACAAACACAACAGATTTTTGCGCCTGTCTTCACTGCAAAGAATACAAATAACCTGCCAGAAATGATTGTGAATCAGGAGGTGAAAGGGAGAGAGGAACTTAAAACAATTACAGGGAACTTATAACAGGCACCAGGGAAAATTATTAGAACTAAAAACTGACAAGTCCCCTGGTCCTGATGGACTTCATCCTAAGGTCTTAAAAGAAGTGGCTGCTGAAATAGTAGATGCATTGGTTTTAATTTTCCAAAATTCCCTAGATTCTGGAAAGATCTCATCAGATTGGAAAATAGTGAATGTGACTCTTCTATTCAAGGAGGGAGACAGAAAGCAGGAAACTACAGGCCAGTTAGTTTAACATATGTCATTGGGAAAATCCTAGAATCTATTATTCAGGAGGTTCTAATGAACACTTAAAAAGTCTCAATGTAATCAGGCAGCGTCAACATGGTTTTGTGAAACAGAAATCATGCCTGACTGATTTATTAGTGTTCTTTGGGGAAGTAACAAGCAACAAGCTAAGGGGAACCTGTGGATGTGCTGTACTTCGATTTCCAGAAGGCATTTGACAAAGTGTCACATCAAAGGTTACTGCACAAAATCAGAACTCATGGTGTAAAGGGCATTACAGATAGTTCATGGGGTATAACTCATTTGACCTGATGTCCCCATTTGTGTATTATCTAATAAATCATTTGGTTCACACTAGACTCAATCATCGGACAAGACTGAATACTTCAGATGGTAAATTTAAAAGATTTGTTAACAATTAAACGGTAGAAAGGTAACAAGTTAAAAAATTAGAAAACTAAGTTTCAATTAACAGTAAAAGGAAAAAGCTTAACAACTAAGCAGACTTCTCACACCTTCCTCGGGTGATCAAGCTGAAGGTGTGAAGTGATGCTAACCCTCTGCTCGCCCGTCGACAGTCGATCTTTCAGAATCCTGTCTCAAACACTCAGTGCGTGGATAACATGCCAGCAAAATGGCTTCTCCACACCTTCATTTGATCCCCTTAACTCTTATTTTCTTATCTCAAATTAGCCTAACTGTCAAACAATAATTAACTGTCTGCTTATTTATAATTTGTTTCTCACATATGTGAGCATCTTTCCACACAGTAATAAAATGGGGCTACTCCCGATGTTTCAGTATCTGATTTTTAATAATTCTTCAATAATGCCTTATTCTTTACCCATCTTTATGTTACTCCCCAAGGACATAAAGACTTCGACTTAGCACAACTTATCTTTCTAGATTGGTCTGTGAAAGATCATTTTACAATGCACTGTCTTATAATGTACGTTTAGTACATTTAAAATTATGGGTAAGCATTACAGACTTTCTGTCCCAGGTTATATGTCCAGCCTTTACCAATACATCTATTGATTAATTGCTTATCCTTCAACTGTCTCACAATTGAGTCTCTCTACTTTGTTCAATCATTCCTGGCCGGTTTCCATTCATGCAGTAACTGGTTTATATTACTATCACAGAATCACAGTGCAGAAGAGGCCCTTCGGCCCATCATGTCTGCACCAACACATGAGAAACACCTGACCTACCTACCTAATCCCATTTACCAGCCTTGCCTTGAATGTTTTAACGTGCCAAGTGCTCATCCAGGTACTTTTTAAAGGATGTGAGGCAACCCGCCTCCACCACCCTCCCAGGCAGCGCATTCCAGACCGTCACCACCCTCTGGGTAAAAAGGTTTTCCTCACATCCTCCCTAAACCTCCTGCCCCTCACCTTGAACTTATGCCCCCTTGTGACTGACCCTTCAACTAAGGGGAACAGCTGCTACCTATCCACCCTGTCCGTGCCCCTCATAATCTTGTACACCTCGATCAGGTCGCCCCTCAGTCTTCTCTGCTCCAATGAAAACAACCCAAGTCTATCCAACCTCTCTTCATAACGTGAATATTTCATCCCAGGCAACATCCTGGTGAATCTCCTCTGCACCCCCTCCAGTGCAATCTCATCCTTCCTATTATGTGGCGACCAGAACTGCACACAGTACTCCAGCTGTGGCCTCACCAAGGTTCTATACAACTCCAACATGACCTCCTTACTTTTGTAATCTATGCCTCAATTGATAAAGGCAAATGTCCCAAATGCCTTTTTCACCACCCCACTAACTTGCCCCTCCACCTTCAGAGATCTATGGACACATGCCAAGGTCCCTTTGTTCCTCAGAACTTCCTAGTGCCGTGCCATTCATTGAATACTTCCTTGTCAAATTACTCCTTCCAAAGTGTATCACCTCACACTTTTCAGGGTTAAATTCCATCTGCCACTTATCTGCCCATTTGACCATCCCGTTTATATCTTCCTGTAGCCCAAGACACTCAACCTCACTGGTAACCACCCGGCCAATCTTTGTGTCATCCGCAAACTTACTAAACCTACCCCCCGCATAGTCATCTATGTCGTTTATATAAATGACAAATAATAGGGGACCGAGCACAGATCCCTGTGGTACGCCACTGGACACTGGCTTCCAGTCGCTAAACATCCTGTCATCACCCTCTGCCTCCTACAACTAAGCCAATTTTGAATCAACCTTTTCAAATTACCATGTATCCCATGTGCATTTGCCTTCTTTATAAGTCTCCCATATGGGACCTTGTCAAAGGCTTTGCTGAAATCCATATAAACTACATCAACTACACTACCCTCATCTACACACCTGGTCACCTCCTCAAAAAATTCATTCAAATTTATTAGGCATGACCTCCCTCTGACAAAGCCATGCTGACTATCCCTGATCAAACCTTGCCTTTCCAAGTGGAGATAGATACTCTGCTTCAGAAATTTCTCCAAGAGTTTCCCTACCACTGACGTGAGACTCACTGGCCTGTAGTTCCCTGGCTTACATCTACAACACTTCTTAAATAGTGGAACCACATTAGCTCTTCTCCAGTCCTCTGGCACCTCCCCCTTGGCCAGACAGGAATTAAAAATTTGGGTCAGAGCCCCTTCGATCTCCTCCCTTGCCTCCCTCAGTAGTCTGGGACACAACTCATCTGGACCTGAAGATTTGTTCACTTTTAAGCCTGCCAACACCTCCAATACCTTGTCACTCCCTATATCAATTTGCTTAAGAACCTTGCAGTCTCTTTCACCGAGTTCGATAACCTTCCTCCTCACTCTCTTGGGTGAAGCCGGATGTGAAGTATTCATTCAACACTCGAGCGATGTCCTCTGGCTCCACCCATAGATTGCCCCCTTTGTCCCTACTCTTCCCCTGGTTATCCTCTTCCCATTGATATACTTATAGAATATCTTGGGATTTTCTCTACTTTTACCAGCCAGAGGTTTCTCATATCCCCTCTTTGCTCTCCTAATTGCTTTCTTAAGCTCCACCCTGCACTGTCTGTACTCCACTAATGCCTCAGCTGGTTTGCTTCCCTTGTACCTGCTAAAAGCCTCTCTTTTCCTTCTCATCATAACCTGAACATCTCTGGTCATCCATGTCTCCTGGATTAGTTCAAAATGGCTTCTTGACCTGTTAGCTTACTAACATCTGTTAGTTCCATCTATGGCCCAATCACAGTTGTTACAATAGACAGTCAAGTCACAATAGTTACATTGATGGCCAACAAAACTGACAAAATTACTCCGGTTACAGTATCTCTCAGGATGTGGAATCGGTTGCACTGCCGTTCTTCTTTGGGCTGCATTAGAGGGCTTAAGTTGGTGTTTGGTGAGTTGAGGGAGTTCAGTGAAGAGGGAAGGAGGTGATCCTTTCATTTTCTATCTTTTCTCTGCCTGCAGTAGCTGACTCTTACTTTGCTACAGTGGAAGCCTATAAAGCAGCAGGAGTTCAGGGAGAAAGAGAGAGTCCAAAAAGGCAGAGAGAGGGAGAGCCAGGAGTTTACAGAGAAAATCTAAAAGTGACATGACAGGAGTCCCATAAGTTGATTAGTTGGTAAGTATAGGCCTTTCCGGACTCACCACAGAGAAGAGAGACAATTGGTAAGTGACAGGTTGGTTATTATATTGTACCATACTGTAGTAAACAGTTTATATAAAGTTTAAGATATGGGACTGCAGCTTGGCCATGTGGAATGTGCATCCTGCAAGATGTGGTAACTTGTGCAGGCACAAAGTGCCTTCGATGACTATATCTGCAGGAAGTGTCACCAGCTGGAGAAACTTGAGCTGCAGGTTGCGGAACTTGAGCAGTGGCTGGAGTCTGTGGCGCATCCACAAGGCTGAGGATTATGTGGATAGCACGTTAAGAAAGGTGGTCACACTGCAGCTAAGAAGTACACAGCAGAGAGGGAATGGGTGATCTCCATAGTATCTGAAAGAAACAGGCAGGAAGTGCAGAAATCCCCTGAGGTTATCTTGCTCTCTAACTGCTTTTCCATTTTGGATACTGCTGATCAAGATGGTTCCTCAGAGGACTGTAACAAGAGCCAAGATTGTGGCTCAGCTGCACAAGAGAGAGCAGAAAGTGTGGAAAAGGTATAGTGGTAGGGGATTCCATAGTTAGGGGAGCAGACAGTTGTTTCTACAGCTATAGGCCTGACTCCAGGATGGTATGTTGCCTCCCTGGTGCCAGGGTCAAGGATGTCACAGAGTGGCTGCAGGACATTCTTTTGGCAGAGGGTGAACAGCCAGAGGTCATGATCCACATTGGGACCAATGACATAGGTAGGAAAAGGAATAAGGCCCTGAAAGCAGATTTTAGGGAGTTAGGGAGGGAATTAAAGAGCAGGACCTCAAGAGTTAGTAATCCCAGGATTACTCCCAGTGCCACGTGCTCGTGAACATAACAATAGAAAGATTGAGCTGTTCAACATTTGGCTGGAGAAATGAAGTAGGAGGGAGGGCTTTGGACTTCTGAGGCATTAGGATCGGTTCTGTGGCAGGTGGGATCTGTACAAGAAGGACGGGTTATACCTTAACAGGACTGGGACTAATGTCTTTGTTGGGAGGTTTGCTAGTGCTGTTGGGGAGGGTTTAAACTAGATTGGGAGAGGGGTAGGAACCTGAAGGAAAAATCAGATTGGAGAGCAGAAAAACTGACAGTGGGAAATAGTGAAGTATTAACTGATAAGGGGGATACATCAGAGAGTAGCACCGAGGTAAGTAGAATACTTAGGGAGTTTGATAGAATCAGAGTAGGCAATAGTAAGTCATTGGATGGGGTCAGATTGGTCAAGACATTGCCCTGAGGAATGAGTCAGCAAATGGCTGTCACTTATTCTGTTCAATTGAAACAGACACAATCTTTGTACATGTTCTTTCTGTCTGCAAAGAACAGGGCCTTGTGTCTTAATAGATGTAGCTTCCAGTAGACGCAATGCACCACATTGCACGCCTGACTGGCAATCTTAAATTGGTTGTGAGTGTAATTCTAAGCACATTGAGGGTTACTTAGCAAATGTCCAATTGTAGAATCACATCTAATGTTGGCCACTGTGTTTTGAGTTTTGCAAGCACGGGCTGGTTGTCTACGGTCTGTACCCTGCCGGTTGTGAACAGCGGCTGGGACATGCAGTTTGATAAGATCTGCCCGTCTTTGGGATGTACAGCCTACATACCCAGCATCACACTGGCACTGAAATTTATATACCACATCACTCATTTGTGTGATAGGTAAAATGTCTTTTTGGCTTGATGGCAGCATTCTTTTAGTGGTGACTACCATTCATGTTGCTGCTGCATAGTAGCAGCATGAAACTGCTAGCTTCATCTGTTGCATACATTTTTCAGATACCTTGCCCTTCCTGAGGTAGACTGGGCACTTTTCAGGGCCGAAAGTGGCAGCAGAAAGTTCTCAGTACCATTTGAACTTAAATTCCAATTTTGTTCATTTGAGACTTTAACGATTCAGGCAATAGGAAACAAGTGATTCAGGAAACTTTAATAAGTTCTAAGTTCATACTTATCACAGCAGGGCAGTGACTTTACAGGCGTACTACGGTTCTTGCTTCCCGGTTCAGCTCTGGATGCAGGTCGACACTTGGTCTTCTTTCTCTCTCTGGAGCCTTCTGGTTTTCTGCTTTCAGCCGACAAGCAGTTTTCAGTTTCAAATTCAGCGTGGCTTGGTGAAAGCTGCTGCTTATTAACTCTTTACAAGTCACAATCCACAGTATGATCAATGATATTGCATTCTGATTGGCCTAAACAAGGCGAGGCTATTTTCTAATTGGCTCAAGGGGTGTGTGATCAATCTGTGATTGGTTCCTAAGGGTGATGGTCATCGACTGATGTCACCTACCAGTATCCCTTGACTGGTTCCTTAAAATTCCAGTTACTTATAGGACCATCCTCCTCATTAAAGTTTGTTTCTGTTATTTTAATAACTTCTTGCCAAGATAAAATGAGGTTTTATGATATCTTCCTTGGCTATTTGTTTAGTATGCTGTCATGCCTCATGAATGATACCTTGAGATGGTTGTCTCAAACTTTGCTGAATTGGTGCAGGTTCCTTATTAAATCAGAACCTTTATCAGTAACTTTGTTTACGAGGCCATTTGCTAGGTGTTTCTTTTTTGTGCTGTTGGTAATTGTTACTTTACTTTTAAAACAAAGGATAGAATAGAAAAGTTGCTTAAGACTATGTAGGCCTATTACAGAAGATTACAAAATAGGTAATACTTAAAAGTTATAAGAGTGCGTATAAAATATAAGTGCATATCAATAATTAGTGTTTAAAATGTAAGGTCGTAAAGTCTCCTTCTACATTCAGTTATTACATAGTGATAAAAATCTAAAAGGATAATACAGTTACAAAACACAATGTTATAAAAATTAACAACAAAGATTAAAACAAAGAATACATTGAGCCAAATGTAATTGCTTTCTTCGAAAACACTATAAATTAAAACTAGCTTAAGGTAGAACACAGCTGTTGTTATTCTTTCCCTCCTCTCTACAATAAATCCTTCCTAACTTTCCTTTCCTGATAACACCAGGTTTCGATAAGGTATTACGATGTGGGGGGATGTAAGCTTGCCCATTCAACCTTGAAAGTGGCAAGTTCTCACAATGTGGCTCTGTGAAATGGAAATGCATACAACAGGGGCCTCTTCAGCAGTTGTTCTGTAATTAACTCATTAGTATGTTACCTCCATTGTGTCTAAAGTCCTGTGGTGCCTTTATTTGTCAAGTGAAGGTAAGCAGAGTCACATGATATTAAATGCTGAAGTCCTCTATTGGTTACAGTTTAAAAGGATAATATACCATAAAGTTAATTGATCAATATAATTTGATCGTGTGATCTAAACTAAGACTAATCAATAAACATCAATTTCCCTATATGGCCTTAGGCCCGTTCATGAGTTTGCATGATGTACAGCACAAAACAATTTGATCAGGGTGGCCATTATTCCTCAGGATGCCTTTGATGTGCCCTATTTACAAAGTTGTCGATAGGGCCAGTCTTATAGTGTGTGCAGCTGTAAGAATCCCAATGCGTATGTTGACCAATGAAGGCTCTATCCTGTACTCAAATTCACCTTTGAAATGGAGCAGTCAAATGAACTCCCTTTCCTTGACATACTAGTTGAGAAATCTGCCAGGGGATTATCTACCACGGTCTACCACAGGCCTACCTTCAATGTGCTAAGAATTATGCTGACAACCAATTTAAGATTGTCAGTTGGGCTTGCAATGTGGCACATTTGCATGTACAGGAAGCTACACATATTAATACACAGGGCCCTGTTCTTTGCAGGCAGAAAGAACAAGTACATACATTGTGTCAGTTTCAGCTAAACAAAATAAGTGACAGTCAATCGCTGACTCATTCCTCAGGGCAATGTCTTGACCAATCAGGGTCAAACTACCTGGTTTAAATTTCAAACAATGCTTGGAAGCTAACTGTCAGTCACCATCAGTGGTGCATTCCCCATGGCAATGCCACTTGCCAACCAATCAGCACTCTCTTCACATACAGTATAAATTGTTGTTACACCCTTATATTAGTATTCTTGCAAGTGTCCTGATGAGTGCAAGATGAAAAGCTTAGACGTGTCTCCTTTTCCAGTCTTAATGTTTAAAAATAAAGATCCAGCCATTACAATATAATTGTCTTTTACATTGAGTGACTAATGATAACTTAATCAAGGCTCATTACTCAATAATCATATGTTTTATGATGGGCTTTAATACAAAATGAACATATAGTCAATAAAGTGAAGTTGCAGAATGTGAAAAGGCAACAATCCTTGTACAGGTTAAAATGGCTTCCTTGACCTTGTTCCTTATAACAGTGAATATATTATGAAAGTGATTGATTTTTAAAACTGAATTTCATTACGCAGACCTACCTACAGTTTCCTACATTATACCATTGACTATACATCAAAACTGCTTCATTGGCTGTAAAACGCTTTAGGGAGTCCTGTGGTCCTGAGAGGTGCTACAGAAATGCATTTTTTTCTGATTGTCCACAAACTTGGATATATTTCAATCTCCTCATCAAAACCATTGATAAAGATTGAGCCTTAATTTTGTGTAATAATCACGTCTTTGATCCCATCTCGAATACTACGTGAAACTTCAAACACACTATATCCTGAATTATTTGTTTTAAAACAGTGAGTTGTTGTGATTTAGAATTCACTCCCTGAAAACATTGCGAGAAACAGATTCAGCTCGATCTTTTAAAAGGGAACTGGACAGATTCTTGAAAGCAAAAGTAAACTGCAGGGCGACTGAATTAATTGGGTAGTTTTTCAAAGAGCCAGCATGAGCATGATGGGCCTAATGTGCTCCATCTGTGCTCTCTGAGCCTTGTGGCCATTTAAAGTGAGTGGCAAAGACCCTGAATCTGCTTCCAATGAGAGTGATAGAAGCAGAGATGATGGAGTGATTTTGAAAGGAAGTTGGGTGGGAACTTGTGGGAAATAAACCTACAGGGATGTGGGGATGGAATGGGACAATAGGACTGACCGGTTTACTCTGGAGAGCTGTCATGCAATTGATTGGCTGAACGGTCCCATTCCTTATCCTAATGATTCGACGACACAAAGAGAGGAATTTCAGCAGCTCCAGTCTCTCCAACTAGCTGAAGTCTGCCATCTCGCAAATGCTGTTTCCAGCCTCAAAGAATTTCACATCTTTCCTTCAATGTGGGCCCATATGTAGGGTCCCTTTCTAGAGGAACAGAATTGAGAAGCAGGGAGGTTATGCTACTGGTATAAGATACTAGTTCACTAGATACTAGGGAGGTCAACTTGTTTAGAACCATGGTTAGACTACACTGGGAGTAGTTTCAATATTTGTGATTTCCATTTAGAAAAAGGAAATAGAGGCACTGGAGAAGGGGCAACAAAGACTCACAAGAATAATGCAGTTAAACCTCAGGAAAGGTTGGGGTGCTTTGCTGTAGAAAAAAGAAGGCTGAAGGGTGACCTGATGGAAGTCTTTAAGATTATGAAGGGGTTCAATAATCCAATAGGGATTTCATGAGAAACCTCTTTACCCAGCAAGTGGTGAGAAAGTGGAACTCACTACCACAGCCAGTGGTTGAGCTGAATAACATGAATACATTGAAGAGGAAGCTAGATACATACATGAGGGAGACGGGAGTAGAAGGATATGCTGATGGGGAAGATGAAGAGGTTGGGTAGAAGCCCATGTGGAGCATAAGTACTGACATAGACCAATTGTGCTGACTGACCTGGCCTGTGCTGTAAACTCCATGGAACAGAGACAAATCTATATATTTTAGATCTACCTGTAGTGGTAGGAAGGACACTATTTACTATCCTGGATAAAATAAATTTTCTTCATCAGCTTTTGTGGCTCATTTCAGTGGGAATGTGCACTCCCAGGCTCAAAGAACATCAGCTCACTGGAAGCAAAGTTGTGAGACCAGCCAGCCCAGCAGAAACCCTCTGACCCTCCCACTTCACCAATTGTCAGAATGAACATTGTTCAGTCCTGGATGTGGTTAACAGAATCACATAATTGTTATGGCACAAGAGGCCACTCGGCCCATCCAGTCTGCACTGGCTCTCCGGATGATCATTATGGCTTAGTGCCATTGACCTGCCTTTTTCCCGTATCCTTGCACATTGTTTCCATTCAAATAATCATCCAATGTCCTCTTGAATGCCTCAATTGAACCTGCCTCCATCACACTCCCAGGCTGTACATTCCAGATTCAAACCACTCGCTGCGTGAAAAGGTTTTTCTCTCACATCGCATTTGCTTCTTTTGCAACTCACTTTAAATCTGTGCCCCCTCATTCTTGACCCTTCTTTGAGTTTCTCCCTATGTGCTCTGTCCAGCCCCCTCATAATTTTGGACACCTCTATCAACTCTCCTCTTAGCCTTCCCTCCTCCAAGGAGAACAGTTCCAACCTCTCCAACCTATCCTCATAACTGAAATTTCTGATCCCTGGAGCCATTCCCATAAACCTCTTCTGCACTGTCTCTAATCCATTCACATCCTTCCTATAGTATGGTGCCCAGAACTGTACACAATACTCCAGCTGAGGTCGAACTAGTATCTTATACCAGTAGCAATAACAGCAGAATCCAGCCCCTGTAATCACTTGTGAACTCGCTGGTGTCTCAACAGGTTGGCTAACTGAGTGAATCCTTTCCCACAGTCAGAACACGTGAACGGCCTCTCCCCAGTGTGAACTCGCTGGTGTGTCAACAAGTTGTATGAATTACTGAACTCCTTCCCACAAGCAGAGCAGGTGAATGGTCTCTCCTCAGTGTGAACTCGCTGGTGTCTCAGCAGGCTGGATAACTGAGTGAATCCTTTCCCACACACAGAGCAGGTGAATGGCCTCTCCCCAGTGTGGATTCGCTGGTGTGTCTGCAGGGCGGAAAAATGAGCGAATCCCTTCCCACACTCAGAGCAGCTGAATGGCCTCTCCCCGGTGTGAACTCGCTGGTGTGTCAGCAGGTTGGATGACCGAGTGAATCCCTTCCCACACACAGAGCAAGTGAATGTCCTCTCCCCTGTGTGAACTCGCTGGTGTGTCAGCAGGTTGGATGACCGAGCGAATCCCTTCCCACACAGAAAGCACGTGAATGGCCTCTCCCCGGTGTGAATGCGTCGATGAATTTCGAGTGCAGAAGGGGACTGGAATCCCTTCCCACAGTCCCCACATTTCCACCGTTTCTCCATGGTGTGGGTGTCCTTGTGACTCTCCAGGTTCGACGATCAGTTGAGGACTCATCCACAAACAGAACTCGTGTACAGTCACTCCATGCTGTGAATGGTCTGATGTTTTTGTCAAGCTGTGTAAATGCTTAATATTGTTTCCACAGTCAGTGCACGAGAACACTCTCACGTGGGCGTGTGCATCTTGATGCTTTTCCAGTCACAATGAACTTTAAAACCTTATGAAGCAATCAGAACAGACAAACATTTCTCCATTAGATTCAAAGGCTGATGATATTCAGGTCCCGATGAATTGAGTGACTCCGTCAGATCTTGACATGATGTTTGGTTTGAGATTTCTGACTACGAATCCTCCCCTTCTAATATCCTGTAAAAGGAGTTTAGAAAAGTCATCACTGTCAGTAAAGGTGGGAAATTCAGAACAGGCAATTCTCGTTTCTACGGCACATTCTTTCATCTCTTGTTCCCTAAAACCTGTAAATCTCTATCCCACACACAATCGCTCCATTCTCATTCTGCTGTGCCAAAAATTCACCGTCGCAATTCTCCTGAACAGATCCATGCTCACTGCTTCCTTTCCTGGAGAGATTATAAGAAATGGATAAGGAGAAGGCCATTCATCCCATCAAGCCTGCTCCACCATTCAATAAGATCCTACTTGATTTGATGTGGCCTGAACTGCACATTCCTGCCTGTCCCCATAATGCTGATTCCCTTGTCGGTCAAAAATGTGTCCAACTCTGCCTTGAATGTCTTCAATGACCCAGCCTGCAGTACTCCCTGTGGAAGAGAATTCCAAAGAGTAATGCCCCTCTGAGAGAAGAAATTCCTCCCCACCTTAAATGAGAGAACACTTATTTTTATACTGTGACCCCTAATTCTAGAATCCCATGCGAGGTGAAGCATTCTCCAAGCATCTACCCTGTCAAACAGCCTCAGGATCCTATTTGTTTCAATAAAATCACCTCTCATTCTTCTGAGCTCCATTGAGTTAAGGTTTAACCAGCTCAGCATTTTCTCATATTACTGTACCGTTAAATTCCAGCCATTACCTGGACAAACCACCCTTTTTACTGAGTCCTGGGGCAACCTTTCTAGAGTCTCCACCCTGCCTGGATTCACTTCCTACCTTCAATTCCCGCAATTGAACAATTTAAGCCCAGAATTAGAAAATAAATAGAAATGAGGAAACATTGATTTCCCCACAGATGTTACCCAGAGGAGGACGTTTTAGTCTGAAGCTCATTGTCCAACTTCCGCACTGTGATGTCCACCATGGAACCTTGCCTGAATCAGCCAATGGGAATCACTCTGCCCCGCGGTGACGTCCTCGGGTTGTAGTCTGCAGGCCAGGCGCGCTGACACGGGAGTCCCGCCCCCCACCCATTGTTCCCGCTCCCCCTGCACCTCCTCGAGCCAAGGTTTCTGGGTAACCAGCTGTCGGCCCCGGCCAGAGCGAGAAGCCGCTCGGTGAATTCCCCCTCCCCCCCCCACTGTCTACGGCAGTTGGCTGGGTCCAAAAATAGATCGAGAGTGACCGCTGGCGGCAGCCGCACTGCGCCTGCTCCGGACAGCTCGGGTCAGCAGCGCTTTCTGCGCCTGCGCGCTGGGGGGGGGGGGAGGTGTTTACAAAATGTCTTCCCTTCATTTATTTCTGAGTTTGATTTTAAACAGCATAGCGTTTGTTATTAACTTCGCACAGACACTAAAACTTCCTCCTCTGTCTAACATCTGTGAGTAAAACACTTTCTTTCCCTCCCCTGGGAAGTACAGAGAGTTGTGGGACTCTGTAACTGGAATTAGTGCCAAATATGCTGAGGGGGGAAATGCTGGTGATTTTGTGGAACCTGCTTTTATTGTATAAACTGTTTCAGGTCAAATTTATCCTGTCTGTTCAAATCCTGCTTGTCTGTTAATGCATGTTTCATTTGTGTTGATTTTAGTTTGATTGTTACAGGAAAAATTAAAAAAGTGAAACCTTGTCCTTCGGTTTATTCCATTGGGTTTGTCTGGGAATGTGTTTATTTTAACGTTATCGGTCTCCATGGGAATCATAACAACAAAGATATGTCTAGTGTTGTTATATGTTACATATTAGGTATAATATTTATGGCTCTATAACACATTTTGTTATTTTTAATCTTCTAATATAGTACTGTAGCTACGTTATATATTTCCAGTCACAGAGTCATTGTGGCACAGAAGGATTCTATTTGACAACTCAAGTCCATGCCGACTCCCTGTATAGCAATCCAGTCAGCCCCATTCCCCCTTTATATCTTGGTTCCCCGGCAAGTTCATTTTTTCAACTGCACATCCAATTTCATTTTGAATCATTGATTGTCTTCACTTTCACCAGGTCATGACCACTCACTGCATAAATGGAGCTTTTCCTCTAACCAAGTGATACGGGACTGTACATTATACTAATTTTTAGTCTAGTAACATAAACATATTTATATTAGGCTGACAGCCTGCATGAAGATTTTCAGGTCTCTGTGTCCAGTACAGGAAGCAGTGAGCATGGATCTGTCGATCAGCATGAATCAGAACCTTCAGGAGAATTGGGAGGGTGTGTTTTAGGTACAGCAGAGTGAGGATAGAGGGAGAGTGTGGGACTGAGGTTTACAGCTTTTGGGGATTGAGGGAGGAAAGAATGTTCCATAGAAATTTGAATTGTCTATTCTGAATTTCTATCCTGTACTGACAGTGATCACTTTTGTAAACTCCTTTTACAGGATATTAGAAGAGGAGGATTTACAGACAGAAATATCAAACCAAACATCACGTCAAGATTTGACAGAGCTACCCAACGCATTGGGACGTGAGTGACATCAGCCTATGAATTTAGAAAGAGAAATGTCTGCCTGTTTCAAAAGGTTTTAAACATTAATCTAACTTGAAAAGCACTGAGATGCACACACCCTCGTGAATGTGTGCCACTGCACTGACTATGAAAGGAGCTTTAACCAGTTACAGAGCTGAAAAACATTCACAGCAGGGAGAAACCAGACACGTGTTGTGTGTGTAGATGAGGCTTCAACTGATTGTAGAACTTGGAGAGACACAAGGACCCCCACACCATGGAGAAACCATGGAAATGTGGGGACTGTGGGAAGGGATTCCGTGCCCCCTGTGAACTGGAAACTCATCAGCGCAGCCACAGCGGGGAGAAGCCGTTCATCTGCTCCGTGTGTGGAAAGGGATTCATTGATTCATCCACCCTGCGGAGACATCAGCGAGTTCACACCAGGGAGAGACCATTCACCTGCTCTGAGTGTGGGAAGGGATTCAGTGATTCATCCAACCTGCTGATACACCAGTGAGTTCACACTGGGGAGAGACCGTTCACTTGCTCCATGTGTGGAAAGGGATTCACACGGTCATCTGCCCTGTGGAATCATGAGCGATTTCACACTGGTGAGGGGTTGTTCACTTGCTCTGAGTGTGGGAAGGGATTCACTCACTCATCCCTCCTGCTGACACACCAACACATTCACACCAGGGAGAAGCCAATCACCTGCTCTCAGTGTGGGAAGGGATTCACTCAGTTATCCAGCCTGGTGAGACACCAGCACATTCATACCAGGCAGAGGCGATTCACCTGCTCCATGTGTGGGAAGGGATTCAGTCAGCCCAGTCCGCTGGGGCGCCAAGGTACTCAGACCAATGGGAAACCTGTTCAATGCTCTGACTGTGGGAGCTGCTTTACACACTAAGCGCTGATGGACCATCAGGTAGGAACTCACACTGAGGAGAGACCGTTCAGCTGCTGTCACTGCGCAAAGAGCTTTAGAATGTCGTACGATTTACTGAAACACCAGCGAGTTCACATCAGGGAGAAGCCGTTCACCTGTTCTGACTGTGGGAAGGGATTCGGTGATTCATCCAACCTGCAGAGACATCAGCAAGTTCACAGTGAGGAGAAGCTGTTCACCTGCTCTGAGTGTGGGAAAGGATTCACTCAGTCATCCCACTTGCAGACACACCAGCGAGTTCACAGTGGAGAGAGGCCATTCACTTGCTCCGTGTGTGGGAAAGGATTCAGTGATTTATCCAACCTGCTGAGGCACCAGCGAATTCACAATGGAGAGATTTGTTCACCTGCTCAGTTTGTGGGAAGGAATCACTCATTCATCCGAGCTGCTGAGACACCATGGCAGTCACACAAATTAGAGCCTTTTAGATGCTCTGACCGTTGGTGTTAATTGTATCAATTGAGGTTAAGTATCTGCAGGTGGAGGGCATTGATTGGATGGTTACATAAGCCCGTATAAGAGACACTTACTGACATAGAGTGGAACCAGGAGGCCTATAGCTGTAATGTTTCACTCTGTGAATAAATCTATACCAAGTAAAGATTGGCTGCAGTTTCTTCTTTTACCATAAGGCTATCAGTATTATAACATGGTAACAGAGAATGTTTGTCTAATGGTGAAGGTTTGAAACGCAAGGAAAATAAGATTTCACACAGAGACCTACAATCCTAGCAGCTTTTGTGAGAAATGGCTGAAAGCAAGTGGAAATTGTCAGGGTCTGATTACCCACGAATGCTCTCGGAGTCTGAGCCATATGACCAGTGGAAGAATGAAGTGGACATGTGGACACATGTTACGTCCCAACCAAGGAGGAAACAAGGAACGGCCTTGGCATTGTCACTACGCTCAAAAGAAAGCCAAACACCTCATTTTAGCCAATAAAGCTACACAACAAGATTTCACTTGTTTTTTTTACCAAAACAAACTTTATTGTATATAAAAGAATTAAACAAAGCAAGTACTAATACTTAATATGGTTTTTAACTACATATGTTGTGCCCTCAGGTTTACATCTTAGTTTCCCCATGATTCTCTCATAAGGCACATCAAGTATGTCACAGTGCTGTGGAGAGTTCTCCTCAGTTCCAGCTATTCTCAGAGGTTAAACTTTCATTTATCATCTCTTGACTGTGGCTGCTCAGTCCCTTGTTATTTTTCCAATGCTTCCAAGCTAATCTGCTGTGTAGGTCACTGGTAAAAATCTTCTTTTGCCATTTTAAGAATGTCACTCAAAATGTTACGACCACAGCTGATGTTATTGCTGAGCAAGTCAGACTCGAGTGAAGTCTGTCTCGCTGATCATAAACTTTTTTTGTGAAAACAAGGAGGAAGAGCTACTGACTTCAAAAACACAGAACTCCAGTCATACCTTTAGAATTTTTAAAATTAAAGGATTTATTAAAAAGGAAAACTTAAGCGCACAAGATAAAAGTTAGAACAGCCTTACAGAACAACCCTCAAAAATATGCTTGGTCAAAAGTGCACGACTGCACTACCTTTTTGGCAACAATCCCTTATAGATTTTAACCATAAAAATCCAGTAAACATTATCCAAGTCAAGGAATTATTATCACTTTAATAAAGGTGTACCTCACGACTTCTCAGGTACTTCCACTCTGATATGGGATTCCAAAAGAAGGTTCAGAAACAAACTGTTTCCTAAAACAAAGACTCCTGGCTTAACACTGGGTGGCTGCCTCCAATTCTAAACTTTTACAGTTTCTTAGCCGCACACACACAGAGAAGCTGAACCTCAGTGGGTTCACCCACAGCAACCCTCAACAGTTAAACACCCCTTTCCTTAAATATCTTTTTCCCCTTTCATCTCAGGTTCCATTGTCCTGAAACACCTCTTTGAAACTCAACTTCTCCAAATATAAAAATATTTCATGTTTTCTGTTTTGCCTCTACTTTTGGGTCAATAAAATTTAATATGCCTTCCCCTAATTACTCATAGAATCCCTGTTAGATGCAAATGTCCCCTGTTACTTCTGAACTCCCTTTTTGAAATTCAAAGCTGAAAAACCCATTTCCCACTGATATCACAACGCAAATTTCAGAACCAACCTATTTACTTGTAACTCAAACCCACCATAACCTCTGCACCACATGCACAAACCTAACACCTTTAACCTTTCATCTCTTAGACCTCACAGACAACCTGTCTCTAGTAACCTCCCCCTTGCTTAATTAACCCTGGACACACACCCCCAGCTTTCTACACACAAAACATCATCACAAAAATATAAAAATATACATCTCTCATCACAAAATGCTTTTTATGTTCAAGCAAAAATTTTTGATACTCCTGTGTGGTCTGGTCTTTGAACAGTTTATAATCCTTTCGGTTCACCTAATCTCATTCAGATCGAGTTTAATTTAATTTCTTTCCAGTGATGTTGACAGCTTCTTCATTCTGGACTTTCAATTCTTTTTTCAAACATTTTGAGTCTTCCACGTCACTCACAAACTATTTCATTCCAATCATTTTGGAGTTTGAAGTGTTTTTTCTGTGAACCGTCCCTTTGCCTGAACTCCTGCTGCTGTTATATCTTGTTCTGTCTCAGCACAGGCAGCTACATATAATTCAGTGTTCGATGTCATTAATCCTTTAGGGTATATTTTAGATCTTAGTTACTTCTGTGGTGGGCTTTTATCTTGAGATGTTTCAGGCACTTTTCCTGACTCTGCCCCGTCCATGACTAGGGTGGACACATCAATATCTTTATTTGTATCAGTTTGTTGCTTAACCGGGTCACGAATAGACGAGGGTTTTTTTTACTCACAGGAACATCTTCTGAACTGTGAACACGGTCCCAGAAAGTGGAAAAACAATATCACCTACTATTTTTTTTTAAATTCACGGGATGTGGGCTTCGCTGGCTGGGCCAGCATTTATTGCCCATCCCTAGTTGCCCTTGAGAAGGTGGTGGTGAGCTGCCTTCTTGGACTGCTGCAGTTCATGTGGTGTCGGTACACCCACAGTGCTGTTAGGAAGGAAGTTCCAGGATTTTGACCCAGCGACAGTGAAGGAACGGCGATATATTTCCAAGTCAGGATGGTGGTGACTTGGAGGGGAACTTCCAGGTGGTGGTGTTCCCATGTGTCTGCTGACCTTGTCCTTCTAGATGGTAGTGGTCGTGGGTTTGTGCTGTCAGAGGAGCCGATATCATTCCCCAATATAAAATGTACATACATAATCATAACACCAACAATAACAGACCTTCTATGAGAGCCTAGTTTAAACTGACTTTACACAATGGGATAGGCACACATTCCCCATCAACACCGCGAACCAATACATTTTTGTTCAGTGAACATCTTGAAGAAAAGTCTAAATCTTTTGTTAACAATAAGCTCTGAGATGAGCCAGTGTCTCTAAGGATAACAATCTTTCCAGGCTCTTTCTTGGACAAAAATGGAGTGACTTCCTTTTTAAATATAAATCCTTCATAATCCCTCAAGTTTCTATTTTTACCCATGGTAAATACATTAGAAGGTATTGATTTCTCACAAGCTTCCCCCTTTGGTGCAACTTTCTCTGGAGAAACACCAGCCACTTTTACCAATGCCACTGGTTTACTTTTTAATCTCCAACAATCTGATTTCAAATGTCCAACTCTATGACTGTGAAAACATATCAGTCTTTTTGACTCATTTCCATCCTCTACATAATCTCTTTACCACTCTGGGGAGTATCTTTATTTTTAATTTCTACTATCCTTTCCACAATAGTTAGAGCTATCTTCATTCTCATACAGTCTACCTTTCCACTGGATGTGAATAACAACAGAATCCAATGACTGTGATCACTTGTGAACTCGCTGGTGTCTGAGCATGCTGGATAACCGAGTGAACCCCTTCCCACACACGGAGCAGGTGAATGGTCTCTCCCCAGTATGAACTGGCTGGTGTCTGAGCAGCCTGGATAACTGAGTGAATCCCATCCCACATTCAGAGCAGGTGAGCGGCCTCTCCCCACTGTGCAGTTGTTGGTGCTGCCGCAGGGTGGATGAATCACTGAATCCCTGCCCACAGATGGAGCAGGTGAATGGCCTCTCCCCAGTGTGAACTCGCTGGTGCGTCTGCAGGCTGGATAACCGAGTGAATCCCTTCCTACACTGGGAGCAGGTGAATGGCCTCTCCCCAGTGTGAACTCGCTGATGTCGCAACAGGTTGGATAGTTGACTGAATCCATTCCCACACACACAGCAGGTGAACGGCCTCTCCCCAGTGTGAACCCGCTGGTGTGCCAGCAGGTTGGATGAATCGCTGAATCCCTTCCCACACTCTGAGCAAGTGAACGGCCTCTCCCCAGTGTGTGTGCGTCGATGAATCTCCAGCAAAGATGGAGATCTGAATGCCTTCACACAGTCCTCACATTTCCACGGTTTCTCCATGATGCAAGTGTCCTTGTTTCTCTCTAGCTTGACTGTCAGCTGAAGCCTGGTCCACACACAAAACATGTGTATGGTCTCTTCCCATTGTAAATGGTGCGAACAGGCTGTGGAACTGGCTAAGGCTCTTTCCACAGTCAGTTTACTGGAACACTCTCACTTGGGTGTGTGTGTGTCTCTCAGTGCTTTTCCAGTCATACTAATTTTTAAAAATTATGGATGCAGACAGAACAGACAAACCTTTCTCTTATGGAATCAAAGACTGATGATATTCAGATTTTGGTGAATCAAGTTGCTGTATCAGATCTTAACGTGATGCTTCATTTGAGTTTCCCATCCGTAATTCCACCCCTTCAAATATCCTGTAAAAGAAGTTTACAAAAGTCATCAGTCAGTACAGGATAGAAATTCAGAACCAATGGAACATTCTTTCTTCTCTCATTCCCCCCAAAGTTGTAAATCTCTGTCCCACACACCCTGCCTCCATTGTCACTCTGTTGGACCTAATAAACATCCTCCCAATTCTTCTGAAGGTGCCAATTCATGCTGATCAGCAGATCCATTCTCACTGCTTCCTGTCCCGAACACACAGACATACAGCAACTCACTGCCGCAGAGGGTATTGGGAGAAAAGATGATCAATAATTTCAAAATGAAATTGGATGGATGCATGAAATTGATTTGAAGGAAATAAAATTGCAGAGGAACGGGGATAAAGAGGGGAAACGGGACTGATTGGATTGCTTTGCAGAGAGTCGGCATGGACTTGAGTTGCCGAATGGACACCCTTTTGTACCGTAATGTCTCTGTGACTGGAAATATATAACGTAACTACATTTCTGTAATACAAGACTAGAAATTAACTGAATGTACCTAATTAAAGAATCATAAATAATATGTATCATATAACAGCACTAGACATATCTCTGCCTGATGTTAATTTACTGTCCCTTAAATGGACTCCTTCTATGCTATAATGACTCAATAGCTGGACATATACAGTGCTACATTACAAAATTGGAAATAAATAATGTACTTTATCAGAGAACCAACAATATCTAGAATATAACATATGACACTAGACGTACGCTATCTATACACAAGACATGTCCTACCTTACTATGTCCTCTTAAATGTCAGCCTTCTGGGGAAACCATCCCTTTAATTCTGTACATCAGGAAAGAGACCATTCTTTTAGCCAGACAAATAAATGTGTCATGATGAGAGAGCAAAGGATGTCAATGTCTTTGAGAGTAGAGATTGCGCCAACCTTTCTAAACTGCACCCTCCCTGGACTAACTCTTTTCCTTTTAGTTCCTGCAAGTCAACAATTTAAGACCAGAATTAGAAAATAAATAGACATACAATAAATACATTGATTTCCTCACAGATACTCTTTTCGAGTTATCAACAGTCACAGATTGCAACTCTTTTGAGTACAATCACAGTTCTTGGTTTCCGGGAGTGGGACATGAACCCACAACCCTCTGATTCAAAGGCGAGAGTGCTATGAACTGAGCCACAGCTGACAGATGTTGCACAGAAGTTTTAGCCTGAAGCTCATTGTTCAACTTCCGCATTGTTACGTCCACAATCGAACCCTACCTGAACCAGCCAATGGGAATCACTCTGCTCCGCGTTGACGTCCTCGGGTTCCAATCTTGCACGCCAGGCGCGCGGACACGGGAGCCTTGCCCCCACCCATTGTCCCCCCCTCCCCCTCCTCGAGCCAAGGTTTCCAGGTAACCGGCTGACGGCTCCGGACAGGCCGAGAAGCCGCTCAGCGAACTGCCCTTCCCACCCCACACTGTCTACGGCGGCTGCCTGATCCAAAAAGAGATCGAGCGCGACCGCTGGCGGCAGCTGCACTGCGCCTGCTCCGGCCAGCTCGGGTCAGCAGTGCTTTCTGCGCCTGCGCGCTGGGCTGCCAGCTGCAGGAGTGGGGGGGGGGGGAGGGGAGGGGATTTTGTGAAGTGTCTTCGCTTTATTTTCTTCCGAGTCATGCAGTTTGATTTTAAACAGAACAACATTTCTTTTGAGCTTCGCAAACACTAAAACTTCCTCCTCTGACCAACATCTGTGAGTAAATCACTTTCTTCACACTCCCTGGGAAGTACAGAGAGTTGTGGGAATCTGTAACTGGAATTAGTGCCAAATATGCTGAGGGGGGAAATGCTGGTGATTTTGTGGAACCTGTTTTTTATTGTATGAAAATTTTAAGGTCCAATACAAGAAGCAGTCGACATGGATCTATCAGCATGAATCACCACCTTCAGGAGAATTGGGAGGGTCTAAAACAAGTCCAGCAGAGAATGGAGAGTGTGTGGGGTGGAGATTTAGAGCTTTTGGGGAATAAGAGAGGAAAAAGTTTTCCACGGAATCTAAAATTGTCTGTTCTGAATTTCTATCCTCCGCTGACAATGATGACTTTTGTGAACTCATTTTGCAGGACAGATTGCAGACAGAAATCTCAAATGAAAGGTCACATCAACATCTGACAGAATCACTCGATTCATCAGGATCTGAATATCATTGGCCTTTGAATTTCATCAGTTTTGAATCGAGGAGGAAAACTGTTTTCTGGTCTGTCTGCTTCAGAAGGTTTTAAACATCAGTGTGACTACATACCCGAGTGAGAGTGTTCCCGTGCACTGACTGTGGAAAGACCTTTAACCAGTTACATAGCCTGAAAACACATCACACCATTCACAGCAGGGAGAAACTGTACACGTGTTCTGTATGTGGATGAGGCTTCAACCGATCATCAACCCTCGAGAGACACAAGGACAACCGCACCTTGGACAAACCATGGAAAAGACTGTTGGAAGGGATTGCCTTCCCTGCCTGCACTGGAATTATATTGACACTGGGGAGAGGCCATTCACCTGCTCTATGTGTGGGAAAGGGTTCAGTAATTCGTCCCAACTGCTGACACGCCTGCGAGTTCACACAGGAGGGAGACCGTTCACCTGCCCTGAGTGCGGGAACGGATTCAGTAATTCATCCACCCTGCTGACACACCAACGAGTTCACACTGGGGTGAGGCTGTTCACCTGCTCCCTGTGTAGAAAGGGATTCATTCAGGCATAGCATCTGCTGACACACCAACAGGTTCACACTGGGGAGATGTTGTTCACCTGTGTGTGGGATGGGCTTCACTCAGTCATCTCACCTGCTGAGACACCAGCAAGTTCACACCGGGGAAAGGCCATTCACCTGCCTTGCGTGTGGGAGGAGATTTGGTGTTTCATCCTCTGTACTGGCATACCACCGAGTTCACACCATGGAGAGACTGTTCACCTGCTCCAAGTGTGGAAAGGTATTCACTCAGTCATCCAACCTTGCTGAGACACCAGCGAGTTCACAAGTGATGACAGGAGTTGGATTCTGCTGTTATTGCTGCTGTTAATCACACCCAGGACTGAACCATGTTCATTCTGACAGTTGGTGAAGTGGGAGGGTCGGAGGGTTTCTTTCTGCTGGACTAGCCGGTCTCACGACTTTGCTTCCAGTGGGCAGATGCTCTTTGAGCCTGAGTGGGCACATTTCCACTGAAATAATCCACAAAAGCTGATGAAGGACATTTATTTTATCCTGGATAGTAAATAGTGTTCTTCCTACCACTATAGGTAGATCTAAAATAAATACATTTGTTTCTGTTCCATTGAGTCTATAGCACAGGGCCAGGCCAGTCGGTTCAATTGCTCTATGTCAGTATTTATGCTCCACATGAGCCTCCACCCACCCCTCTTCATCTCCCCCCATCAGCATATCCTTCTATTCCTTTCTCCCTCATATATGTATCTAGCTTCCCCTTAAATGTATTCATGCTGTTCACCTCAACCACTCACTGTGGTGGTGAGTTCCACATTTTCACCACTCACTGGGTAAAGAGGTTTCTCATGAAATCCCTGTTGAATTATTGAACCCCTTCATAATCTTAAAGACTTCCATCAGGTCACCCTTCAGTCTTCTCTTTTCTGGAGAAAAACAGCCCTCTCCTTTCCTGAGGGTTAAATGCTCTCAGCTTTGGAATTATTCTTGTGAATCTTTGTCGCCCCTTATCCAGTGCTTCTATTTCCTTTTCATAAAATGTGAGGGGTATAGACAGAGTAAATGCGAGTAGGCTCTTTCCACTTAGATTAGGAGAAATAAACATGAGAGGACATGGCTTTAGGGTGAAAGGGGAAAGGTTTAGGGGGAACATTAGAGGGAACTTCTTCACTCAGAGAGTGGTGAGAGTGTGGAACGAGCTACCATCTGACGTGGTAAATGCGGGCTCACTCTTAAGTTTTAAGAATAAATTAGATAGATACATGGATGGGAGAGGTCTGGAGGGTTATGGACTAGATGCAGGTCAATGGGACTAACGGAATAATATTTCGGCACAGACTAGAAGGGCCGAATGGCCTGTTTTCTGTGCTGTAGTGTTCTATGGTTCTAAATGGAGATCACTAATGTTGACATTACTCTCAGTGTAGTCTAACCATGGTTCTAGACAAGCTCAACATAACCTCCCTGCTTTTCAATTGTATTACTGTAGACCGGAACCCCGTATACGGGCCCCACTCTTTAGGAAAGATGTGCAGCTCTTTGAGAAGCTGGAGAGAGGATTTATCTGAATGGTACTGGGGATGAAGGACTCCAGTCAGTTGGAGAGACTGGAGCAGCTGAAATTGTGCTCTTTAGATCACAGATTCAGTAGGACCGAGAAGGAGGTCTTTTTGGCCCATCGAATCCATGGTGCTGACTCTACGGCAAACTAGTCAGTCCCATTGCCCATTCTGTCACTGTAGCCCTGTGAGTTTATTTCCCACAAGTGCCCATCCAGTTTCCTTTTGAAATCACTTGTTGTTTCCATTTCCACCATCAATGCACATGGACCCGCAGGAGCCTCTGTCCCTGCTCACTCTTTAGAACTGTGCCATAAAATAGTGGAAGGTTCATCAACAGTGCTATCAGGCAGCGCTTACTCAGCAATAACCTGCTCACCATCTCACTGTTTGTATGAAGCATGCATGTCCCAAGATTTGATGGATAGCCCAGTTAGTGTGCTGAGGGAAACACGAGGCGCAGAGAGAGAGAGGGAGACCCCAGTCAGTAATAAAAAATGGTAACGAAATTGAGTCCAGACAAATATCAATGAATTAACACCACTTTATTAACAAATTAACAAAGTAAGCACTGTACTTGAATAAATGTTATTAACTGCCATAAATAAATCACTTAAGGGTCAGATTAATATAAAAGCAAAATACTGCAGATGTTGGAGATCTGAAATAAAAACAAAGTGCTGGAAAAACTCTGCAGGTTGGCAGCATCTGTGGAAAGGGGAACAGAGTTAACATTTCGAGTCCAATTTGACTCTCCTTCGGAACATATTAACTACATTAATGATATTAACAGGTAGTCACTTGCTAGTACAGAACTTTAGTATTGCCGAGAAAAGAGACATGATGTCGAAGCTTTTCATCTTGCCCTCATCAGGATAGATCCACAAGAATACCAAATCTCAAAGGGAACAACGGGTATGAAAAAGGGGTGCTGATTGGTTGGCAAGTGGACTGTGATTGGTAGAGCTGTCGCCATGGAGAATGCACCAGGGAACAGTAACTGCCAAGCTTTTCTTAAAAATTCAAACCAGACAAGTTGACTCTGACTGGTCAATTCATTGCCTTGGGGAATGAACAAGGGAATGGCTGTCCCCGAAGCTTCTGTTTAGTTGAAAAAGGTGCAATGAATGGACATGTTCTTTCTGTTTGAAAAAAATGGGGCCCGGTGTTTGAATCTTGGTGAGCCACACTGTGAGTCTGACTGATAATCTTAAATTGGTTGTTAGTTTCATTCTTAGCACAATCAGGATTGTTTAGTAAGTGTTGTCCAATTGCAGAATCACATCAGTTAGTCACTATGTTCTGAGTTTTGCAAGCTCTGTCTGGTTAACTACAGTCAGTACTTTGCCTGTTGCGAACAGCCAAAAAGATGTGCTGCTTGATATGATCCGCCAGTCATTGAGACATACGGGCTACATACCTGGCAACACCCCAGCACTGAAATTCATATACCACGTTACTCATTTGTGTGGTAGACAGAATGTCCTTTTGGTTTCACATCAGCATTCTGTTAGTGAAGAATATTACTAATGTTGCCACTGCATAGTAACAGTGTTGCTTAAATTTTTGAGACACCTTATGCTTCCAGGATAATCTGAGGTAGATTGGGCATTTTCAGGACCCAAGGCCTTAGGCCCATTCATGAGTTTGCGCGATTATACAGCGACCCCCTGGTCTGGTCATGGTAGCCATTAACCCGCAGGATAGCTTTGATGCAGCCTATTTGGCATCAAGCTTGCATGGTGAGCAAATGGCTCAGGGCCTTGTTTACGAGATTGCTGATTAGGCCAATCTTATAGTGCGTGGAAATGTAGGAATCGCAACACATATATTAACCAGTGAAGGCAGGCATGCAGTAGACGGTAGTAGAGAACCCATTAGCAGGTATCTCAACCACCACATTGAGGAATGGGAGCTCCTTTGACTGCTCCATTTCAAAGGGGAATTTGAGCACCGGCTGGAACCCATTAAGATATATAAGGAAACCTTAGATGCAGCTGCAGAATCAAATATAACTAGTATATCATCTACAGCTTGGGAATACACAAGGGGTAGGAGGTTAGGGGTTAGTCCATCAAAGACGTGTTTCTCATGGAAACTGAGAAAGATGTTCGTGATAGCTGGGCCTGGAGGGGGATTTCATGTCAACACTATCCATTTGGGCAGGCATGGTGGTCATTAAATCAGATGTCAACTGTGCGAGCTATTGAGTTCATAAGTTCAATGAATGCAGATTCAGACAATGGTGGAGGGTTAGATTGCCATGACATAGTGACTTGGTGCAAATCTCTATGGCTTCCCTGAACGGTGTATTAGTGAATAGGCTCGCAATGTTGAACAAGCACATGGACATGGCATTGCGATCGATGTGCAAGTCCTGTATGGTCTTGGCAAAGGTGAAGGAATTCTTCACCATGTATGAGGAATGTGATATATATCATATATATATATATACACACACATGCATATACTGAACTAAAAATGTGTGTCGTATACACTACTCAATAAGATAGAGATATGGGGGGATTTTCAGTGTGCGGTCATGACCTGGAACTCGCTGCCTACGAGGGTGGTGGAAGCAGAGACAGTAAATGATTTCAAAGTGAAATTGGATGGGCATTTGAAGGAAATAAACTTGTAGGGGAACGGGGATAGAGAGAGGGAATGGAACTGACTGGATTGTTCTACAGAGTCGGCATGGACCCGAGTTACTGAGTGGATTGCTTGTGACGTAACGACTCTCCAACTGGAAATATATAACGTAGCCACTGTACTAAATTACAATTAGATTTTTACTGGATTTTTCTTTCAGTGACAAATGCATCAATTTAAAGGAGCATCGGCATTTACTTTGAAAATGCTTCTGACTTTAGGCCCCATGGAGGTCAATGTCAGGTCCCTGGTATCTGCCTGGGTGGGAGGGGGGACAGGTGGGCACCAAACTGGGCTTCAGTGCCACAAGGAGCAAAGCCGGTGTTCCTGCTCCACATGGTGATCCCACGGCTGGGAGGAAGCCTGGTGACAAGGGGAGGGTTTAGCGGCATCAACTGGGGGCAGCAAGAAGCCCGCCAAGGTCAACCAGCCTTGACTTATTCATCATGAATGTGGCTCCCTCACTTTGATGCCAGAGGGTCAATTGACAATTGGCGGAGCCAATGTGCAGCCAGTGTCAGGGTATGAACAGTAGACATTGAGAGGTTGTTGCCTCCTAGCTGAGGAATCTACAACACAGGAGCACAGACTCAGGATAAGGGGCCGATCATTTCAGACTGAGATGAGGAGAAATGTTTTCACTCAGAAGGTTTGTGAATCTTTGGAATTCTCTTACACCTGGTTCACCAATACCCTGGAGGGCAGGAAATCTGCTGTCCTTCCCTGGTCTAGCCTACATGTGACTCGGGACCCACAGCAATGTGGTTGACTCTTAACCTTCCTCGGAAATGGCTGAGAAAGAAACTCAGCTGCACCATACCACAACAGATAAGTTGGACAAGGTGGGCTGCAGCGGTTGGAGAAGGAAGATCATCACAACCGTCTCATGGGCAATTAAGGATGGACAATAAATGCTGGCATCTCTTTCTGACACTGATTGGCTTCTGCTACCTCGCTCTCTGTGGAGATTCTCACTGACCGTTTCTGGTCACTATTCTCGCCAGGCAACAAACTAGAATGTTACAATCCCGGTAGGGACTGTTAATGTTTAAAGATAAGTCTAAACAGCCAGTGATTAACTGAAAGAACTACACCACAAAATTTCATGCTTTTACACAAAAACAAACTTTGTTGTATATATATCTCAATGAATAAATGAAGAAAGCACCACTCCCTCCCCAATGGTTCCCTTACCTTACGAAATCTTGAGGCTTCATTCACTTTCTTTGGGGCCAACCCAAGGTATGCCACAGCCCTCTGGAATTTACTTTGATTTCTCCCCAGTCTGGGATTTAGATATCCAGAGCTCTTCCTCTCTGTGAGGATGCCACTGCCTTCTTCAGCTCACTTTGGATAGACCAACTGCTTTTTCCCAGTCGGCTCCCACAGCCTCTTCATATCTCTTTCCAAGCTGATTGCTCTCTGACACAAGGCCAACTGCCTTTCACGGTGAGGACCACTGGAGATTTCTTCCTCTAGCTTCAAACTAGGCAAATCTTCCAGCTTCTTTTTCCCCTCACATGAATTCCAAGTAAACTGTAAATTACACAAGACCAAATCTGTAATTGTCCCCCGTGAGAAACATCCAGATAAATGTTTAAAAAATATTCTAATCCCCACAGCCCATCTCCATGGCAATGAGTTATGCTTTGGGAGAAAATGGAAGGCAAACTGAATTTCTTTTTCCTTCCAAACACCCTTTCATTCTGTGATCCAAATGAAAGATGAAACTGGATATTCGCAACAAGTCTCAAAGTGCATCAGTCCACTGGAAGCAAGGTCATGAGACCGGCCAGTCCAGCTGTGAGGATGAACATGGTTCAGTCCTGGATGTGATTCGCAGCAGCAATAACAACAGAATCAACCCTTGTAATCACTGGTGCAGTCGCTGGTGTCTCAATAGAAGGGAGGACCAAGTGAATGCCTTCCCACATACAGGGCAGATGAATGGCCTCTCCCCAGTGTGAACGCGCTGGTGTTCCTGCAGGCTGGATAACCGATTAAATCCCTTCCCACACACACAGCAGGTGAACGGCCTCTCCCCTGTATGAACTCGCTGATGTGTCAGTAGGTTGGATGACTGGGTGAATCCCTTCCCACACTTGGAGCAAATGAATGACCTCTCCCCAGTGTGAACTCGCTGGTGAGTTAGCAGGTTGGATGACTGAGTGAATCCTTTCCCACACTCAGAGCAGGTGAACGGCCTCTCCCTGGTGTGAACTCGCTTGTGTGTCAGCAGGTTGGTTGACTGAGTGAATCCCTTCCCACACTCGGAGCAGGTGAATGGCCTCTCCCCAGTGTGAACTCGCTGGTGTGACTGCAGAGTGGATGACTTGCTGAATCCTTCCCCACACACAAAGCAGGTGAATGGCCTCTCCCCAGTGTGACTGCGTCGATGAGTTTCCAGATCAGACGGGCAACGGAATCCCTTCCCACAGCCCCCACACTTCCATCTTTTCTCCATGGTGTGGGTGTCCTTCTGTCTTTCCAGGTTCAACAATCAGTTGAAGACTCATCTACAAACAGAGCACATTTACGGTTTCTCCCCAGTTTGAATGCTGTGATGTTTTTTCAGGCTGTGTAACTGGTTAAAGCTCTTTCCACAGTCAGTTCACTGTAACACTCCCACTCAGGTGTGTGTGTGTGTGTGTTTTGGTGCTTTCCCGGTCACACTGATGTTTGAAATCTTCTCCACAAACAGAACAGATAAACATTTCTCCTTCTAGATTCAAATGCCAATGACATCCACATCCCAATGAATCGAGTGACTCTGTCAGATCATGGTGTGATGTTTGTTTTGAGATTTCAGTCTGCAAATCCTCACCTCCAGATATCCTGTGAAAGGAGTTTACAAAAATCATCACTGTCAGTACTGGTTAGAAATTCAAAACAAACAATTCTAGTTTCTATGAAACATTCTTTCCTCTCTCATTCCCCAAAAGCTGTAAATCTCCATCCCACACACTCTCCCTCCATTCTCACTCTGCTGTACCTAATATACACCGCCCCAATTCTTCTGAAGGTGACAATTCATGCTGATCAACGGGTCCATGCTCACTGATTCTAATACATATAATATATTTTTTGGACTAAAGATGCATGTAATATACAGTAATGTATTACTTGATTAGAGATACACGCAGGATGTGAGGAAGAACTTTATTTAGGCAGCCTATAGCCTATGGGGATGGTGGCAGCAGAGATGATCAATTATTTCAAAATTGGATGGGCACTTGAAGGAAATAAATTTGCAGGGTGAGGAGGATATAAAGGAGGAATGGATCTGACTGGATTCCTCTGCAGAGTTGGTATGGACTCTAGTTGCCAAATGGACTCCTTCTGTGTCATATCGACTGTCTGAAAATATATAACATAGCTACAGTACTATATTACAAGACTAGAAATAATAATAAATGTACTTAATTGGAAAACCATAAATAATATGTCTAATATGAACCACATAACATCACTTCACTTAAACCTGTCCTATATTAATTTACTGTCCCCTTAAATATCAGCCATTCCCTGGGAAAACGACCCCTTTAAATGTGAACATTAGCCAGACAAACAAATGTGCCAAGATGAGTGAGCAAACGATGTCAATGTCTTTAAGAGAGAGAGAGAGTAGGCCAACCTTTCCAGAGTCTGCACCCTCACTGGATTCGCTTCCTTTCCCTTCAGTTCCTGCAAGTCAACAATTTAAACCCAGAATGAGAAAAGTAATGGAAAGGGGGAGAAAAGAAAGTGTTTTACTCAGATTTGGACATGAGGAAATTTTAGTCTGTGTTAAACTCAATCTTCATTGACACAAAGCCCGCGCTCTGATTGCCTGGAAGACAAGAGTCCTTCCGGTCCTCCAATTCTTCCCATTGGTCAATCCCCGCATGAAGACACTTTGACCCCATGACGTGTTCCAATGTTGGCCACCGTGAAACGCTTTTCTCCACACATGCGTACCCCCTCTCTTCATTGCCCATGCGCACTCCCGGGCCGTCCCGCCTGCGCGGTGGATAGACCGGTTTCCCTAAAGCGGGGACTTGTGGGAGTTACGGCTGCCATTACTGAGCCACAGCCCGATCTCCAAACACATGGGACTGGCATGAAAAGTGGGAGTGAGGGGCGCAATGACCCCACCTTGTCACAAAGTACATGTAGAAGTCACTGGATTTGATTTTGACATCGCTTGAACAAAATTGTTAGTTAACTTTAGGCGTAGAGATTTAGTTACCTGGGTGACATATTGGGGAGGCAAATTGTGACTCTGAAACTGAACCCGAGAATCAGCACCTTCAGGGAAGGAGAATTCTAGTTTGAGAGGGAAAAGGATTTTTTATGTCAACTGGAATATCAGTTTCTAATTTCTATTGTGTACGTACTGTAATGGCTTTAGTAAACGTCTTGTCAAGCATATTGGAGAAGGAGGACTTGCAGATGGGAAAATCAAATCAAACATCCCATGAACACTTGAAGGAAATAAATTTGCAGGGTGAGGAGGATATAAAGGAGGAATGGATCTGACTGGATTCCTCTGCAGAGTTGGTATGGACTCTAGATAGACTTAATTGATTCATCAGGACCAGATGATCATCAGCCATTGAATGTGGAAGGAGAAATATTTGTCTGTTTGAAAATATTTCTAACATCAGTATGACTGGCAAAGCATCGAGACAAACGCACCCAAGTGAGAGTGTTCCAGTGCAATGACTTTGGAAAGAGCTGCAGCTAGTTACACAGCCTGACAAAGCATTGCACCATTTACAACGGGGAGAGACCGTTTATATGAGGCTTCAACTGATTGTTGAACATAGTGAGACACAAGGACATCCACAACAGGGAAAAACCATGTAAATGTGGGGCCTGTGGAATGGGATTCTATTACCCTCTGCTCTCGCCCTCCTCCCTGCCCCCATTGCATTTGGAAAACCTGTGGATTTATGATTTACGCAATCTGGACACTACTGTATTCCTTTAATGAAACCTAACTTTTCTATTAAGCAGATTAAAGGAGTGTTATTAGCGTCAGGGGATAGGAATTTAGAAGATGAAAAACAAATTGTGTTAAAATTGCACCAGCAGTTTGTCCATCCTTCTTTGCAAAGGTTAAAGATTTTGCTAAGGGATGGAGAGTACACTAAAATTACAGAGCAGATAAGCAATAGATGTGGCATACATAAGAAATGCAGAAGGACACTGTCACGGCTGATAGTGAGTCCACCTTTAGCGGGGCATTTCAATGAAATTCTGACAATAGATTTAAAGGTATGGGATAAAGAAAAGAACATTTTTGTTTTATATTTCGTAGATTTGGCAACAAGGTTTAGCCAGCCGACAATCATATACAGTAAAGAAGAGAAAATAATTGTGGATCAGATAATGGAGAAGTGGATAGGGACTGGATTGGGACCACCAGCAAAATTCCTCACCAATAATGGGGGAAATTTGCTAGTGACGAGCTTGTGGATATGTACAAAAACATGAATATAATAGTTATGAATGCCGCAGCTGAAAGCCCCTTTAGTAACGGAGTGTGTGAAAGGAATTATGCAGTAATAAATGAGATGCTTCGTAAAATATTGGTGGATAGACCAAGCTGTAAATTATCATCAGCTCTAGCATGGGCTGTCCATGCCAAGAATTCACTGCAGATGGTTGGGGGCTATAGTCCATATCAGTTGGTTTTTCGGTAGAAACCCAAAAATTCCTTCAGCCCTGAATGGTCAGCCCCCAGCTTGGGAGGGAACTACGATTAGCTCTACCTTATCTGAGCATCTAAATGCACTGCACACGGGTAGAAGAGTGTTCTTTAAAGCCGAAGTTTCGGAAATAATCCGGCGAGCTCTAAGACACAATGTATGACCATCGGAAACTATTTTCAATCGGGGAGACATGGTATACTGTAAGAGAGAAGGACTTAATGAGAGGAAAGGTCCAGGAAAGATTATCAGTAAAGATGGTAAAACAATCATTTACAACATGGGAACTACACTATTCGGGTGCACTCATCAAGGTTAGTTGGCACAGACTACAAATTTGCGGGTTCAGAAAGTGTAGGAAGGGACGAGGAACCATGTGCTTCTCATACCCATATGTTGCACGATTGTGAGGACCAGGTAGATAAAGTTGACAGGGTATCTGAAGATGGAGACAGTACTTTGGACAAAGAAGATGAAGCGATTTGTCCCAGAGGATGAATGTCGAAAGCTGGCACTAAAGTTACATGCTTGCCAGAAGGAGCCAGTCAATGGTGGGATGCAATGGTCGTAGGTAGAGCAGGGAAGGCCACTGGAAATATTAAAACTGGTTAAATGTATGAGATAAAGGCCTATGGATTGGAAACATGAAGTACAAAAGTAGAAGGCATGGAAATGCAGTATCAGTTCAGACAGTGGGCCTGGGAGTGAACATGCCTCTCGGAGGAGATCGCGAACTGTTGAATGAACATCTATAAATGGGAGGGAGATCAAACATAACATCCGGAGCATGATAGAAGGCAGGATAGAGAGTATAGCTTAACAAGGTCAAGGAATATAGCACAGACTGGTAACAAGGAGCAGAAGCCCATGTGATTGAGAAGCCTTATTAGTTTCAAACAAATTAGACTATAAATTAATAAAGGATGCCAAACAGCAAGAACTACAGAGTTGGAAAGAATTTGGGGTATACCAGATAGGGGACAACCAGCTCTGTCTCATAGGCGGATATGCATGGAAAAGGTGCTTCCTGATGGGACTTCTAAAACTAAAGCCAGACCAGTGGTATGAGGGTTTGAAGAAAAACTGCGTGACCAGGGTGCGCGAGTACATTCACCGACAGCAGGGAAAGTTATGTTGGAGATCCTTTTGGCTCTATTAGCTACAAATGCTTGGGAATGCGAGTCCATTGATATTAAAGCTGCTTTTTTGCAGGGAGACCAACTTCAAAGGGAAATTTTTCCCCGTCCACCAAAAGAGGTGCCAAACGTAGAAAGGATTCTCTGGAAGCTAAATAAATGTGTATACAGTTTAAATGACGCCTCCAGAGTTTGGTATTTCTCAGTGAGGTCAGTTTTGTTAGTGCTGGGCTGCCTTCGGTTGGAAGGCCCGGCAATGTTTTATTGGTACCATGGAGGGAACTTGCAGGCATCTTTATGATGCATCTAGATGATTTGTGTGGGGTAGTAGTAGTGAATTTGAAACAGTTGCCATTAATGGGCTCAGAACGGAGTTTAAAAATTGGAAGTCAGCCTTTTGTTGCATTTAAGTACATTGGATTGGAAATCAGGCAGGAAGGATCACATATCCTTTTACATCAGCAATCCTACTTAGAGAACATCAATCCCGTTGCAATTAGTCATGGTAGGGCCTCCCAGAAAGATACCGCGGCTTCTGAAATTGAAAAAAAGGAATGCAGAAGTCTAATTGGGCAACTCAGTTGGCTAGGCAAACAAACAAGGCTTGATGTCAGTTCTGACATTTTGGAATTAAGCACTAAAATGAACGATCCCAAGGTTGAAGGGATTATTCTGGAAAACAAATCATTGACAACATTAAAAATGGAACAGTGTGTTTGAAATTCCATCTCTGGGTGATGTTAGAAAAATGAAATGGATTGTGTTTAGTGATGTGTCTTATGCACATCTATATGATGGGTTTTCAAGTGTGGGAGGATTTATAATATTTCTTATGGTGAAAAAGGCAAATGTTTCCCTTTGACATTGGAATCTAAAAAGATGCAAGGAGTTGTAAAAAGTACGTTAGCAGCGGAGACTGTTGCCCTTGTTGAGGTGATAGATATGGCATTCTATCTATCAAAGATACTGGAAGACGTTTTAAATGGAAAAGGGTATTCAGGGATGGTACCTATCGAATGTCTCATAGATAATAAGTCACTTTGGGAAAATGTTCACTCTATGAAGTGCGTTAATGGGAAGAGATTGTGAATTGACATTGCAAGCTTAAAAAAGATGCTCGAGAATAAGGTTGTCAAGATCGAATGGATTGATAGCAGCTACCAATTATCTGACTGCTTCACCAAAAGAGGAGCAAGCTCCAAGAAGTGATTAGAGATCTTCAAAGAGGGATGTCTTTCTCTTTAAGAAAAAAATACTCCTTTTCTGTGGACATATCTGTACATGTGTGGTCTTTTTTTAAGGAGGAGAATAAGGTGAATTTATTGAATGAAACAATATATATTGATAAAAGCAAAAATAAAAGCAAAATACTGCGGATGCTGGAAATCTGAAACAAAAACAAAAATAGCTGGAAAAACTCAGCAGGTCTGACAGCATCTGCGGAGAGGAACACAGTTAACGTTTCGAGTCCATGTGACTCTTCATCAGAACTATATACTGATGTTTGTTATTACTTTTTTTTTGTGTGATTATATGAACTTAAAGGTTATTTTATTTTTAAGAAGAGGGGAATCTGTTAGGGAAGGAAACAGTTAAAGAAGTCCAATTGCTAATTATTAAGTTGTTTAACTAAGTACCCATTCGGTTGTATAAAAGGGATAACAGTTGAGACTAGTTGGCTCTGTGGAGAGTTTTATAACAAGCAATAAAATTCTGTCTGAAGGAGTTAGTCTTGGCTTTGGTCTTCATTTCTAAATAACTATTGGAACTTAACATATAATTGTATAAGACTTATTTACACTTGTATTCCAATCCCTTTGTAATATAGGCTAACATACCAGTTGCCTTCCTAATTACTTGCTCTACCTGAATGTTAAGCTTCCGTAATTCATGTACAAGGGCAGCCAGGTCTCTCTGAATACAACCATTTCCCAGTCTTTCACCATTTGAAAATTATTTTGCTTTTGTTTTATTTTTTCTCCCCAGTGAAGTGGATAACTTCACACTTCACCACATTGTATTCCATCTGCCATGTTGTTACCCACTCACCCAACCTGTCTATATCCCTCTGTGGACTCTGTCCTCCACACTATTTACTTTCCCACCTAACTTTGCATTGTCAGCAAATCTGGATATGTTACACTCAGTCCCACCGTCTAGGTAAATAATATAGATTGCAAATAGCTGATTCCCAATTACTGATCCTCGTGGTGCCTGCCAGTTATAGTCTGCCAACCTGAAAATGTCCCATTTATTCCGAACCTCTGTTTTATGTCTGTTAACTGACCCTCAATACATGCTAAGATATTGTCTCCATCACATGAGACCTAATTTTGTGTAATGACCTCTTCTGTGACACCTTATCAAAAGCTTTTTGAAAATATAAACTGCTTTCCCCTTATCCACCTGACGGTTATGCTCTGTTCCCTGTGTTATTCTCATTATCTTTTCCTGACCCACTCTGCTTACTTTTACCCAAACATTGCTCTGGAGCTTGACATTTCCCTTGCTGCTTTTGAATTTACTCTTTCCTGAATTATCCCACACCCACCACCACCAGATGGGCTGGTAAGATGGGCAGAGCAGTGGCAAATGGAATTTAATCCTGAGAAACTTGCTTTTTGGGAGGACTAACACGGCAAGGGAATACACAATAATTGGTAGGACCCGAGGAAGTACAGAGGATCGGAGGGACATTGGTGTCCATGTCCATAGATCCCTGAAGGCAGCAGCACAGGTAGATAAGGTGAAGACGGCATATGGGATACTTGCCTTTATTAGCTGAGGCATGGAATATAAGAGCAGGGAGGTTATGTTAGAGCTTTTTAAAATGCAAGTGGGCTTCTCAGGATTAAATTCCATTTGCCACTGCTCTGCCCATCTTACCAGCCCATCTATATCGTCCTGTAATCTAAGGCTTTCCTCCTCACTATTTATGACGCCACCAATTTTCGTGTCACCTGTGAACGTACTGATCATACCTCCTATATTCCACGTCTAAATCATTAATGTACACTACAAACAGCAAGGGTCCCACAGCTGGAGTACTGTGTGCAGTTCTGGTTGCCACACTAGAGGAAAGATGTGATTGCACTGGAGAGGGTGCAGAGGAGATTCACCAGGATGTTGCCTGGGCTGGAGGATTTCAGCTATGAAGAGAGACTGGATAGGCTAGGGTTGTTTTCCTTATAGCAGAGAAGGCTGAGGGGGGACCTGACAGAGGTGTACAAAATTATGAGGGGCAGAGATAGGGTAGATAGGAAGAAACTTTCCCCCTTAGCAGAGGTGTCAATAACCAGGAGGCATAGATTTAAGATAAGGAGCGGGAACTTTAGAGAGGATTTGAGGAAAAAAAAATTTCACCCAGAGAGTGGTTGGAATCTGGAACACGCTGCCTGAGGGGGTGGTAGAGGCAGGAGCCCGGGCAACATTTAAGAAGTATTTAGATGAGCTCTTGAAATGCCAGAGCATACAGTGGCCCCACACAGGCCAAGTGCTGGAAAACTAGACTGGAATAGATAGGTGCGGCCAGTATGGACATGATGGGCTGAAGGGCCTGTTTCTGTGCTGTATAACTCTATGAATCTCTGTTAGTGTTTTTTTTGGTGTTTCTTCAGGTGTCTTTCCAAATGACTATAATAAAGCTGAAGAAAAATAAAACTAAAGAAGTGAGCTTTCACAGGTAAACAGAGCTTCAACCATCTTAGACCAAAAAGTGTTAAAGAGGATGGGGCTTCCCACAACTTGTGAGCTCCGAAGCATAACCTCAAGGGTGAAGCTTATCTTCAGGGAATCACATTTTTTGTGCCTTTTCCAATTGTACAAGTCAATTGTGATTCATTCTTAAAGGTTTACTTTCACTCAGTAATTATAACTTTTCACATTTCTCAGCCCAGGAACTGGCAGCATTTTAGATTAAATACTAATCGTGCACTTCTCTTGGAGCTGGTGTTTGGAGACGATCATGTCCTCTGTAGATCTGCCAGCACAGAAACTGCACTCTGCTTCTGGATACACACAGTCTGCAAATAGATGAAGTCTTTAAGCATGATGCTAGTGAAGGTCTTCCCAGTGACGTTAGGGAGTGAGATGCCCCTGTAGTTGTTGCAATCTTCTCTGTCACCTTTGTTTTTGTTTACTGTGATGATTTTTGCTTCACACATGTCCTGTAGAACGGATCCTACCTTCCAACAGAGGAGGAGATGATGAAGGTGTGACAGTAGATGGGACTTTCTGTGCTTGAGCAGTTCAGCTGGAATTCCATCCTTGCCGGTTGCCTTTCTGCTTGCTGAACAATCAATGGCCTTTTTCAGCTCAAGTGATGAGGTTTCCTCGTCCAACTCAGCCCTGACAGGAAGCTGCTGGGGAGAGTTAAACAGAGACTGGGAGATGTCTGTCTCACAGGGATTACAGCTCCCAGTGTTAAACCCAGTGACAACCTGCTCACTTCTGTCAGTCAGCAGTTCACCATCTGCCCATTTCATGGGAGGGGCAACTTTGATGATGGTCGGACCAAGCGCCCTCTTGATCCCATCATACGTGGCACATAGTTCCCGTTGTGACAGGCAGTTTGGATTTCTTGACACAGGCTGATCTAGTGTTTACTTACACAGCTCCTCCCTGTCTTTTGCACAACTGTCTAGGAGACTTTCAAGTTATGCAGTGTTCTAGCTGTCGGGTTTATGTTGTGCATCAGGTTGGCTTTGCTTTTTGCTTCAATGACAGATTCATCTCTGCTGAGTGGGTCTCAAACCAGCCTTTGTTGTGGGTTCCACCTTTACCAAATGTTGCTGCTGCTGTGTCAGAAATGATTGAATCAGCGACTTCCAAACATCATCAATATCGATGTTGATTGATGAAGCTTTTATTGATGTGCCGGTAAAATATTTTACTGTTTTGTTTAACCTTCCTTGATAATTTAATTTCATGATGGAGGTGTCACTGTGAAGAATGTGGAAGTCACTAAGAATTGTCAGCAAGGATTAATCAGCACTTTCTAATTGTCGATGCTAATCAGAGGAACTGCAAAATACACAGAGGCGGCAGGAAAACTCTCCCCACAAAAGCCCCCAAAACCCCATGAATATTCAGTCACTGGGGTGACCATTGAAAAAAAGTTGCCCCCGAATGTGGGAGAGACAGAATCTGTGAGAAACAGCTTCTCCAGTCAGATTCTGTCTCTCCTGAACTTGCTGCTCTTCTATTCAGTCCTGGATGTGATTAACAGAAAAATCCAATCACTATAGTCACTTGTGAACTTGCTGGTGTCTCAGCAGTGTGGATGACCGACCAAATCTCTTCCCACACATGGAACAGGTGAATGGTCTCTCCCTAGTGTGAACTTGGTGGTGTCGCAGAAGGGTGCATGTCTGATTGAATCTCTTCCCACACACGGAGCATGGGAACGGCTTCTCCCCAGTGTGAGTGCGCTGGTGTACAGTGAGGTCAGATGATTGCTTGAACCCAGTCCCACAGTGAGAGCATCTGAACGGTCTCTCGTCAGTGTGAACACGTTGATGGGACATCAGTTCCCCAGAACTTTTATAGCACTTCCCACAGTCTGGGCATTTAAAAGGTCTCTCATCAGAGTGAACTCGCTGGTGTCTCAGCAGGTGGGCTGAAATGGTGAATCCCTTCCCACACTCGGAGCAGGTGAAGGGCCTCTCTCCAGTGTGCATCCGCTGGTGTGTCAGCAGGTTGGATGACTGAGTAAATCCCTTCCCACACTTGGAGCAGCTGAACGGTCTCTCCCCAGTGTGAGTGCGCTGGTGCGTCAGCAGATGGGATGAGGTAGTGAATCCCTTTCTACACTTGGGGCAGGTAAACGGCCTCTCCCCGGTGTGAATGCGCCGATGAATTTCCAGCCTAACTGGATAATTGAATCCCTTCCCACAATCACCACATTTCCACAGTTTCTCCCCAGTGTGACTCTGCTTGTGTCTCGACAGGACAGAACAAGTGTATGGTTCCTCTCCAACGTGAACGGTTCTTTTTCCTTCCATGTTCAAAATCCGGTAATATTCAGGATACAATTAATTGGACAACTTTGCCAGATCCTGATGTGATGTTTGATTTCAGTTTCCTGACTGCAAATCCTCCCCTTCTAATATCCTGTGAAATTGATTGAAAACAGAAAAAAGGGAGTGAGAGAGAACCCACAAAAACACAAAGGCAGGTTGTGAAATCGAGTTGAATGAATCTGGTCATTTGTGGGGCTGGCACTGGGAGAAAGTGACCATGAAAACTGCTGGATTGTCGTAAAAATGCAACTAGATCACCAATGTCCTTCAGGGTAAAGAACCTGTCACCCGGTCTGGGCATGCACAAGACTCTGGCCTCTATGGGTGGAGAGAGAGAGAGAGCGAGGTGAGAGGGGCAAAGGGCGGAGAGAGAGATTTTATATATCTACAACTCGACCAGAACTTTGACAGAATCTCCCAAACTCTCAACCTCCAACACCTAGAAGGACCAGAGTAGCAGGTGGATACAAACGCCTTCACCTGCAAGTTCCTCTCCAACTCACACACCGTCCTGACGTCTGACATCTAGCACTGCATGAGGAGAAATTTCCTCCATTTAACATACAAACACACAATTTAGGAGCAGGAGTCGGCCACTTGGACCCCCGAGCCTCCTCCGCCATTCAATAAGATCATGGCTGGTCTGATTGTAACCTCCCGCCTACCCCCGATAACCTTTCACCCCCTTGTTTATCAAGAATCTATCTAACTCTGCCTCAAAAATATTCAAAGACTCTGCTTCCACTGCCCTTTGAGGAAGGGAATTCCACAACCTTCTGAAAGAAAAAAATCCTCTTCTCTGTCTTAAATGAGTGGCCCCTTATTTTTAAACGGTGACCCACACCCTCATGTCCACCTTTGATGCTCTAGTTCCGAGTGAAGCCTTGACTCTCTCTCACCCTGGACACTCCCCCCAGTACAACCCTCATGTCCGTTCATTTAGCTCCAAGGGATGCAGACTTGAACGGCGGACAACTGGTTTAACCATCCACCCCCAGATCTTGCTGAAGCACCTAACGCACTATAGGTTTCTTTTCTCACCTGCTATAACTGTTCACTATTCTAGGATCATCCTCCAATGCAAATATAACCCCAGGCTTTTTCTCTCATGCAAATCATCTTTCTTAAACCTTTTTTCACTGTCTCCTCCACCCTCACTTCCAATAGTAAGAGAGAGGAGCTCACAGACTTTTGTCACTAAGATCAAGATCATCCATTCAGCTGCCTCCACTGCTTCCTTCCCTTCCACTCGCCCACCTGGCCAAAGTTCCTCTGAAGCTTCCCCCTGCCCAAGCCCCGAACATCTTTCTCTAGTTTCTCTCCTGTCTCCTATATACCCTCTCTGAACTTAACTTGTCCATGACACCCACCTCTTGCTTCCTCAATACTTTTGTCACTTGAACTGCTAAATATTCAACTTCATCTCTTGGTTCCCATGTTAACAAATACTGTTAACAGTTCTCTCTAGGTGCTGTTCCTTTCTCCTTTAAATCTGCCACATCACCGCTTTCCCCAATAAGCATCGCTCAATACATAAGCTTTCCTCAGTAAATATTGGGAAGACTGAAGACATTGTCTTCAGTCCCTGCTACAAACTCCACTGCCTAGTCACTGACTCCATCCCTCTCCCTGGGAACTGCCTGACACTGAATCTGATTGTTCACACCCATGGTGAAATATTTCACCCCACGATGAGTTTCTAACTACATATCCGCATCATCACCAAGGCTGCCTATTTCCACCTCAGTAACATCGCCTGACTGCATCCCAGTCTCAGCTCATTTGCTGCTGAAACCATCATCCAATCCTTTGTCACCTCTGGACTTAACAACCCTAACGCACTCCCAGCCATCCTTCCAGATTCAATCTCCACCACCCAAAACTCTGCTGCTCTTGTGCTTACTTGGACCAAGTCTTGTTCATCCATCACCCCTGTGATTGCTGATCTACAAAGGCTCCCAATTCAGAGGCAGCAACATTTTAAGATCAGCAGCCATGGTTTTCCTCCATGGTTGCGATAATCCCTATCTCTGTAATATCCTCCAGCCACACACCCCTCCAAAATATCTGCACTCATCCAATTCCACCCTCTTAAGCATTCCCGATTTTAATTGCTCCATCATTGATGGCCTAAGCTTTGGAAATTGCTCCCAAACCTCTCTAACTTGCTTTTCTCTTTTAAGACACACCTTAAACCAACCTCTTTCACCAAATTTATGTCCTGATATCTCATCGTGTGGCTCATTGTTAAATGTAGCTTTGTAAAATTTTGTGAAATGCCCTTGAATGCTTTATGTTAAAGGTGCCAGATAAACACAAATTCTTTCTGTTGATTTGGACATACATCACCTTTCCTACATCATCATTGGGTGAAAATCCTGTAACTCCTTACCTAACAGCATTGTGGGAGCATCTTCACCACATGGACTGCAGCGATTCAAGAAGGTCAAACATCATCTTCTCCACAAGCAACTGTTGACTGGCAATATATACTGGTATTGGTGGAGAGAGAAACAGAGTTAATTATTCAGGTCTGTAGAATGAATGAACAGGCAATAAAAATGGTGCAGAACTTGATGATCAATATAAGCTCAAAAGCGAAAGAGCTGGGAAGCCAGCAGCACATGGTCAGGGGATGGGCAGCAGTGGAAACCTCATTTAGACATGGTCGGCAGAAGAAACAGTAAAATGCTAAACAGAACTAAAATACATTCATTATTAGAGACAGAGGAAGTTAGACAATGGCAGAGAGGTGATCAGGGAAGAGAGAGTTGAAACAGAGCAATGGATGGACATGGATTCAGATCCACAGCAGAGGAATCAGACCAGCCCCAGAGCCATGGAATCTCTCACGAAAAGCAATAGTCAAAAATACTCACATCTGAAACAATTTCACTTTTCAATATTAAAATCTCCTGCTGGAGCCTGCAGCTGGAAAGATATCAGAAGCACTGGAGTCAGAGAAAAATCTCCCAGTTGAGGAAATACCCGGGGAGCGGGGTGATGTCACTGAGCAATTGTCGGTGCGTGATGACATCACAGACACGAACACAGAACATCTGGGTCTGTGCAAACCAGTGATCACCACACATTATGAAGGATGTGAGGGTCCTTGAGAGGATGCAGAGGAGGTTTATCAGAATAGTTCCAGGGATGAGGGATTTTAGTTGCAATGTTAGGTTGGAGAAACTGGGCTTGTTCTCCTTGGAGCAAAGGAGATTGAGGGGAGATTTGATAGAGGTGCACAAGTTAATAATAGGTTTAGATAAGGTAGATAAAGAAAAGCTGTTCCCATTATTTGATTGTAAAAAAAAAATTATGGACACGGATTTAAGATTTTGGGAAGGGATAAAGAGGGAATGTGAGGAATAACTTTTTTTTATACAGTGAGTGGTAATGACCTGGAACTCAATGCTTAAGCTCGAAGGCTGATAATATCCAGGTCCTGATGAATCGGGTCTGCTCGGAATGTGATGTTTGGTTTGACTTTCCTGTCTGTAAATCCTCCCCTTCTCACCCCCTGTAAAAGGTGTTTCCAAAATCCATCCCTGTCAGTCCAGGATAAAAATTCACACCATTCTCTCCTCCTGCTCCAGGATCAGTAAAGTGAGTTAAAGGTGATTTCTCATTAACAAACCCATTGCTGCATTTCCTTCATTAACCCACATTGGTCCACTCGGGCCTGGCACCGGGAGAAAGCCCGCAGCTGCCGTTCCGTTCGGTGCAAAGGCGGGCCCGGTACTTTCTTACTGGGGGTGTTGAGGCCTCCACTGGGTGTTTGTGAAGCCTCCCCTCCCACCCACTGCCCCTAACGCTGCCTCCGCTTATCCGCCTCCTTCCCGCCTGAAGATGAGACAAACAAGCGTCTGTCCATGGACATCACCTGCACTGCGCATGCTCCAGATCACAATGCCCGGGGAGTGATTGACGGCAGCGCCGGACCAATAGAAAGATGGGACAGGACTGGAGGACCAAGAGGGGAATCGGATGGTCCTCCAACCAATCGGAGTGAATGAGGGGCGGAGCTGAGCCTGGATCTCCCTCATTTGCTGAAACTCTGCATCATTTTAGAAGCTGATTTGTCTCAAACTCCAGGAGAAAACTGGACCTTTCTGTTTGTGGCTTTAAACAGATGAAACCCTGTGGGTGTGGAGCAAACATTTCAACATTTGTTAGTGAAATGAAATCATTCAGGACAGACAGCAGGGCCTCTCCCCGGCATGACTGCGTTGGTGTATCAGCAGATCCCTTGTGCTTTTGAAGCCAGAATCACAGACAGAACATTGAAAAGGTCTCTGATCAGTGTGAACAAGTTGGTGTGATGTGAGGTTGGTTAAACAAGTGAATCCCTTCTCACACACGGGGCAGGTGAACGGTCTCTCCCCAGTGTGAACACGGAGATGTTCAGTGAGATTGGATGACCGTCCAAATCTCTTCCCGCAGTGAGAGCAACTGAATGGTCTCTCCCCAGTGTGAACTCGCTTGTGTTCAGTCAGGGTAGATGATTTAGTAAAGTCCTTCCCACACACAGAGCAGGTGAATGGTCTCTCCCCAGTGTGAACTCGCTTGTGTTCAGTCTGGGTAGATGATTTAATAAAGTCCTTTCCACATATGGAGCAGGTGAATGGTCTCTCCCCAGTGTGAACTCGCTGGTGTGTTAACAAGGTAGATAACTGAGTGAATCCCTTCCCACAATCAGAACAGATGAACGGTCTCTCCCCAGTGTGACTGCATCGATGAGTTTCTGTCTTGGATGGATAATTGAATCCCTTCCCACAGTCCCCACATTTCCATGGTTTCTCCATGGTGCGGGTGTCCTTGTGCTTCTCCAGGTTGAATGATCAGTTGAAGCCTCGTCCACACACAGAAAAAGGGGTACACTTTCTCTCTGCTGAGAATGATGTGGTGTTTTTCAGGCTCTGTAACTGGTTAAAGCTCTTTTCACAGTCAGTTCACTGGATCATTCTCACTCGGGTGTATGTGTGTGTCTTGCTGCTTTTCCAGTCACATTGAAGTTTGAAATCCTTTCCTACAGACAAAAATTTCTCGTTCTACATTCAAAGGCCGATGATATTCAGGTCCTGATGAATCAAGTGAACATCAGACCTTGACGTGATGTTTGATTTGAGTTTCATGTCTGTAAATTTTCATCGCCTTATGCCCTGGAAAAGGAGTTTACAAAGTCATCCCTGTCAGTCCAGGATAGAATTTCAGAGCAGACAATTCCAGTTTCTGTGGAATATTTTTTCTTCTCTAGTAGAATAAAATTAATGCGTAAATCATTTTCTCTCCTGGTCACTGGGACTGTGACTCACTTCTGCCCCACAAACAGCACCACTTACAGCAGGGAGAAACCATGCATGTGTTCTGCATGTTGTCAAGGTTTCAACTGATCCTCTCTTTTGTTAAAACACAAGTGCAATCACACTGGGGAGAAGCTGTGTCAATGTGGCGATCTTGAAAGGAATTAAACTATCTGTCATGTGGTATTTATAAACGGTTTAGACTTGAATGTAGGAGGGTTGATCAGTAAGTTTGAAGATGACACAAAAATTGGTGGGGTGGTAAATAGTGAGGAGGAAAGCCTGAGATTACAGGAGGATATAGACGGGCTGGTCAGATGGGCTGATCAGCGGCAAATGGAATTTAATCCTGATAAGAGTGAGGTGATGCACTTGGGCAGGTCAAACAAGGCACGGGAATACAAAATGAATGGAAGGACCCTGAGAAGTACCGAGGATCAGAGGGACCTTGGTGTGCATGTTCACCGGTCCCTTAAGGTAGCGGCGCAGGTTGATAAGGTGGCTAAGAAGGCATATGGGATACTTGCCTTTATTAGCTGAGGCATAGAATATAAGAGCAGGGAGGTTATGCTGGAACTGTATAAACTTTGATTAGGCCATAGCTAGAGTATTGTGTGCAGTTCTGGAATCTGCATTATAGGAAGGATGTGATTGCACTAGAGAGAATGCAGAGAAGATTTACCAGGATGTTGCCTGGGCTGCAGAGTTTTTGCTATGACAGGAGATTGGATAGACTGGGGTTATTTTCCCTGGAGCAGAGGAGATTGAGGGGGGACATGATTGAGGTGTATAAAATTATGAAGGGCATAGATAGGGTAGACAGAAAGGAACTTTTCCCCTTGGTGGAGGGATCAATAACCAGGGGGCATAGATTTAAGGTAAGGGGCAGGAGGTTTAGAGGGGATGTGATGAAGAATTTTTTCACCCAGAGGGTGGTGGGGATCTAGAACTCACTGCCCGAAAGGGTGGTAGAGGCAGAAACCCTCATAACATTTCAGAAGTATTTGGATGTGCACTTGCGATGCCATGGCATACAAAGCTAGTGCTGGAAAATGGGATTAGAATAGTTAGGTACTTGTTTGACCGGCGCAGACTCGATGTGCTGAAGGGCCTTTTACTGTGCTGTGGATCTCTGTGACTCTTTGACTGAGATTTGGAAACTCAATGCCACAGTCACACAGAGGAGAGGCTGTTCACCTGCACTGAATGTGGGAAAGGATTTTTATCACACCTTCGGGCACACCAGGGAGTGCACACTTATGAGAGACTGTATAAATGTTCTGACTGCGAGAAGAATTTGAAAAGCACAAGGGATCTGCTGAAACACCAGTGAGTTCACACAGGGGAGGGGCTGTTCACCTTCTCTGAATGTGAAAAGAGCTTCAGTCGTTCATCCAACCTGCAGGCAGACCAGTGAGTTGTCAAGTGACTGCAGGATTCTGCTGTTATTGCTGCTGTTAATCACATCGAGGACTGAACCATGTTGATTTTGACATTGGGGCCGATTTCTGCTGATGTTAACAATCTTTATGGCTAGGGTGAAATTTAATATTCTGGTAGTCGGTTTGCTTTACTTTGTATCCTTTCCTCTCCAAATAAAGTATATTCCTTCAGGTTATATTTGAGATTTTGTGGGATGAAACAAAGAGTGATTTACTTGTACTTCTTGCAGCTGAGTTACTGTATTAACTGCTCATGATCTGGTCTGCTCTACACTGGGAAGATGAAAAACAGATTGTGTGATCACTTTGTGGAACAACCTCTGTTCAGTCTGTGAGCTTGACCCTGAGCTTCCAGTCACTTGTCATTTTAATTCTCCGCCCCACTCCCACTCTGCCCTCTCTGTCCTTGGCCTCTTGAACTGTTCCAATGAAGCTCAGTGGGAGCTCCAGGAACAGCAGCTCATTTTTTAATTCGGCACTTTACGACCTTTAGACTCAACATCGAGTTCAGGAGTTTCTGCACCAACATTTCTCTCCCTGAAAAGGTGCTGGAACCTGATTCTATGTTTGACTCCACCCACTTGTCCTAGATTCCCCAACCAGTGGAAATAGTTCTCTCTACCTACCCTGTCAATTCCAATTAACATTCTGAAAACATTAGTCAAATCACCTCTTCATCTTCTAAATTTCAGAGATTACAACCCTCACAGCGAGGTGATGGATTTTGACAGGAAGGATAGAGAGAGAAAGACAATAGTGGCCTCATGGCACAGCTCGAAACAGTGTACAGAGTCAGAGGGATCTGGCCCTTTATGTGCAGAGATTTTTTGAGGGTGACAGGATAGATTAAGAGAGCAGTTAGCAAGGTATATGCAATCTTGGGCTTCATAAATAGAGCTATTGAGTACCAAAAGCAAGGAAGCTATGTTGAATCTTTGTTAGGCTCTGGTTAGGCCACAACCCGAGTATTTGTGTCCAGTTCTGAACACCACACTTCAGGAAAGATGTAAAGGTCCTTGAGAAGGTGCAGAGGAGATTTAAACGAATGGTTCTAGCAAAGAGGTGAGGGTAGATTTAAAGAGGTATACTATATTATGAGCTTTAGATAAGGTGGACAAAGAAAATCTGTTCCCATCAGTTGATTGTAAAAGGGGGTACAGATTTAAGTTTTTGGGGAAGGGATAGAGGGGGATGTGAAGGAGAATAGGCACTTTAGGGAAATAAACTTGCAAGGATACAGGGATGTGGAGCAGGGGAATTGGTCTCACTGGATTGCTCTGGAGAGCTGGCATGGGCTAAATGGTACAAATGGCCTCTTCTGTGCCATTGTGACTCTATGGTTATTTCCTGTAATCCTATTTTGTAATTAAACCCTTGGAGTTCAGGTATCACTCAGGTAAATCTGTGCTACACTCTCTCCAAGACCATTCTATCCTTCCTTAGTTTGTTGCACAAAACTGAATGTATCATCTAGGTGTGGTCTAACCCAGGGTTTGTGCGTCTTGGTGCTTTTCCACAGACAGAACAGACAAAGCTTTTTCATTACTCATTCAGATGCTGATGATATTCAGGTTCTGATGAATCGAGTGACTCTGTCAGATCTTGATGTGGCGTTTGGTTTGAGTTTCCCGTCTGTCAATCCTCCACTTCTAATATCCCTGTAAAACAAATTTACAAAGACCTTTATTGTCAGTCCAAGATAGAAATTTCCAGGATAGAAATTTAGAAGAGACAAACATTACTCTTCGTTTGAGTTTGCTGTGTGGAAATTCACCCCTTCTCACCCTCTGTAAAAGGAGTTTCCAAAATCCATCCGTCAGTCCAGGATAGAAATGCACAATATTCTCTCCTCTTGCTGACAGGGACAGGGACAGGGATGACCGCGCATGCGCCCTGCTGCATCTCGCCCCTGGGAAAGATGGCGGCCGTTAACTCAGGCCTGTGACCCAGAGCAGGCCAACAACTGTCGCCCCGTCCCGTGCAAACGCAGGATCGGGAGCTTCGAAGTGGGGGTTTGAGGTATTCTCCGGGTGTTTATGAGGCCTCCCCGCCCACTCCCCTGGCTCTAATCCTCTCCACCCACTCAACGACCCCATTACTCAACCTTACTCAACTGTTTCTTCCTTCTCCGTCTCACTCCAGGCACAACCCGCACTGCGCATGCCCCAATCAGGGACCGCATTGCGCATGCTCAACTTCCAGCTCGGTAATACGCCTGCGCAGCAAGCCCCCTGTCGTCTGGATAGGACACATTCTTCCCCGCGGAGAATGCTGGGTAACGATCCAGCCATTGAGAGTTGATATTGTTGAATCGAAACACTCGGCAGATCTGTTGTTTTTGTGGAAAGGGAAACATCACTTACATTTCAGGTCAATGACTTTTCATTAGAACTGCACTGCATCATTAGACGGACGTTGAGTCTGTTTCTCAATCCCCAGATACAGCCAGATATGCTGAGTATTTCCAGCATTGTCCGTTTTTATCTCTGGTTAAGGAAGCTGCTCTTGAACTTCACATTAGATTTATTACTAAGTTATATTCATTTTCGTCCTTGTAGAAGTGGAAACACCTTTCAGTTGTCTGGCCTGTAGAAACAGTTATGTGATCTTAAATTCCTCGATCAAGTCACCCCTCACTCACTTTTCCACATAAAACGTCTCCAGTCTGTTCAATATTTCTTGATAGGTATAACCTGTCAGTTGTAGCATTAGTCCAATAAACCTTTCTTGCATCACCCCCATCGCTCGCTTCTTGCATCGCTTCTAAACATGGAGACCTGAGCTAATCTGAGCACCGAACTCACCACTGTCCACAAATCACAGTATGTTTCAGTATTTTATTGATTTTCCCCATTAGCTGAATATAAGATGGGATGGAATGAGCAGACCCAATGAGCTAGTCTGTAACACTACGGAGCATCTGCAAACTTGCCTTACATTGGAACAGTGGACTGTTTATCCATCAATTATGACATGAAGAACAGCGTGTCTGAGAATGGCAGGATTTCAGTGCGGTGACACAAGGCCAGATTAAGTTGTTAATCTTATTGCCGAGCAGCAATAGGGAGCACTTGCAATTCATGTGCACTTTGTGCGTTTTCCAGATGAAAATAAATTGAATCTATCACTCTTGCTGAGTATATTCAAATATAAATCCATTTCTTTTTGCATACTAAACGATTCAATGGATGTGCAAGATCATTTAATGGTGGAGCAGGTTCAGATGGTCGTATGGTCTCCCTCTGCTCCTATTTCTCATGTTCTTATGAACATCACAGTGAACCATTTCCATGCAAGCACAGCCGATGCAGAACCCGCCCTTTCACCTCCTCCTTTCCCACATTCCAGGGCCCCAAACACACTTTCTTGGTGACGCAGTGATTGCTACTCTTTGTTATTCATTATCATGTTTTCACTGCTCATGATGCAGTCTCCTTTGCACTGAGGATACTAAATCCGGCTTGGGTGACTTGTGGAGCATCACCATTGAGTGTTCAAGCGTGATCCTAGCTCTTGATCATTCTCTGGCCTCTCTGTCCTTGGCCTCCTGCACTGTTCCAGTGAAGCTCCATGGAAGCACGAGGAACAGCAGCTCATCTTTGATCGGACACTTTACAACCTTATGGACTCTATAGTCATTTCAACAATTTCAGATCATAACCACACTCCAATTTTTTCGGACAGTAGGTGTTGGTAATGGTTCTGCTGTTATCGTTTGAACCCCCTCTGGACGTGTTTTCTGTTTCTTCATTTGTCCTATTAGTTTATTTATTTGTCTCATTATCACCAAATCTTACCTTGAATCATCACCCCCTTTGTCAATTAATCGCTCCAGCCTTCCTATCACAAGACCGTTTGTTCTTCCCTCCTCTCTCTCTCTCTTTCTCCTGACTCTGTCCTTACTGCTAAACTATTGAATCTCTGAATTCTTCCAGTTTGGATAAAAAGCCAGCAAGCTGAAACATTCACTCTGCAGGTCCGTGAACTATCAAATGAAGTAGAAAAAGAAAGGTATTATAAATTTCAACAAAGTACGCAGACAGGGAAAGGAGGAGAGGGAACGAACATATAAACATACGAACATAGAAACATACAAATTAGGAGCAGGAGAAGGCTATTCGGCCCCTCAAGCCTGTTCTGCCATTCAATAAGATCATGGCTAATCTGATTGTAACCACAACTCCACATTCCACATTCCTGTCTACCCCCGATAACTTTCCATCCCCTTGCTTATCAAGAATCTATCTACCTCCGTTTCAAAGGAAAAAACATATTCAAAGACTCTGCTTCCATCACTTTTTCAGGAAAAGAAGTTCCAAAGACTCAAGGCTCTCTGAGAGAAAAAAAAGACTTCTCGTCTCTGTCTTAAATGAGCGACACTTATTTTTAAACAGTGAGTCCTAATTCAAGATTCTTCCACAAGAGGAAACATCTTTTTCACATCCACCTTCTCAAGACCCTTATGTGTTTCAAGTAAGTTGCTTCTTACTCTTCTAAACTCCAGATACAAGCTTAGCCTGTCCACCCTTCCCTCAGAAGACAATCTGCCCATCCAAAGTATTAGTCTAGTAAACATTTTCTGAACTGATTCCAACGCATTTACATCCTTTCTTAAACAAGGGGAACAGCGCTGGACACAGTACTCTAGAAATGGTCTCACCACTGCCCTGTGTAACTGAAGCATAGTCTCCCAACTTTTGTATTCAGTTCCCCTTACAATGAACGATAACATTCTATTAGCTTTCCTAATTACTTGCTATACCTTTTGTGATTCATGCATTCGGACACCACGACCCCTCTGCATCTCAGTGCTCTGCAATCTCTCACCATCTAGGTAATAAGCTGCTTTTTTATTCCTCCTGCCAACATTTGGCAAGTTCACATTTGCCCACATTATGCTCCATTTGCCAGATGTTTGCTCACTCACGTTACCTGCCTATATCCCTTTTTAGCCTCCTTATGTCCTCTTCACACCTCACTTTCCTACTTTTCTTTGTGTCATCAGCAAATTCAACAACCATACCTTTCGTCCCTTCATTCAAGTCATTTGTATAAATTGTAAAAAATTGAGGCCCCGGCTCTGATCCTGAGGCACACCACTCGTTACATCTTGCCAACCGGAAAATGACCCATTCATGCCAACCATCTATCCATGTCAATATGTTATCCCCCTCCACCATGAGCTTTTATTCTCAGCAATAACCTTTGATGTGGTACCTCATCAAATGCCTTCTGGAAATCTCAGTACAGTACATCCACCGGTTCCCCTTTATCCACAGCACATGTGACTTTTACAAAGAACTCCAATAATTTGGTTAAACATGATTTATCTTTCAGAAAACCATGGTGACCTTGACAGACGTTAAGGGAAACATTAGAAGCTATTATTAAAGACGTTAATAGCAGGAGAGAAGTTTTGTGATTGGGTGGAAGACAGAAGAGAATAAGTAACACCAGGGATGAGGATGCCAGACAAAAGCAATGTGAATGGATTGGAATGGTAATTGGACGAGTGAAGAAACTAAAGGTGTGGAGAATCATTCTGTTTCTGTTACCTATTTCCGCTCTGATTGGAAATGTGTTGTTTCACTGTTGATCCATTTCTCTTCTGCTCCACGTTGGAAACTGATTCCTTCTCTTCCATTGACTTATGGAAAAATTTAATTGAGCAAATACACAACTGGCACAGGGGAAAGAAAATCATCAATTGAAGCATTGAAACAATGAAACAGAAATATTTATGATCCAGAAGGAGACCATTCGATCCATCATGTCCATGCCAGTACAAAAGGAGCAATCCGGTCTAATCCCATGTTTTAGCTCTTGCTCCATAGCCTTGTAGGTTACAGCACCACAAATGCTTTTCCATGTGTTAGTTCCTTTACTTCAATGGTGGTTTCCGTCTCTATGATCAGCTCAGGCAGTGAGTTCCAGACCCCCACCACCTCCTGTGTGAAATTAATTACTCTACAGCTTTTCTCTAATTCTTCCACCAGATACATTAAGTTGAATTGTTTAGTCTTCCATGGGTCAGCTGGTACCACTCTTGCTTCTAACTTAGAAAATTGTGAGCTCAAACACCATTGCCAGACATGAGCACAACCGCATAGGCTGACATTCCAGTGCAATACGGAGGGAATCCCGCACTTTCGAGTGTAATATGCCTTTTTGACGAGATGTTAAACTGAGGCTTCGTCTGCCCTTGGATGTACAAGATCCCAAATCACAATTTTGACCAAGAACAGGTGGTTAAGAAGGCATATGAAATTCTTGCATTTAATAGCCGAGGCATAGAATATAAGAGCAGGGAGGTTATGCTGGAACTGTATAAAATGCTGGTTAGGCCACAGCTATATTACTGCGTGCAGTTCTGGAATCCACATTATTGCAAGGATTTGATTGCACTAAAGAGAGTGCAGAGCAGATTTACCAGGATGTTGCCTGGGCTGGAGAGTTTTAGTTATGAGGAGAGATTGGATAGACTGGGATTATTTTCCCTGGAGCAGAGAAGATTGAGGGGGGACATGATTGAGGTGTAAAAGATTATGAGGGGCGTAGATAGGGTAGGCAGGAAGGAAGTATTCCCCTTGTTGGAGGGATCAATAACCAGGGGGCATAGATTTAAGGTAAGGGGCAGGAGGTTTACAGGGGATGTGAGGAAGAATTTTTTCACTCAGAGGGTGGTGGGAACCTGGAACTCACTGCCTGAAAGAGTGGAAGAGGCAGAAACCCTCATAACATTTAAGAAGTATTTGGATGTGCACTTGCGATGCCATGGCATACAAGGATCTGGATCTCGTGCTGGAAAATGGGATCAGAATAGTTAGGTACTTGTTTGACCGGTGCAGACTCGATGGGCCGAAGGGCCTTTTTCTCTGCTGTTGACCTCTATGACTCTATGACTCTCTAACAGTGTCCCTTGTCTTGTCCAATATTTATCCCTTAATCAACACCACAAGAACAGATTATCTGGTCATCAATGCGCTGCTGTATGTGGGAGCTTGCTTCATTTCATACATTACAGTGAATACACTTCAAAAGTACATAATTGTCTATAAAACCCTTTGGGATTCCGGTGGTGGTGAAAGGCACTTTACAAATATGAGTATTTGTTTCTTTCTCAATCCATGCCCCTGGTTATTGATTGCTTTGCTCACGGAAATAGGTCCTTTCTTTCTTCTCCATCTCGATTTTATAATTTTATATTCCTCAGTTAAATCTCCTTCGCTTCCTCTGTTCAAAGAAAACAGACCCATCCTATCCAATCTTTCCTCCTCGCTCATTTTGATGTGAATAAGGTTCAGCAGGAGTTTCCCAATGCTTTCTCCTAACCATATAAATCTGATCTTTCTCAGCTGTATTGTATTTGAACTGCACCCACTTCTCTCAGTTCCCCAGTAAGTGTCTATTCTAACCCTTTGACTCTGAGCAGTTTTGCTGGTGCAGCGGTTTGACTGGAAATTTCCCCTTCAAATATCATCATTCATTGTACACTCGGCCATATGTCTGCCGTGCTTCCAGTGAAGCTGGGGACAGTTTTAACTCATAAACCTGGAATTGTGATATGAATAATGGAGTGCTTACTTTGACTTACTTTGAGCCCCGTGATACCTTGGAGGAATAGCTCAAACCGAGGACGTTTCAAGGTCTCAAACTCCATCTACTGAGCTAGCGGGACATATGATGAAGACATGTCCATATCCCTTATCACAGCGAGAATACTGTCTGAATGCAATGGTAGAGAAAGGAATTGACCACCAGAAGCCCAAGATTCCAATGCTTTCCCATCAATCATCAATAACATTATTCACAGCTTCTGCTTCCCAGCTGCACCTCCTTCCAAACATTATGATACATTTTCCTCAGGATTTGTTCCTGGATTTAATATTTACCTGCTTTGTGACCTCATTTTGAAATCAGATTCGCTTCAATCTCCAACACAAGTTGAGTTGCAAATCTGATGGACAAACAATGGAAAACAAGTCAGTCGATAACACAAATCCCATGGTTCTCATTTTCAGATTCACCACAGTCAGCTTTTAAATCAAAGGAAAGAATTTTGTAGTGAAAAGATTTCGAAAGTTGTCGTTGTTTTTATTTGTGACTCACTCACTCGGGTATTCTGTAAATGCTGCTCGGAGTTTCATAGACCGAGATATAATCTACCTGTGTTTCCCTGAACCTGTGCTCGGTGTATTGGGAGCCCGGATTGGAGTATCTTGCGTCCCAGGGATGGGCAGTAACCCGCTGATCGAAGCTGCAGTCGCCGCTTTCTGCTGGCAGCGGGTTATTGGAGAGTGTGGGGCGGGAATATTGCTGCTTTTCTGCTTTTCCCTGTCCCACTCACTGTGCTGCTGGAGGAGGAGGAGTGAATGGGTTTGTTTGAATCCAATGACTTCATAGATTTCCAATGGGTTAGATATAGGTACATGGTTGGTCTAATCGTTTTCTCATTAAACTTGACGTGAATATACATGAGAAAAAAATTGCTTGCGTGAGAATTCACTAAATAACAGAAACACTTGCCTCGATTGTGAAATATTTTCTTGCAGGTAATGTGGACCCTGACAATCCAGAGCTGTGAGAGAATAAACGCCGATGAAGTGAAAACTCCACCGGTGGATGGACTCGAACCACCAACCAAATAGCCAAATACTGAACAAGTACACCACACAAGCTGATGCAAAGCAACCTGGCAAGATACCCACTTAAAACTTCAGATCGTCGCTACCGCATTAGCAATTGTTCTAAAAAGTTTTCTTCTTCCAAACAAAAGGGAGGGACATTCATTGTGGATACATGGAAACAGTTGATTGAGGGATAAACATTGACCAGGAAGCGGGGAGAACTCTCCTGATCTTCTTTCAAATAGGCTCATGGCACCTTTTATATTCTGGTGCCTAAATCCCGTTCATGTCTCTTCTTTCCCGACTGAATAGGAAAGGAGGGGTTTCACCAGACCTACACTGAGTCTCGATTTCCTCGGCTCCCTGGTAGTTTTTCCTCTCCCTCTATTCTGAAGACCGATGCAAAGTGATTCTGCAGCATGTCTGCCATTTCCTCAGTTTCAGTTACAGTATCGCTTTCATCTGCCTTCAGGAGCACACATTGCTGTTAGCCACTCTTTGAGATGGGGAGTAAGTATTTTAACCTGCATCAATAATCCTTTTTTGTTGACTGCACAAACTACTAATCGGCCTGCCGAGTGACGGTTGGAAATGTTTAATAACTTCCAGTTGTTCATGTGTGGTGGAATGGCGGCTGTTTTTATTTTGTTGGATGTTATTCACCTCGACAAGAGGTGTCACGTGGCTGTATGATGCTGACTTTCATAACACAAGTAAATTAGCGAACTCACACTTAACAAAGGGCTTTTGGCAAAGCTTCTTTTTTGCCTAGTTTCGAAAGAGGGACTTTCTGTGTGTTAGATGCACATGATAATCACTACACTACAGAAACGACACACTGCTGAGATCACAATGGACCTGTCCACAATGTTAACCTGTGCCGCCATGCAGCAGCACTTTGGGTCTTTGTTTTGAAGAAATGGATTCAGCTGTTATAAATAGGAATGCTGGGGACAGACTGATCTAACAATGTCATCATAAAATTACACAATACATTAGGAGACAATTCGGCCCACCATGTCTATGATGGCATTTTACAAAGAGCTTTACATAACTCTGATTTTTCTCGCTTTCAAGTCATTGTCCAACTCCCTTTTGAAAACTCTGAGTGAAGAGAAACCATATTGAAAGAGGTGCAGGAGTTTCTGCAATGCCCATGCGCACTGTGTGATCATTAACAAAGTTTCCCTGACCCAATGACATCAAGAGTTGGACTTTAGATTCCGATATAGTTTTTGAACCAAAAAATGTATTTATGCAGCTGATTTCATACTGAACTTCCAAAAGAAATTTATTCAGATCAGGCATGTCCTCATTTTTCTCAGTCGCTCCATATAATCTAATTCCCCTTGCTGTACAACCTGTTACAGAGGCTGTCATAGAAAAGATGGAAAGGTTTGCTGCAGCTATACAAAGCCCTTGTTAGATCACACCTGGAGGGCTGTGGATAGTTCTGGGAACGGCACCTTATAAAGGATCAATATTTGCCTTGAAATTTTCAGAGGAGCCGCATTGATCCTGTTGGTGGGTTTGGAAATTGAAAGTTGTCCATCCGCAGCTTGTGGCACAATTTCCCCTCACTGTTCAATTCATGTTCATGTCGAACACACCGGATGCTGTTATTGACTGAACAAGTCTTCTGTGTTTTAACTAAACACGCTGATACTAAAAAAGAAATAAGGAGGGAAAAGATTAAATATGAGGGTAAGCTAGCCAGTAATATAAAAGAAGAGTGCAAGTGTTTTTTTTAGATATATAAAGGGTAAGAGAGAGGCAAAAGTGGACATTGGGCCGCTGGAAAATGACGATGGAAAAGTAGTAGTGGGGAACAAATAAATGGCGGAGGAACTGAATAGGTACTTTGCATCAGTCTTCACAGTGGAAGACACGAGTGTCATCCCCAACGTTCAAGAGAGTCGGGGGGCGGAGGTGAGTATGGTGGCCATTACCAAGAAGAAGGTGCTAGGAAAACTGAAAGGTCTGAAGGTGGATAAATCACCTGGACCAGATGGATTACACCCCAGAGTTCTGAAGGAGATAGCTGAAGAGATAGTGGAGGCGTTAGTGGCGATCTTTCAGGAATCACTGGAGTCAGGGAGGGTCCCAGAGGACTGGAAAATCGCTAAGGTAACCCCCCTGTTTTAGAAGGGAGTGAGGCAAAAGACAGAAAATTACAGCCTGAATTATTAGCCTGACCTCGGTCGTTGGTAAGATTTTAGAGTCCATTATTAAGGATGAGATTTCAGAATACTTGGAAGTGCATGGTAAAATAGGGCAAAGTCAGCATGGTTTCATCAAGGGGAGGTCATGCCTGACAAATCTGTTAGAATTCTTTGAGGAGGTAACGAGTAGGTTAGACAAAGGAGAGCCAATGGATGTTATCTACTTGGACTTCCAGAAGGCCTTTGACAAGGTGCCGCACAGGAGGCTGCTCAGTAAGATAAGAGCCCATGGTGTTAGAGGCAAGGTACTAGCATTGATAGAAGATTGGCTGTCTGGCAGGAGGCAGAGAGTGGGAATAAGGGGGTCCTTCTCAGGATAGCGGCCGGTGACTAGTGGAGTTCCGCAGGGGTCAGTGTTGGGACCACAACTTTTCACTTTATACATTAATGATCTAGATGAAGGAACTGAGGGCATCCTGGCTAAGTTTGCAGATGATACAAAGATAGGTGGAGGGACAGGTAGTATTGAGGAGGCGGGGAGGCTGAAGAAGGATTTGGATAGGTTAGGAGAATGGGCAAAGAAGTGGCAGATGGAATACAACGTGGGGAAGTGTGAGGTCATGCACTTCGGTAGGAAGAATAGAGGCATAGACTATTTTCTAAATGGGGAGAGAATTCAGAAGTTTGGAGTGAAAAGGGACTTGGGAGTCCTAGTCCAGGATTCTCTTAAGGTTAACTTGCAGGTTGAGTCGGTGGTTAGGAAGGCAAATGCAATGTTGGCATTTATTTCGAGAGGACTAGAATATAAAAGCAGGGATGTGCTGCTGAGGCTTTATAAGGCTCTGGTCAGACCACATTTAGAATATTGTGAGCAATTTTGGGCCCCGTATCTCAGGAAGGATGTGCTGGCCCTGGAGAGGGTCCAGAGGAGGTTCACGAGAATGATCCCAGGAATGAAAGGCTTAACATATGAGGAACGTTTGAGGCTTCCAGGTCTATACTCGATGGAGATTAGAAGGATGAGGGGGGATCTGACTGAAACTTACAGAATACTGAAAGGCCTGGATAGAGTGGACGTGGGGAAGATGTTTCCATTAGTAGGCGAGACTAGGACCCGAGGGCACAGCCTCAGAGTAAAGGGAAGACCTTTTAGAACAGAGATGAGGAGAAACTGCTTTAGCCAGGGAGTGGTGAATCTATGGAATTCATTGCCACAGAAGGCTGTGGAGGCCATAGGTCATTGAGTGTATTTAAGACCGAGATGATAGGTTCTTGATTGGTAAGGGGATCAAAGGTTACGGGGAGAAGGCGGGAGAATGGGGTTGAGAAACTTATCAGCCATGATTGAATGGCGGAGCAGACTCGATGGGCCGAATGGCCTAATTTCTGCTTCTATGTCTTATGGTTTCTTATGGTATATTCGGCGCTCCCTCTCCTGCCGCCCGGAGTTGGCCCTCATCAGGGAATGTTGTTTGAATTGACCCTGGAGTCCCTTTCCCCCGGGATCTACAAAACACGTCACTTCTCTTCTTTCATTCTCACTCTTTCATTCCCAGTTTGAGTCGGTTCTCCTTTCGGGCTCTTCAACAAATCCATTTGGACAGACAAGTGGCAGCTGAAATTTGATGGAAGGAAATGTGAAGTGATTCATTTTGGTTGAAGAGAAGAGAAAACAGGAAATAATGGTTACAATTTTAAAGGGGCTTCTCTGTTGCACAGCAAGTGGTTCGGATCTGGAATATATCAATGTGGTTCAGCCCCACGAGCTGATGAACGCATTTTTACCATCCCAAACTCCATTCACATTAGTTGTGTGGCTTCATGTTAAAAAGGTCCAGAGAGAAAAAGTAGGTTGGAAAGATGCATGCGGAGATTGTTTCTTTCTGTGTTTTTTTATTTCAGTGCAGATTGGTCAGTAACTGAGTGCCCCCCATATGCAACAAAGTGGAGGATGATTGAAATTTTCAATCCAGGCAATGGGAATTTTCGTTTTCACTGTGGTAGCGTGGCCGAGCGGTCTAAGGCGCTGGATTTAGATTCTAGCCCCCATGGAGGTGTGGTCTTAAATCCCACCGCTGCATGAATTTCAGACGGCTCATCTTTTCAGTCAAATCCCTTAGTGTGTGCTCAGGACGTCTACAGTGCTCCATCCTGTCGGAAAGATCGAGGAAATTGCAGGGCAGCCAGGAATTGGTGGGGCTGCATGTCTTCGTTCTCTGCTGTAACCATTCTATGATTTTACGAGCAGAGCATTATACTTTAAATGGCCTCTGCGTACAGAGCTGAGTGGTTAAGGTAATGGGTTTGAGAATCCTTTAGAGTTTCCAGATACAGGTTCAAATCCTGCCAGATTACATTTCTCACTGTTCCTGTTTTAAGAATGAGTTAGAGAATTAATCATCAAGTAAATGGACTAAAAAAATCTTTCAAATTCTCCCGTGTACTTTTCATTTCCGTTCATCCGCATTCATCAAATTTGCAGTTGGAAATGGAACAAAAACGGAGCCAATTTGATGACGTCCTTGCTTTCTGGACGTTTGTCTCTCCTGACGCCTCTGTCACTATTGGTTTCTATGTCTGTGTGTGTTCCTTTCCATGTGTCAATGTGGTTCAGTTCCTTGTGGTAGTGAACGCATTTTTGCCATCGCAAACTTCACTCACTTTCGTTATGTATCTTCATGGTAAACGATACAAGGAATAACAGTAGGTTTAAAAGTTGCAAGAGGAGATGGACATTTCTGGAATTCGGTCAGTAGTTGGTTCCGTAGCTCAGTGATTAGAGCAGAACCCTTAAAATTCGTACCGCGTTCGATCCTGGCTGTAGCCTACAATTAAACTTTAGCTTAGCCTAATGATAAGGAGTGGGGGAGGATGCAGATAGGCTGAAAGAGATATATATAAAGCTCAGGGCAATTAAGATAGCAGATGGCGCATCATTTCAGAATAGGTGAAGCTGCTCAGTCGGTCCAAAAGAATAAGAAAACGCCGAACTATTTCAGTACAGTCAATAGTTATGGGATGAACTGAATGCAAAGTACAGGACATTGGTAAGAACACATCTGGAGTCCTGTTTACAGCACTGGCCTCTTTATTTAAGGAAATATGTAAATGCGTTAGCATAGTTCAGAGAAGGGTTACTGGACTGTTATGACACGGCAGTTGGTAACGGCTGAGTTAATCTTCATCAAGGCAACAATAACCCATACACTCCAAACAGACAACAGACACAGCACATTATATCTTACGAAATCAAAATGAGGTTCTTTTCAATTTGTTCCTTCGCAGACACAGTGGTAAGCTTACAGGAGGCATAGATCTTCCATGCCTCTGAATTCCACACACAAAACTTTTCTGGATGTACCTAGTCTTCCCTTTGAACGCAAAACCTCATTGCATCACCAGGGCCTTGAACTCCACCTCTTCTAACAAAAAACCTCTTTCATAGCACCAATCTTATTAGTAATATGAACATATTGTTTGGTGTTTCCTAGCCAGGTGCAAGATTTCGCCCCCAATCTTTGAATGGTTTATTCAACAGAATGCAAATGTGCTCTCTACCTTACTGTTTCCACCTCATAACTACTATACATTAACACACCCATACTAGCTGGCTTTAATCCAATTGAGGCACACGCAGACACACCCACAGACACAGACCCCACTACAAGTCCAATTTAAAAATAATTTCCAATAACATTAAATACATTAATATCTCTTCATGACATAGACCATTACCAAGAAGGCGTTCATTGTTTTAAGAGGAAAGGTTGGACAAGTTAGGCTTGTATCCACTGGAGTTTGAAAGAGTAAGAGGTGACTTGATCGAAATCTTTAAGATCCCGAAGGGTCTTAACAAGGTTGATGTGGAGAGGATGTTTCCTCTTGTGGGAGAATCTGGAACTGGGGGTTCACAGTTTCAAAATAAGGCGTCGCTCATTTAAGGCAGAAATTAGGAGAAATTATTTTCTCTCATAGGGTCATGAGTCTTCATAACTCTTCCTCAAAAGGCAGTGGAAGCAGAGTCTTTGAATATTTTAAAGGCAGAGCTAGATAGATTTTTGATCAACAAGGGGGTGAAAGGCTATCAAGGGTAGGTGGGAGGTTACAATCAGATCAGCTGTGATCTTATTGAATGGTGAAGCAGGCTTGAAGGGCCGAGTGAACTCTCCTGCTCCTAGTTTGTATGTTCACACGTTATTTGAGTCCAGACTGCTTACCGGCTCAGCGCCCAATTGCCACAAAGTCGAGAAGATTGAAATTTTCACTGAACAGCATGTAAACAGCCAGTGGATTCAATCGGTGCGATGGTGTGTTCCAGTTCTAGATGTGCAATCATAGAATCAATTTCTATTTGTTGCTTTGAACCCAATATTTCTAATGGGTTGGATGTTATGCATATGTGTGATCTAACTTATCTCATTTTCTTTGAAATGAATATTCATAAAACTACTTGTCTGGGAACTTACTGGATAACAGCAGGGCTGGCAAAGTTTGTACAACATTTCCTTGAAGCCAAAGGACACGACACAGAACTGCCTCGGGAAGAGAAGTAGAAGTAAAACGCCAATGTTTGAGTTGACAGTAGAATTCGCTAAACAAGATGTTACAGAAACACCCTGGTGACCTAATGGTTAGGATTCGGTGCGCTCATCGCCCAAATTTGATTCCCGGTCTCGCTGTTGTGCAAAATATCACAACCAAAAACCAATTTCTGATTCAAAAACTCTATCGTGCCCAACACCTCATCCCCTTCCCACAGCACCTTCCCATGCAATCGCAGGAGGTGTAACATTTTACCTTCTCCCTTCTCACCGTCCAAGGCCCCAAACACTCCTTCCAGGTGAAGCAAAGATTTATTTGCACTTCTTACAATTCAGCCTATTGTATTCTCTGCTCACAATGTGGTCTCCTCCACACTGGGGAGACTAAACACTCTCTGACTGTCCGCTTTGCAGAACACCTTCACACAGTCCGCAAGAATGACCCAGACCTGTCTTTCACTTGCCATTTCAATTCACACCTTGCCCTCACGCTCACATTTCTGTCTTCAGCCTTCTACAATGTTCCGGTGAAGCCCAACGCAAACTGGAGGAACAGCACCTCATCTTCTCATTAGACACTCTACAGCCTTCTGGACTCAACATTGAGGTCAACAAATTCACATTATGAACTCTGTCCTCCATTTTAATTTCCCTGCAGCCTCCACACCCCCAAGTGCCAGTCTGCATCTTGTTCTTCTGTTTTGCTTTCAGACAGCGCTGACCCTTTTTCTGCTATTAACACATTCTGCTATTTTGCTTCCAGTCAGTGCTGACCTTTGTCTAGATATTAACGCCTGCTTTCATAATTAATAATATCATTCCCGTTGCCTTTGACTTGTGTTCCATGATATCTTTGTTACTGAATCTCTCCTGACCTCAAACCTATCCCTGAACTTTTTTGCTCCATCTACTCCACCCACCCTCGTCAGCAGCATAAAACGCATCATATTTCTACCTCCCTTGAGTTCTGAAGAAGAGTCATATGGACTGGAAGCGTGAACTCTGTTTCTGTCTCCACAGGTGCTGTCAGACCTGCTGTGAAATTCAGCGACCCTCTGTTTTTATTAGAGCACGAATTCCTGGCTTTATCATAATATAAAATGCATAGCAAGTCGGCCAAAATCCATGGAACGAGGAGCAGAGTTAAATTTCCACGTGGGTATTAAATAGAACTGGAAATGACTGAGGCGGAGATTGAAAGTTGAAAGATGTATCATGAAAGTGGAGGAATTTGATATCGCCTTGCACGGTTTCACAGGAGCCGCAGGGATTAGGTTGGTGGCTTTTGGAAATTGGATTTTGCAATTCACAGCTTTTAGTACTATTTCACCACACTGTGAATTTCATGTTCTTGCCAATGGCAATGGTTGTTTTAATTGGCTGAATAGGTCATTTTGTCTCAGGAGAAAGTGGTCTGAAATGAAAACAAATGGCAAAAGTATCGTTTATCAAACTGCCGGGGTAGCCTCCGTGCTGGCATGGTGGCTGGGACTTGCCGTGGCCCGGGTTCAATTTCTCGTGTGAGAATTAGGGTTCTTTGCTCATGTCCACATTGCTCGAACAGAGCGATTTTTTTATTGATTTAAAACTGAAAACGCATAACAGCCTGTGCCGAATCAGTGGAGTGTGTGTTTGAAGCATCCCATCAGAGCTGGTATCAGAGGGAATGGAGCAGGGAGAGAGGATCCCTGGGGTGATATTCAGTGAGTTCAGGAGGATCGTATCAGAGGGAATGGAGCAGGGGGAGAGGATACTTGGGGTGATGTTCAGTGAGTTCAGGAGGATGGTATCAGAGGGAATGGAGCAGGGAGAGAGGATCCCTGGGGTGATGTTCAGTGAGTTCAGGAGGATGGTATCAGAGGGAATGGAGCAGGGAGAGAGGATCCCTGGGGTGATGTTCAGTGAGTTCAGGAGGATGGTATCAGAGGGAATGGAGCAGGGAGAGAGGATCCCTGGGGTGAAGTTTAGTGAGTTCAGTTGTTTGTTGCGTCAGGCAGGCCGCAGGGCCTGGGAATTTCCACGATTTGTGCTCCCCGTTGTTCCTGATAAGACCCAAACTGTGGTGATACTTCGCAGGATTACTGCTCGATAATATGTCTGTGTCAGATCGGCCCTAGTCTCTAGGAATCATCTCATGGTTTGTGTCAACGGTTCAGTCTGCGGTATTTGTGCATTTTTTGTTATTCATGCGATATAGGCGTGGCTGTCTGGGCCAGCATTTATTGCACATCCCTAATTGCATTGAGAAGGTGGATTGTGACGTCTCTGCCTTGTGAGTGTTTAATTGGACAAATTAGAGAGAATCCAGGCGAATGCTCTGGGCGCATGGGTTCAAATCCCAACATGGCAGCTGCTGGAATGTGAATTCAATTATTAAAACCTGGGATTGAAAACTAGCCTCAGTAATGGTGACCATGACAACTGTCACCGATTGTCGTAAAAACCCATCTGCTGCACTAATATCCTTTAGTGAAGGGAATCTGCCATCCTTACCCAGCCTGGCCGACATGTGATTCCAGGTCGACAGCAACCTGACTGACACTTAACTGCCCTCTGAAATGGCCTTGGAAGCCGGGCTGTTCTGGGCGGCCTTGCCAGCGACACCCACACCTCATGAAAGGGTAAAGAGATAAAAAAAAACTTTTATTCCCTATCTAACCCCTGCTGCACCGACCCTGGGAGTGTAAGATGGGACAGTGTAAAGGAAACTTTCGTCCTCCATATACTGTCCTGTATGGGCCTCTGATGAAGCAGATCCCTGCTGTTTACAATTACCTGACATGTGACTGTGACAGGCCTGAGTATGAGTGAAATCACCGAGGTTCCCCTCGCTGTGTAATCATCCTGGCTCTGGGGTTTGCCAGAAAAAGGTAGAGGTAAAGGTGTATTAACACCGATGGGTCGCTGGGTGGCGCAGTGACTCTTTCACTGAAGGACCTTGGGCTCTGAAGAAGAGTCATGAGGACTCGAAACGTTAACTCTTTTTTTTCTCCACAGATGCTGTTGGGCCTGCTGAGTTTTTCCAGCATTTTCTGTTTTTGATTCACATCCCAAACAGGAATGGTTAAAAAAAATCTGGGAAAGGGGAGGAAACAGTGTAATAGGGGAAATGGAGCGGTGTCGATGGGCCTGGGGGAAAGGAGTTCAGCAAAGTCAGTTCGTTTCACATTCATGATTTATTAACAATTTTGGAGAACATTTTACAGAAAAGTTTATTTTAAAGTCAACTGGACTGAATATGATGACTGAGTCACACTGAGAACAGAACACATTCGCTCTGAACTGCCAACTGTATGTACAGCTGTGACAGAGACCAGAAAGAGAAAACCGGAGCTCAACATAAAGGGAAGGGAAAAATTGTGAATGAGGAATGAGAAAAGCTACTTATTTACATATGGAATTCAAACTACTGGGGAATTATAAGCTACAATTACAATACAGCCATAATTATCTCGCACATTTCAAACAGAGAAACGGAAATACCGTCCATGACTGTCTTAGTTATAAATTCGGAAACATGAACTGAAGGTATTTCATTTTTAGATTCACCGAGAGGACATATTTTAAATTCGTAATACGGAGATCTCAATAAACGGCTGAGGAAAATCTACGGTGTCCAAAATTCAACCGGTCACTTGATCTGCAAAAGAGGATAAAATAATGAAGCAGATGTTTAGAATGTGGGACATTTATCTTAGTGTTTTAATCAATGAAACATTGAGAGATTTTTCAAATCGCTTCTGTCAGTCTGAAGTGTGAGCGGATTGAATCTTCTGACCTTCACCAGAGTGACGGCAGTGCTGTAGAAAATGCTCAGGAAGAACAGGATGATGAATGTGGAAGCGGTTGTCCAGATGTTGCCGTTATCATCCTCAGAGTCTTCAATCCAGGTGCGATCTGTGGAATCTGCGAGGATATAACCGAGGAAATGTAATTAGGTTGTTTATTAATCTTGGATATCTTTTAAAAAATATACTCTTTACTCTTTCCTAAGTTATTAATGTATTCTCTAATTTAATGTTCAATATATATCTACTGTTAAGCTCGTGAATTTCAGCAACCTATCTCTGTAACTATCTCCACAGCTGTTCCTCCTTTACAATCCTCGTATAGTCCGAGTCGGAAAATATAGAAAATTATCTCCAATATCAGTTTATTTTCGAACAATTTCGTACGATCTATTATTGGAGAATATTATGATGGATATCGAGAAAGATTCACTGAGCAACTTATTTTGAAACTGTGAACGTTGCTTTTTAAAATCTCGGATGTGAGTTCCCATCTTGGTTGTCTATTTGTGATGGGAATGTTTGGTGCGTCATTAACTTAAATCAGTTTCTCAGTAAGAACATTGTTTCAGTGTGCTTTTCGGATCATTATGTAATAGGGACAATTGCCGGAGAATACATTGGTTAAAAAAGTGCATTTGAATTATACCTTCTTCAATAGCCTGGCGTTTGTGTCATGCTTTAGCTTTTGTGTATGTGTGCATGAGTATATCGTGCCTTGCATCACCCTTTGTTTCTGTGTCCATATGTGTGTATGAGTATTGAGGTGTGTTCATTTGCCAATGAGTGCTGACTTGTGCATTTTTGTGTCTGCGTCTGCATGTATATTTTGCTTTTTTGCCAATGTGTATGTATGAGTGTGTTATTGTGTGTATTTATGTATTGATATCTATGTTTATTTATTACTATATGTGTTAATGTGTGTTTATGCGTTCTTGTCTGCTAATATAAGTGTTAATGTTTCCTTTTGTGTTCCACGTATGTGTCAGCATATTAATGTCTGTGTCACAGCGTGTGTGTGTGAGAGAGAGTTTTTAATGTGTGCATTTGTGTGTTGATGGATATTTAGAACTATGTATCAATGTGTGTTTATGTTTTCATACGTATTAACGTGTGTTTTTGTGTTCTCGTGTGTATAAGCGTGTTTCATGTTTGTGTCTACATGTGTGCCTGTGAATGTGTTAGTCTGTTCCTCTATGTGTTTGTCTGTCTGGGTGTCGTCTGCTCATGTGTGTGCATGTGTTCATGTGTATCCATGCACTTGTTTTAATGTGTATGATAGTGTGTGTCTTTTCGTCTGTATTTCTGTCATTGTGAATGTGTGATGATGCATATTTGTGTCCTTGTAAGAATCTGCTTGTCTGGTTTTATCTGTTTGTGTGTGTGTGATTGTGTATGTGTGTGTTCCTGTGCCTGCATTTGTGTGTGTATTTGTGTTTGGGTGTGATTGTGTGTGTGTATGTGATTGTGTGTGCGCATGTGTGTCTGTCTGTGCGTCTGTGCCTATGTGTTTGTGTGTGCGCGTATGTGTATTTGTCTATGTGTGTGTGTTTGTGTGTCTGCCTGTGTTTGTGTGTGTGTCTGTGCCTCTGTGTGTGTATGTGTGTGCCTATGTATGTATGTGTGTGTGTCTGCCTGTACTGTGTGTGTTTGTGTCTGCGTGTCTGTGCCTATGTGTGTATGTATGTATGTTTTTGTGTGTCCATTTGTGTCCCTTGTGTGCATTTTTACTATTTTTCCGAGTTTCACAAGGTCCCAACGACCGAGTCTGACCCTGATAGTGAAAATTTTGGTGAATATTTTCAATGTTCTGTATAAACGTGTTTTCTGTGAGATGCAAGGTGATATCAGGTGAACGAATGCAAACAATCAACCATCTGCCTCATAAAATTCAGGGGCAGAACCGTGAACAACCCAGGGAGGATTTAATAACCAGTTCAGAATCGGATGATGAGAAATCAATCTTAGCATAAGATTAACAGGAGCAAGAGTGTGACAACTTCTTAAAATTATGTTGCATAAATATATATTTTACAACATTTTAAGCATGATGGGACTTTAAAACCAGTGGCCAGTAAGCTAGAAGCCGACTTCTGCTGTTGGTAACTGGGTCCTTACAGCAAAGGCCCGTTCCCTTCCAGATTCTCTGCTCGGGGACTGAGAGTCCAGTGAGTTAATAGTTTTGCTCCGTCTGGTTGGCGAAGCAATTTCCTTTTCGGTTCTCTCTGCTGAGAAGGTGGAGACACACCGGGTTAACCAATGACCTTCCTCGTCTTTCTGTTTAGCTAGTGGTGGTAAAATTGGCTAAAAATTTTCTTTTCAGTTTTCTCTGTTAGTGAAGTGGGGGTACAGTGGGTTAACAATTTCCCTTCCCCCTCTCTCTGTTGGGGAAGTGGATGTACATTGGGTTAACAATTTCCCTTCCCCCTCTCTCTGTTGGGGAAGTGGGGGTACAGTGGGTTAACAATTTCCCTTCCCCCTCTCTCTGTTTGGGAAGTGCGGGTACAGTGGGTTAACAATTTCCCTTCCCCCTCTCTCTGTTGGGGAAGTGGGGGTACAGTGGGTTAACAATTTCCCTTCCCCCTCTCTCTGTTGGGGAAGTGGGGGTACAGTGGGTTAACAATTTCCCTTCCCCCTCTCTCTGTTGGGGAAGTGGGGGTACAGTGAGTTAACAATTTCCCTTCCCCCTCTCTCTGTTGGGGAAGTGGGGGTACAGTCGGTTAACAATTTCCCCTCCCCCTCTCTCTGTTGGGGAGGTGGAGGTACAGTGGGTTAATAATTTCCCCTCCCCCTCTCTCTGTTGGGGAAGTGGGGGTACAGTGGGTTAACAATTTCCCTTCCCCCTCTCTCTGTTGGGGAAGTGGGGGTACAGTGGGTTAACAATTTCCCTTCCCCCCCTTTCTGTTGGGGAAGTGGGGGTACAGTGGGTTAACAATTTCCCCTCCCCCTCTCTCTGTTGGGGAAGTGGGGGGTACGGTGGGTTAACAATTTTCCTTCCCCCTCTCTCTGATGGCGGATTGTTGGGACATGTTTCTGTGTGACCCTCACTTCAGTTCCCAGTGGGTGCGATGCAGCAGCTTAAAGCTGGCATCCATTTTAAAGGAATGGATCATAAGAGAAGCAGCAACACCGAGATCTAAATGTGCTGAGTTTGTTTGCCGGAAATGGGAAATTGTCAGATTTCTCCTCAGTGGGAGGAGAATTGGTGATGTTATTTTGCAGAATCCCGTAATGAATGAGCTTTACTGTGTCTCTAACCCAGGGTGTATCTGAGCTGGGAGCACTGGGTGTACAAGACTTGGTTCTGAGCCCTGGAAATATCCGATTTTAACTAAACAGCTCTAACATTAGCAAAAGTGGAAAACAACACTAACTAAGCGACTGTGCATTTAAATCACGATTGGAGAAAAGGACTTTATTATATTTTTATTGAAGTTTGAAACGTAAACGAGAGATTCTCATTGACATGAATTAACGGTGTCCATCAGTGCAAGGGAAATATTCACAAAACTCGGTTTACCGCTGGATTTATCAACCGTTCTGTTGATGATCTTCAAGGGGATCGCTTCATGTCCCACCACACAGGAGTAAGAAGCGCCGCTGGCCCACTCCTCCGCTGCAATGGATAACAGGCTGTACATGAAGAAGGAGCTATTGCCGTTCTCCGCCACCACCCCGGTGTTCTTGTAGTTCCCGGGATTCACCGGCTTGTCATTGACGGTCCACTTGACGAAGATCTCTCGGGGTGAGAAACCTCTCACTAAGCAGCTGAGGGAGACGAATCTCTGAGCGGAGACATCTTCTGCCGAGGGCAGGAGGACAGACACGGACGGTTCCTGCGGATTTTTAACTGCAGAAAATGTACAATAAGTGTCAATAAACTGGATAATTTCGGAGACAATGAAACCGCTGGTTAGGATGAGGGAAGTGTTTTTCAGTTGAATATTAAAGGTTTACATTATCCGCTTCTAGGAAATATATCGCCGTTCCTTTACTGTCGCTGAGGCAAAATCCTGGAACTCCCTCCCTGACAGCACTGTGCGTGTACCTACACCACAGGGACTGCAGCGGTTCAAGAAGGCAGCTCACCACCACCTTCTCAAGGGCAATTAGGGATGGACAATAACCTTTGGCCCAGCCAGCGAAGCCCACATCCCATTAATTAATAAATAAAAATCTTTGGGATCTACCCGGTTTTCCAGCTCGGAGCAGAGGTGGACACAATCCTTTTCCCTGAGAACTTATGGGGTTGGACGAGAAAGTTTCTCAAAGTTTACAGCACAGAAACAGACCATTCGGCCCAACTTGTCTGTGTTGGTGTTTAAGCTCCATACCAGGCTCCTCCCACCGTTCTTCATCTAAACCCAATGGCACAGCCTTCAGTTCATTGTTCATTCATCTACTTATCAATTTCCCCCTGAAATTCCACAGGCCCAGAGCGTTTAGTTGGCGAAATTGCTAATCAGAGTAGACCATGAATACACTGAAGAGTAAATATTGATCCTGACATTTACACTGGAAATAGACACATTGAACTACTTATTGCTTCAATCTCACCGCTCACCTTGTTCCTTGTGGATGGAACTTCTTAAAGGAGTCGGCAGATCCTGATGGCTCACCACGCAGTAGAACTCAGCCCCACTCAGCCAGGCTTGTGTCGAGATGTTTACGTTGCTGACCACGCTGTCGGGATCCTCTCCCGGTTGGACGGCGATCTCTGATTTCAAAGGCTTCTTCTCTTGTGTCCAGGACACGAGGACTCCATAAGGAGCATTAGAAACGATGCAGGTTAAGGTCACGGTCGCCTCCAGTAAGACCTGTTCTATTGGCGGTGGCAGTAGAGTAATTGTGGGATCGTTGCAGTGGGAATCACCTGTGAGACAGAAATGAAAATCAACCAAAGTTTCACATTCAGAATCAGGACAGCAGTATTCAGTCTTCACACTCTTAACGAAAATAAATCACCTTGGACATATCAACCTCTAACTATCGTCTTTAATCTTCTTTACACAATGGAAAACCAGCTTGGTCTGTGTAAATCGTTCTCATAATTTAAGTCCTTCAGCGCCGGTAACATTCTCATGAATCTATGTTGCCCCAGTCCCAATACAAATACACCATTCCTGGGCCCTGGAATGCAGTACTGAAAGCTGTTTTATAAATAGGGTGGATGCACTTTCCAACACTCTCTCCCGATGCTGTTACCAGTGAAGGGTTCCAGACACCTTCTGCCTCTCCAAATATGATCAGCTGACTCAGGGTAAATCTGATATCAAGTCCACCTCACACATTCTGTGACGTCAGTGTAGAGACGTGATGTGATAAAATCCTGAATTGTGAACAATCCGAATGCAGCCCTTACATCGGAATTAAACAATAACTACATGACAGTAAATTAGAAGTTGTTCCGTGCTTTCTACTAACTCCAATAAATTCCTGATTTGAGTAACATCGGAGAGCAGAATGATCTATTGCTTCCTCGGTTTGTATTTCTTACCCTCACACTTGGTGGCGTTTTGACTTTGGGTGACCTCTTGGTGAGTGACCTGACAGGTATAGACCGCGTCGGTGAACCATTCCCCAGCGGAGACTTTCAGCCGACTGGTCACCGAGAAGTTCCCGTTCACTTCAAAGACGGGAGAGGTGACAATTCCTGAATCCATGGGTTTTCCATTCTTCAGCCACTTCACGGTCATTGAACTTGGACGGAAATCGATGATTGAACAGACGGCGGTTGCAAATTTGTTGGTTGTGATTTCTTCCCTGGAGCTCACGGTGAGGAGAACAGTTGGAGGGAAGACAGGTCCAACACCTTCAAGAAACACAGGTTAGACAGTTCTTGCAGAAGAAATTGATAACAGATACAATGAAATCGTATTTTTAAACAGACTTTTTCCGTTAATAGACACTAACCTAGATTTTCCAGGGATCAGAACTATGCAGAGCACTATAAATGTGTTATAACCAAGGCCCTATACAGGGTAATCACAGCCGTTCTGTTTCTCACAAGTTCCCCAACACTTACATTGCATTCCAATGCTCTTGTCTGAGCCGCTGTGTCGAACCTCACAGTTGATTTTGCTGCATTCCCCCTCTGACTCGGTGATGGTTAACTGGCTGCTCAGGCTGTAGGTTCCCTTCTGGTTTCTCACTGACGGGAAAGTCTTAAATCCAGTGGTGATCTGCTGCCCATCTTTCTTCCAGGTCAGGCTGGTGATTTCTGGGGAGTAGTCCATCGCCAAACAGCCATAGGTGACGGAGCCGTCGGTGTTGTGTTGCTGACAGGAGGAGACCAGGCTGTAGAGAGTGGGCGAAGACGGTGTCACTGGGAAAGAATGGCCGATTGAACAAGTTAGACTCTGTGATTTGTGATCATTAAGTAACTAAACAATTCAAAATTTGACTATAACTATAAACATATCCTAATATATTCCAACTAAAACCCACACCCACATTTGTTCATTTATTATTTCCATCATTTGGTGACCCTCACCTGTCGGTTCCCTCTTTGGAAACCCACACCTCTTTTCCCGCCTCTATCCCATTACTAAAAGAGAACATTTTGATGTCATGTGAATGACGTACCTTTCATTGGATTAAAGTGGAAGAGCAGAGGATTTCCCCCATTATTTCGCCACCATTTATTTCTGAGTCAACAACACTTGGTGATAGAGAAGTTGTCTCGTCATTTATATCATTATAGTTTTGGAAATTGGTTCTGTTCAAATTGACTGATGCCCCCTCCTCTCTCCACGTCCCCCCAAAACAAAGAATAGCAACGGCCCTTCGAAAGTACCTTTGTAATGGTAACTATATAATGACCATAGAACTCTAAACTGAATACCAGTTACAGTAATTACGACATTTTCCAATCGTATGTACATATGAACATGCGGATTAGTAGCAGGAGTAGGCCATTCGGCCTCTCAAGCCTCCTCCACCATTGACTCCGATGATAGCTCCGATCATGATACAAAGATAGGTGGAGGGACAGGTAGTATTGAGGAGGCGGGGAGGCTGCAGAAGGATTTGGACAGGTTAAGAGAATGGGCAAAGAAGTGGCAGATGGAATACAACGTGGGGAAGTGTGAGGTCATGCACTTTGGTCGGAAGAATAGAGGCATAGACTATTTTCTAAATGGGGAGAGAATTCAGAAATCTGGAGTGCAAAGGGACTTGGGAGTTCTAGTCCAGGATTCTCTTAAGGTTTACTTGCAGGTTGAGTCGGTAGTTAGGAAGGCAAATGCAATGTTGGCATTTATTTCGAGAGGACTAAAATATAAAAGCAGGGATGTGCTGCTGAGGCTTTATAAGGCTCTGGTCAGACCAGATTTAGAATATTGTGAGTAATTTTGGGTCCCGTACTTCAGGAAGGATGTTCAGGCCCTGGAGAGGGTCCAGAGGAGGTTCACGAGAATGATCCCAGGAATGAAAGGCTTAACATATGAGGAACGTTTGAGGCCTCTGGGTCTATACTCGATGGAGTTTAGAAGGATGAGGGGGGATCTGATTGAAATTTACAGAATACTGAAAGGCCTGGATAGAGTGGATGTGGGGAAGATGTTTCCATTAGTAGGAGAGACTAGGACCCGAGGGCACAGCCTCAGAGTATAGGGAAGACCTTTTTGAACAGAGATGAGGAAAAACTTCTTGAGCCAGAGAGTGGTGAATCTATGGAATTCATTGCCACAGAAGACTGTGGAGGCCAGGTCATTGAGTGTATTCAAGACCGAGATAGATAGTTCTTGATTGGTAAGGGGATCAAAGGTTACGGGAGAAGGCGGGAGAAAGGGGTTGAAAAACTTATCAGCCATGATTGAATGGTGGAGCAGACTCGATGGGCCGAATGGCCTAATTTTTGCTCCTATGTCTTATGGTCTTATAGCTGATCTGATTGTGGCATTAACTCCACATTCCCACCTACTCTCCGCTAACCTTTGACTCCCTTGTCAATGAAGAATCTCTCTACCTCTGCCTTGAAATATTAATGATTCCTCCTCCATCGCTCTCTGGGGAAGAGAGTTCCAAAGTTCCACGACCCTTTGAGAGAAAAATAAAATCCCCTCATTTCCGTCTGAAATGAGAGACCTCTTATTTTTAAACTGTGTTCCCTATCGTTAGTCTCTCTCACAAGGGGAAACATCCTTTCAGCATCCACCCTGTCAATTTCCCTCAGGATCTTATATATTTCAATAGAATCAGCTCTCATTCTTCTAAACTCTGATGGATACAGACCCAGCCTATCCAAACTTTCCTCATAAGATAACAGACAACACCTCCCAGTATCATTTGAATGAACATTCTCTGAACAGCTTCTAATGCTTTTATATCCTTTCTTAAATGAGACCAAATCTGTACACAGTAATTCAGACGAGGTCTCATCGACGCCCCGTTAAACTGTAGCAAAATATCCTTCCATTTATATTCTATTCCCCTTGTAATAGATGACAAGATTCCCTTTGCCTTCCTCATCACTTGCTGTTCCTGTATTGTAACTTTTTGTGATTCATGCACTAAGGGATCCAGGTCCCTCTGTACCTCAGGGTTCTGCAAATCTCTCTCCCTTTCAATAATATGCTGCTTTTGTATTCTTCCTGCCAAAGTGGACAAGTTTATATTTTCCCACATTATACACCATCTGTCAATTTTTTGCCCACTCACTTAACCTATCTATATCCTTTTGCTGACCTTTATCCCCTCTTCACCACTTACTTTCCTATCTATCTTTGTGTCATCAGCAAATTTAGCAAATTCATTCAGTCCTTTCATTCAAATCATTGTTATAAATTGTAAATAGTTGAGGCTGCAGTATTGATCCCTGTGTCACATCTTGTCAACCTAAAATAACCAATTTATCCCGACTCTCTGTTTCCTGTTAACTTACTAAACTTCTACCCATGCTGAAATGTTACTGCCGACACCATTATATGCGTAGTAACCTTTGATGTGCCACTTTGTCAAATGCCTTCTGGAAGCCCAAATACAGCACACCCACAGGTTCTCCTTTATTAATGTTCCTTGTTACTTCCTCGAAGGGCCTCAAATAGATCAGCCAAACATGATTTCCCTTTCACAAAACCATGATGGATCTACATAATTGCATTTGGATTTTCTAAGTGACCCGTGAGAGGCTCCTTAATAATAGATTCCAGCACTTTCGCTCTGACAGATGTTAAGCTAACTGGCCTATAGTCTCTTGCTTTCCCTTTCCCTCCTTTATTTAACATAAAAGCCTCATTCTCTATTTTCCAATCTGATGGGACTTTCCAGAATCTATGGAAGTTTGGAAGATTAGAACAAATGCTTCTGCTATTTTTGTGTTCAACTTTTCTGCCCATTTCCTTATTTTCCTTTTTTTACAGGCTTGTCCAATCCGTGTCCCGTGGCTGGATTGTGGCCCCCGAAGTCCCTCTATATGGCCTCTGGAGCCGTTGTTCAAAATGCTGGTAAGACGGATAAGTGGAGTTGAAGGTATCCGTATCTTCAATTGCTCCTCCAATCACAGGCGGGCCTTCTACCCCGTTAGCGGCAGATAGGCTGACCAGTGGGCCTATCAGCAGTAAAACTGGGAAACAAACAGGTTGTGATTGGAGGGGCAGCGAACACCAGCTGGAGAAAGGCGCAGGGAGCCGTGGGGGAAGCGCACAGAGACATTGTCTCCCTTCTCTCCTAGGTACTTAGCGCCTTTTCCCAGGAATGGAAAAGATTTCAGGAGGAGGAGAGACAATGAGGGAGAGAGAGGGAGAGATAGAGAGTGTGGGGCCCTGGGCGCCTGGGGCTTTGGCTCATAACTACTTTAGACAGGCTTTCCCCGCTATAGCCCGGCCTCCCTGCCCTTTCCCCTCTCTTCCCTGTCCCCCCGCCTTTCTGCCCTTTCCCCCTCCGCCTCTCTGCCCTTCCCCCTCATGCATCTCTGCCCTTTCGCCCTCCCGCCTCACTGCCCTTTCCCCCTCCCGCCTCTCTGCCCTTTCCCCCCTCCCGCCTCTCTGCCCTTTCCCCCCTCCCGCCTCTCTGCCCTTTCCCCCCTCCCGCATCTCTCTGCCCCTTCCCGCTCCCGCCTCTCTGCCCTTTCCCCCTCCTGCCTCTCTGCCCTTTCTCCCTCCTGCCTCTCTGCCCCTTCCCGCTCCCGCCTCTCTGCCCTTTCCCCCTCCCGCCTCTCTGCCCTTTCCCCCTCCCGCCTCTCTGCCCCTTCCCGCTCCCGCCTCTCTGCCCTTTCCCCCTCCCGCCTCTCTGCCCTTTCCCCCCTCCTGCCTCTCTGCCCTTTCTCCCCCAGCTCTCTGCACTTATTCCATGGCTCTCTGATCTTTTGCACTGGCTCTCTGAACATTACCCCAGCTCTCTGCCCTTTTCCCCCTTCCGCATCTCTGCCCTTTCCCCCTCCCGCCTCTCTGCCCTTTACCCCCTCCGCCTCTCTGACCTTTCCCCCTCCCTCCTCTCTGCCCTTTACCCCTCCCACCTCTCTGACCTTTCCCCCTCCCTCCTCTCTGACCTTTCGCCCTCCCTCCTCTCTGACTTTTCCCCTCCCTCCTCTCTGACCTTTACCCCTCCCGCCTCTCTGACCTTTACCCCTCCCGCCTCTCTGCCCTTTAACCCTCCCGCCTCTCTGCCCTTTACCCCTCCCACCTCTCTGCCCTTTACCCCTCCCGCCTCTCTGCCCTTTCCCCCACCCGCCTCTCTGCCCTTTCCCATTCCCACCTCTCTGCCCATTCCCCCTTCGCCTCTCTGACCTTTCCCCCTCCCTCCTCTCTGCCCTTTCCCCCACCCGCCTCTCTGCCCTTTCCCCCACCCGCCTCTCTGCCCTTTACCCCACCCGCCTCTCTGCCCTTTACCCCCTCCCGCCTCTCTGCCCTTTCCCTCTCCCGCCTCTCTGCCCTTTCTCTCTGCCGCCCATCTGCCCTTTCCCCCCTCCCACTTCCCTGCCCTTTTCCCCTCCCGCCTCTCTGCCCTTTCCCCCTCCCGCCTCTCTGCCCTTTCCCCCCTCCCTCCTCTCTGCCCTTTCCCCCTCCCGACTCTCTGCCCTTTCTCCTCCAGCTCTCTGCTCTTACTCCACGGGTGTCTGCGATTTCGCCCGGCCCTCTGACCTTTTTCCCTGTTCGCTGACCTTTGCCCCGTTTCTATGCCATTCCCCCCCAACCCCTCAGGCTCTCTCCGCTTCCACCAATGCTCGTCGCTACATTCGGCCTTGCTCCACTTTCCCGCACTGCTCGGCCTCAGGCATCGCTTCCAGGTCTCTCTTCCCCGCAGTACCTGCCCTCCCACACACTGAAAAGTGATTGAGTGAGTGAGCGTGTGCATGATTGACAAAGTGAGGGTGGCTGAGTGAGGTTGGGTGGCTGAGTGAGTGAGGGTGCGTGGGTGAGTGAAGCAGTGAATGAGAGTGGGTGATGAGTGAGCGTGGGCGGGTGTCTGAATGTGGGTGAGGATGGATGAGTGAGTGAGGGTGGGTGGTTGAATGAGGGTAGATGAGAGTATGAGTGAGGGTTGGTTGGTATGTGAGGGTGGGTATGTGAGTGAGGGTGAGTGGATGTGTGAGGGTGGGTGGATGAGTTATTTAGTGTGAGTGAAAATAGGTGAGTGAGGATGGGTGGGTGAGTGAGTTTGAGTGAGGATGAGTGAGGGTGGATGAGGAAGGATGGGTGAGTGAGTGTGAGTGAATGAGTGTGAGTGAGTACCCCCGAGTGAGGGTGAGTGAGGGTGGGTGAGTGAGGGTCAGTGAGTGTGGGTGGGTGAGTGAGTTTGAATGAGGCTGGGTGGGTAAGGGTGAGTGAGAGTGAGTGAGTGAGTGAGTGAGTGTGAGTGAGCGAGTGAGGGTGAATGAGTGAGGGTGAGTGAGTAATTGATGGTGAGTGAATGAGGGTGAGTGAGTGGGGGTGAGTGAGTGAGGGCGAGTGAGGGTGCGTGAGTGAGTGATGGCTGAGTGAGTGAGGGTGAGTGAGTGAAGATTAGTGAGTAATTGATGGTGAGTGAATGAGGGTGAGTGAAGGTGGGTGAGGCTGGGTGAGTGAGGGTGAGTGAGTGAGGGTGGGTGAGCGAGGGTGGGTGAGTGAGGGTGGGTGAGTGAGGGAGTGAGGGTGAGTGAGTGAGGACGAGTGAGTGAGCGTGGGTGAGCGAGGGTGGGTGAGCGAGGGAGTGAGGGTGAGTGATTGAGGGTGAGTGACTGAGGGCGATTGAGTGAGGGCGAGGGTCTGAGGGTGAGTGAGTGAATGATGGTGAGTCAGGGTGAGTGATTGTGGGTAGTGAGGGCGCCCAGGTGCTGCAGGCTTATCAAGGCGATGTTTCTCTGGATGATTTTCCGCTCCGGCTCAGCTTTCCATTGCCTGTTGTCCACAGCCGAGCTGGGGGCTCCTCCATTCGGCTCCAACACCTCCACCTCCTCCTCTTCCTCTCCATCGTTCCTGTCCTGATTCTCCATATTGATCAGCTTTCTGTAACACCGGCTGTGTAAAGTCAGGCAGCAGTGTAGATCGCTGGCCAGCTGCTTTAATGCCGATGCCTTTCTTTGAGAAACCCGTGTCAGTGCGAGAATAGGCAGACTGAGGGGGCTGGAGGGGAAGGTTACAGCAAAACCAGGATGGGCCGTGCAGGCATCTTGCACCAAGTGTGCACCATGTTGAGGATCCAGGAGGCCATGGTCTCCGCCACATCCCTCCCCTTTCCTTGTTCCTTTGTGTTTGGTTCAACACTTGGAAATTCTCCACATATATAGTGATGTCACCTGTGTAATTTCCTTTTACACAACAGGTCCTCAGAAATGGAACAATAAACATGCCTGCAGCTTCACGGATTTTCATTCTGCAATTGGTATTTTCAGCCCACTTCTCTGTGTGAGAATGTGTGTGTGTGCGTGAGAAAGAGAGAGAGAGTGCAAGTGTATGTGTTTTTGAGAGAGAGACAGAGAAAGAGAGAGAGAGAGAGAGAGAGAGAGAGTGTGTGTGTGTGTGTGTGTGAGTGAGATAGGGAGTATAAGTGTGAGAATATGTGAGATAGACAATGTGTGTGTGTGGGAGAGAAAGAGTGTGTGTGTGAGAGAGAGAGAATGAGAGAGACAGTGTGTGAGAGAGAGGGAGAGTGTGTTTTTATGTGCGTGTCATAGGGAGTATAAGTGGGAGAGTGACTGAGACAGAGAAATGTGTGTGAGGGAGAGCTACTGTGTTTGTGATTGAGAGAGCAACTGTGTGTGTGTGTCTGTGTGTGTGTGTGAGAGAGAGAGGGAGAGAGTGTAGGGGTGTGAGTTATATGTAGAAAAGTGTGTGAGAGAGAGCCAGTGTGTGTGTGAGAGAGAGTGTGTGTGTGAGAGAGAGTGTGAGAGTGAGTGCATGTGTGAGAGAAACAGTGTGTGTGAGAGGGAATGTGTTTGTGTTTCTGTGTGTGCGTGAGAGAGAATGAGGATGTGTGTGTGTGTCAGAGTGTTATGTGTCTGTGTGTAAGTGAGAGAGGGAGAATGGAGAGTGTGTGCATGTGTGAGAGTGTGAATGTGTGTGGGAGAGAGGGTGCACGTGTGTGAGAGTGTGTGTAGTTGAGAGAGTGTATGTGTCTGAGAGAATGTGAGTATCTGTGTGAGAGTGTGTGTGAAAGAGTGAGGCAATGTGTGAGAGGCAGGGTGTGTGCGTGTTAAAGAGAGTTTGAGTGTGAGAGGGAGAATGTGAGAGGGAGAGAGAGAGAGGGAGAAAGAGTGAGTGTGTGTGTGTGCGTGTGTGTGTGACAGAGAGAGAAAGAGAGAGTGTGTGTCTATCAGAGAGAGTGCGTGTGAGAGAGTGTGTGCAGGTGTGTGAGAAAGAGTCTGTGCGACAGAGAGAGTGAGCGAGTGAGGGTGTGTGGTAAAGAGACTGAGTGAGTCGAGGTAGATCAGCCATGATCTTACTGAATGGAGGGCAGGATCGAAGGGCCGAATGTCCTCCTTATGCTCTCATTTCTGTCATTCATTCCTCCCCCTGCAGGCGGCAATCCAATGACTCAGTTTTTGATGGCGGCTCCTTTTCCCCAAATCCCCCGCGGCTGGTTGTTTGGAGCGTGAGTCTGGTCATTGTCCATTTCAATCGTTTAAATAACTTGCAGCCTCTGATCAGATCAGAACAGGCGCTGCTCTCTGGAGCCTCACTGTCACTCCCTGATTCTGTTTGTTCTGAAATTGTGCTCAAGTTCAGGTCACTCACGTTCAATGATTTTCTGATACTCAGAATGCTTAAACATAATTAATTCATTAAAATTTATACACGTTCTCTCCAGAAATATTGTTAAAAACAATTAATGTGCGTCATTTCACCTGAGCAATGGAACAACTAATTTTCACAGATCTGGCTAGAGAACCCACAGTTCGATGCTGATTCAGTTTGTTTGACCTCTGCGGGGAGAAGACTCTCAGGTCAGGCACAGGACAAGTTAAGATATGGATTAAAGCCCCCACTCCTCCCCCAGTACACTCCTGTCATCAGCTGCAAGGGTGGGATTCAACAGAAAGCCAACTCTCCACTGAACTGTCAAACACTCCGGGTCAGGTACAGCATCGGTTTGACATAAAATAAAACTCTCTCTACATTGTTCCATCAAATATGCCCAGGAGAGGGTTCAATCCGGTTTTGATATAAGTGCTGTGCTGCAGGAGCCAGTCAGAGGCTGGGAATTCTGTGGCGAGTAATTCAACACCTATCGCCCAAAGAAAACTGACCATCTACAAGGCGCAAGTCAGGACTGGGATTGAATAGTTTCCACTTGCCTCAATGTGTGAAACTTCAAAAAACCCCAAGGAACTCGATACTATCCAGGACAAAGCAGCCCACAGAATTGGTACCCCATCCACTACCTTAAACTTTCACTCCCTCCCCCACCGACGCACAGTGACAGCAGTGTGTACCATATACAAGATGCAATGCAGCAACTCGCCAAGGCTCCTTCAAAACCCGCAACCTCTCCTAACTAGAAGGACAAGGGCAGCAGGTGCTTGGAAACACCTGTATGTTCCCCTCCAAGACACTGAACATCCTGACTTGGAACTATATCGCCGTTCCTTCACTGTCAATGGGTCAAAATCCTGGAACTCCCGACCTAACAGCCCTGTGAGTGTACCTGCAGCTATTCAAGGAGGTGGCATTTCAACACTTCCTCAAGGATGGGTAATTAGGATGGGCAACAAATGCTGGCCTTGCCAGCGACCTCAACATCCTATGATAGGATTAAAAATAAGATACAGGCTAATTTCTTCCTCCACATTGTCCAACCAAATAGGTCAAGGACTGTGGCAGCACAGATTAAAATAGGATAAAACTCTCTCTGCATTGCCTAACCGAACACTCCCAAGACAGATACATCACTGGCTTAAAATTGACCAAACCTCCTTCAACAGTCTGTCTGTCGTTTCTGAATTGTCCTTTCTGACTGTCACAATGGGTTGGGTATCTCATTTCTGAGGCGCCTGGTCAAAAAGTCAAACTTTCACATTTCTCACAGATACAAGTTTTTTGAAGAAATAAATCAAATTGCACTTCCTGAAATACAGGAGAACGAACCAGAAGGTTAACAACCAGTCAGGAAAATTCCTGGTCCCAGCACAGTGACCACGCGCACAGAAACAGAACAGACACAAATGGTGCAACAATCGAGTTCCCCGCAGATAGATCTGTTCAATCTGTCCATTTCATTCAAGCTGTTTGATTCTAATTGATCAATGGTCAATTTGCTACAATTATTCTATAACTTCTTTGAAATTAAACTGATTTTCATTTCAAAACTCCCATTGAAGTCCATCTAATTCCCCGTCTGACTCAAATCTCCAAACAATGTATGATTTAAGTTACCCTGAAAATGAACACAGCAAATACTACAGATTCAGGATAATTGGTTGTCCGTAATAAAGACTCAATGACAGGGTAAGAATTAAACAAATCAGGAAACATTCACATTGAAAACCGATTACCCACTGATTTGATTTGATTTTAGGTATAAATATAACCAATAAAAACGTTGAGGCGAAACACCTTATCGAGCTGAGCACAGCTGAGTAAGAAAAGTATTCTTTTCTAAATTCATTTTGGATACAATTCAAAATTCTCTCCACCCTTTGAGATTTTGCACCACTATAATGTCCAGTATACTATTTAATTGTTGGAGTTCATTTATGTTGAATTAATTATCACTAATATTATATTGTAAGTTAATTATCTTGTTATTGTCAATTCATTTTCTTGTTAGCTGATTTCTACTTTATAATAAAAATAGTTTTCAATAATTGAAAATTGTTTCTCCTTGGTACTTTGTGAAATAATTGGGGTTTATTTAAATCAACCTGACACTGAAAAATTGTTAAACAATAAACTTCAAATTACTACATGGTAACATCCAGGCAAGTAAATCAATTTTACTTAAATCTGATCAATATTTACTATTTTATTTTTACTTCTCCTGCTCTGTTTTAATGGACAAAATTGTAAATTATACGTTTCTAAACGGATTGAGAAATCATAAATTCCATCTATTCTCTTCGAGTAATTCACACGATGAATTTATGAGTTGAATATTTGAAACACTTTCAAATCTGGCCGGGGGCACATCGCATTAACTGTCGATGAGGTGTAATATCATCTGTTTGCTGAATCAAACTTGCCTTAACTCCGAGTTATGTGTAAACAAATGTTCCTGGCAGTTACTTATTATCAATGAAAGTGCTTCCTACATAACAATCCCTATAATTTAATTGTTAAATATATTGTTCACTGAAAGAAGATCCAAATTGATCAGTAGACAATTTGAAGAGAAGAATTCATTCAGATCATCTGCGCCACTGAAATATAACCGGCAAATCGACTCCAGATTTTGTTCTTCAATTTAATATTTAATAAGAATTAAGCATGAAACTCAGATATAATCTGTTCTTCTCCTATAATTCTATCTGTGTACAGCACAGCTATGGGAGACAGGATGTTGTTATTAAATTCAAAACTAATACTAATGTTTGCAATTAAATTAATCTTTTCGAATTTCAAGCTTTTACTTGTCAGTCTCTATTTATATGCGGTCTGCACCTTCCTGCAGTTCAAAAAAATGTAAGAACAATTCCTTTACTGCCAGCGAATTACACCCCCCAGTAAACTGTTTAAAATTAGATTAGTGACAATTATCTCGCTATCCAAATCCCAATGACATTGAAGGAATAATGTGGTTACAGCTGCACAGAAAGAATGTAATAACCGAATAGACATATTGCCAAACTGCAATGTCAAACTCCTCTTTAAGTCAATGCAAATGTTATCAGCGATATAAAAAAGTAATTCAAAATCTCTTTTGAAACTGAACAATTCTGTAGAGTCAGTATATTATTACTGAAATTTTTTCATGCATAATCACAAAATGTTTCCAGCCTAAAAACTTTCCCGATCATGTTAATTGTGCGCAGAGCACAGCAGAATTGTGAAAGGCGATTAATGATCAATTAGGTTAATATGAAAGCTGTTCCGTCAATATGGAGAAATACATTATAATTGTTTTAATTGTATTAATTTTACTCTACAATTTGAAAACTTGGTGATTGTATAGTTTCTGATTGCAGTAACGAATTATGTTCTGAATGAGCGTCATAATCCATGGTTTAGTTTACTCTGCAATTATCACTTAAAATAAAGACAAAATGTTCTAACACATCTGTAAATGCTTTTTTGCCCATTTCTGAAGCCTGTTTGTTTTCTGCCTACAATCGCGCTTCAAGCAGATACAAACGCGTAGGCTGCTTCGATTCAATCGCAAAACGTGTAACTGCTCAATGTCACCGAGTTTAAACAATGCAGAAACAATGCAGAACCGCTAAACCGTTTCACAAATTCCACTAATTTAAAGTCACCCGGACACACACTCTCCTCAGCAGAAAAACACCAAAATCACATCACTGTGGGGCTGAAATCCGTTTCATGGAGAAGCAGCTCAATTCTACAAACACTTCCAACAGAATCCAATGTAACATTGCAAGAAAATCTCAATATCGAATCCAGACAACCGCTCGTCACCAAATGAATGAATAATTAAACTAAACATAAATATGGAATAATGTCAACGGCATTGTGAGTAGGCGGATCATGTTCAATAAATTAATATTGAAACTTAAGCATACTTTGTTAATATTGGGTTTGATTTCAAACCTATTTAAACCCTTGTGCGGTAGATGGTAAAACCCGCAGCCATTAGATGTCACCGAGATTAAACATTGCAGAAACGTCAAACTGTTTTTACAAACGTTAGATATTTCAAGTAGCCCGGCCACACAGTATCCTCAGCAGATAAATACAAAATCACAACAACCAGGGACTCAATCCCTCAGCAGCACTTTTTATCAAAACACAGCGGAATTATATAACTCAATTTCAGCAGAATCACATGAAACATTGTAAAAACTTCTGCATTCAGAATCCACCAAACTCAGGTTTCATTGGCTGAATGAATTATTAAAATAGACAAAAAAAAACAAAGACTCAAATAAAACAGTTACTAAATAAATGTGTGGTTCTTACCTGCAGTCACCGTCATCATGGTCCCTTGTCCCCAGTAGTCCATAGCGTCACAGTGTTACACTCCCTGGGCTGTGCCATACAATAACTGTCCCTGCACGAAAAAGTCAGAAATCCACCATTATTTTAAATATTCATAAGTCAGAGGCAAAATAAGATCACGATGAATCTTCACGAAATTATATTTGCGTTTGTGGATATCTTTAGCTATTCATCAATGATCCTCATGTTTTATAATTCACAGAATAACACATGAACATGTTATTGAATTCACCAATTGATGAATGGATAATTATCACAGCTTTTCCATCTTAAACCACGTTTTTTGGGCAGTGCTGGACAGAAATAATACTTCATTGTAAATATAGCAGGATTGCAAAAGCGAGCACTGACCCAGGCAGACTCATTTAGTGCTGAGGGGTTTTTGTATTGACAGTAACTGCTGTGCCATCCAGTATATCACAGTGAGACACACCATGTCAAATACTGCGGCAGACTGTTCACTGTAAATACAGAGATTTAATCTCACTGCCCTTTCCAAAAACCTGATCCCGACTCGCCTAAGAGTGAATCAGTGAGATATTTCAGCTTGTGCTGGTCATTATATTTATAAATGTGATTGGAGTTCTTTAAAAGCCTCTGTGCAGATTTAGCGTGTCCGTAAACACAAACAAAGCGGAAGACTTTTATATATTTTTACAAACCAATATTACTTATACCCATTGTTTTATTTAGCTCCCATTTTCTTTGACTTTTCCTGTTGTGATCGTGATCACCAATTTGAACAAACTCCTTCTGGGGTTTTTGTATGAGGATGTTGCTGTGCACAGCACTGTGACCCACTGCTGTAGGATCACAGTGAAATACACCCGCACAAAAACTGCACCCACTCTCTGTTCAGTGCTGCCTCTCAATATTCACTTCAGATAGACGTTTACTTCTGATCTAATTTAGTATTTATGCAGCAATTTACAAAACTCAATGAGCAGTGATCCCCTCCAAGTATCAGACATATTAAAATGATCATTATATCCAGGTCTGTAATTGCGGAAACTGCTAACAGTAAATATAAACACAGCCAAAAGCTCAGCCCATTATATCAATTGGTTTGTTAGGTTTTACTGTAAAATTTGCTGTTTCACTTTTGTCAGAAGCGACTTGTTGTCTGGTTCTGATCAATACAGTTAATATTACATTTAAAACAAGTACTGACCGTCAGGTTATGATGGAAGTTGTTGAGTTTCTCTCGATCTGTTCTTGTTCGGGTCCAGCCCTGGTTCCTCTCGCTGTGACTGTCTTGCACAGTAATAGATGGCGGTGTCTTCAGTCTTCAGGTTGGTCATGTCCAAGGAGAAGATGTTACTTGAAGTGTCTTTGGACGCAGTAAATCGATTCTTAATTCCTGGGGCGTAGCCGTTGTTTGATGAACTATAGTAGCTAACCAGCCACTCCAGCCCCTGCCCGGGGACCTGTCGGACCCAGCTCATCCAGTAGCTGCCAAGATTGAACCCACTGGTTTTACAGGTCAATCTCAGGGAGCCTCCGGGACGCCCGGTCTCTGCCTCTGGCTGAGTCAACACAACATCCGACTGGACACCTGTAAAAATATATCAAAAACCCCGAGGATTAATCCTGGTGAAATGATTCCTGACTCTGTAACATTCCAGAGAGAGATTAACACTGAGACAGTAACAGTGAGAGACTTGGACAATAAAAACTACTCACGGGATAAGAAAGTCAGCAGCAAACTGAGAGAAATCGCCGACCTCATCCTTCTGGTCATTTGGGGAAAATGGTTCTGTCCAGAACTCAGTGAACAAACCAGCTCCCGGACTGTTGGATTCCGGCCCCAGTGAGCGGCATTTAAATACCCGGCAGAAAGGGGCGGGTTTCCAGGCGCCGCCTGTTGATTCCCTGGTGGACGCGGCGACTGGATCCACGCCCCACCTTCCACATCCTCAACAGAATGGACTCAGATGTTTACAATGTTACAATTGTTAAAAGTGGACATTTTATCTGCATCGGGATATTTGGCTGATTGGATTCATTGTAATGGTTCTAATGGTGAAATTCTAGTTAAGGATCAGTTCATAAAAATAACTAATTTCATTGTAAATTAAGTCCCTTTATTTCTACACTACTTCACAAGAGGCTGAACCTAAAAAAAAATCACTAAATTATCAGGGAATAAAGGGACTGTCAGTCTGTTTTGCAGCAACTCCGGGTCTCTATCTCATTACAGCAATAAAGTATCATCAGTCATAGGAATTATTGGTGATTTATGTTTATGGATAAGCAAAGTGGTTCTATTTACAGTGTGAGTGGCTATCGCTGTACAATTTGGGTCCGGAGATAAGAAGAAACTCATCACATTATACAATATCTCTCATTGCATTTCTCGAATAGCCCCTGACCCTAAAAAAGCCCTTTGAAAATTAGCGGTAAAAGAAGCCCACCTGCCTGATAATTAAACAGTAAGTTTACAGAGAAACGTAAAATTTACATCAACTTTTGACAGAGAAGTTAATGAATCAGAACGGACACGGGGATCAGCAAAGTTATCCTTCAGCATCCAAATCACTGCAGCTAATTGTATTAGCTGTCTACCATTCACTGGCATTGGGAACACAGGATATCAGAGCTTTGCAGCATATTACACAATATCACAAGAATAAATGTTTTATCTTCCACTGAAGCGGGCGATGAACTGGTCATTTCTCCATTTATCGGCAGCTATGAGAGGTGCCGTTAAATAATCGAATCAGCACAAATTAAACTGTACAGTACACGGCGCTAATCAGGTACAAGAGATCCCTCAGGTTAAATGAGGTGCTGAAGTCGGAGAACATTCAAGGAACTCCTGCGGGTTTTAGGCAATTCTATGATTTTCTTTTAATTTAATTTCTTTTATTTTTTTGCCATTGTACTCAACTCATTAGACTGGGGGATTGGGACCATCAACATTGCTATCTCGCACTTCATGAAATTCTTAATAAGCCGGCTTTAATAACTGGAATGCCCTTTACTTAGAAATAATATAAATTAAATGGTATACGTCAATTTCCTGATCGTGTTTAATCTCAGTGAACACGACATTCATTAAAATATTTCCTTGGATGAAACACCATTTAAAATGTGTATTTCGTGTGCGACAGAAACATTTATTGCTTGATTGGCTAAATCCCATTTTGTTCATTCATATCCAGGCTAATCTGCCCCACACAGTATTTGGCAGCAAGCCAGCCGGCTGCAGTCAGGGACGCTCGAATGTCCAATGTTGTTTACAGGAAGCATCTGGGGGTTTGTGCAGTAAATCAAAGATCTGTTTCCTCAGTACTGACCGCTTGGCTGCAAGCCAACTTCAAACCCTTAACATTGTCAACAAGGCCTATTCATAACAAATCTACCCAGCAACAACACTGGAGTCAGTTTTATTTATTAAATTTTGAATTTATGTGAACTGTTCCCATCTCTCAGGAAAGAAAAGTTATCCAGCTTCTCTGACACCCTGTTAGCATGAATGGCTCATTGGAGGATCTCTCCAATACATCATAATATTGTGATGGATGGATGGAAATAATTACAGGCAGATTATCAAAGAGGACTCAGAGAGAGGATAGATTCTGTTACAGTCAAACATATAAATCTGTGTGATTTTTTTTGCGCCTTTACTCTTTCACAGGACGTGGGAGTCACTGGCAATGCCATCATTTGCTGCGTCTCCCTAATTGCCTTTGAACTGAGTACCTTGCTGGGCCATTTCAGAGGGCAGTTAGAGTCCACCATATTGCTGTGGATCTGGAGTCACATGTAGGCCAGACTAGGTCCAGTGGCAGATTTCCTTTCCTAAAGGACATTAGTGAACCAGATTAGTTTTTTCCACAATCGAATATAGTTTCACGGTTCCCTTCACTGAGACCAGTTTTCAATCCCAGGTTTATTGTTGAATTTAAATTCCACCAGCTGCCATGGCGGGATTTGAATTCGTGTCCCCAGGAGAATAGCTTGGGTCTCTGGATTACTCGTCCAGTGACATTAATACAACACCACCGTCTGCCAAAGAACGGAGGGATGGCTGCAGTGATGCGGGAATGAATCATAGTTGGATGCCTGAACATTTTGATGAAGGGATCAGTGAATGAATTGATTGATGTATCGATAGGCGCGTCTGGAAGATACAGTTTTACCTTCTTATCTTGGTGCTTGACTACTTTAAACCTTGAAGCAGGTCCAGTATTTCATTTGTGTCAGTCCAATACCTTCAGTTCCTCCAGATTTTCTGGATGTATTCCATCCCCAGGGTATCGAGCTGAACGTCGCCAAGAGAAGGCTGGAGATGTCCCTGCGGTACTGATGATTCTTCCCTGCTGATGGGGAATCATCATCTTTCAGACAGAAAGCGGGTACATAATTTGGTTTAGGATGGAGGATTGTAATATTTGGAACATGTGGTCCTTTCATGTAAAACAAAGCATTCAACATATCCTCACCCAAATTAGCCAAGACATTACTCACTGGAGCGCCGCATTAATTTACAGTCAGGTCCAGGTAGTTTTATTTATACCATCACTTTACAAATCCTCACACACTCCAGTTATATATCAGGAGTTTCTGTGTGATTATGAGCTGGTTACTTGTCAATAAAGCGCAGAGGCTGTTGGGTAGCTGCTCATTATCCTCGGTCTGATTTAATTCCATTTCCCATTGAATTCTGGGACAGATCTGATTCCTTGCTGATCGAATGGCCAGTGTGATCTCAATCTATGTTAATGATATTAAATGAATCGCAATTATATTTTGTATTGAATAAAATGCTGAAAATGCTTGGTTCATGCAATTATTAATCTTTGTGGAATGGATGATAATTGCTGATTATAATTATTTGTCTTGTGAATTGATGGTAATTGGTGAATATAATTATTTATCTTTCTGCATTGATGATAATTGGTGAATATAATTATTTATCTTTGTGAATTGATGATAGTTGGTGAATATCATTATTTATCTTTGTGAATGGATGCCAAATGGTGAATATACTTATTTATCTTTGTGAATTGATGACAATTCTTGAAGATAATTATTTACCTTCGTGAGTTGATAATAATTGGTGTTGATAATTATTTATCTTTCTCAGCCTTTACGACCTTCTACTTCTCTGCTGAAAGATAAGATCCATTCCACAGGAGGTGAATGATGCAAAAATCACACACTATCTGAAAACAAAGCCGACAGGTGAGACTGCAACATCTACAAGGATATCTCACTCATAGAGTTACGGAGAAGGCCTTTGCTCGGGTCATGCTTTAAAGACTTCATCTGGTTGTATGCTGAAGCACAATGTGATGTTTTTATCGGAAGCTATACTCTGGACATGATTTGCTCCACACGCTGGACACCGTCAACAGAGCACCACTTTAGATGATTTTTGGGGAAATTGGCTGTTCACTAAAGGGCCTCAGTCTCATTCACTCCTTCCATGACAACATGCACTGCACTGTACAGATTGATGATTCCACTTCCGACACATTCGGAGTGAAGAATGGAGTGAAACAGACTTGTGTCCAATCCCCACTCTGTTGGGCACCTTCTCCGTGCTGCTGATCTTTGTCTTCCCTGTAAATATGGAAGGAGTCGACTTACACTCGATCAGACCACAAGCTCCACAATCTATAAGACTGAAAGCGAAGATATAAACACATTGAATCTTGATCAGAGAATTCCTCCACGCTGATAACTCTGTCATCAAAATGGAAACTCATCCACAAAGACTGATGGGCTGTCTCTCCCATGCCTGTAACTTGTTCTCCCTGACTATAAGCATGGAGAAAACCGTGGTCATGGGATAATGTGTTGCATTTCCGTCATTGATCACACTAAATAACAAAGCGATGGAAGTAAATTCCGCTCCCTGGTTTCCAACGTGACAGGCAGCCTGTTCCCTGCTGCAGAACTTGATACCCACATGGGGAAAGCAGCTGCCACCTTTGGCTGATTCATGAAACGCCCCTGGAATAACATCAAACTGGCCCTTAGGACCAAGCTGATGGTTTATAAGGCCTGCGTTCTCAGCACCTTTCTCTATGGCTGTGAAACATGGACGAATTACAGTTATCAAGAAATGAAGCTCCACAATTTCCATGTTCACTGCCTGCTGCACATTTTGGGTATGTATTGGCAGGATAAAGTCACGAATGCAGTGGTACTGTCAAAGGCAGAGCTCCCAAAACTGCAGAACTCATCAAACAGAAGCGGTTTTTGTGTCTTGGGAACGTTCGCAGGATGGAAGATGGTCACATACACAAGGACTTTCTGTATGGTGAGGTAGCCGGAGGCAGACAACCAGTGGGACGCCCAAAGCTCGGCTTCAAGGATGCTTGAAGTGAAGGTCCTAAATATCGATGATCACAACTGAGTGTACCTAACTGACGACTGAGGAAAATGGCGTCACCTCCTGTGGGTTGGCGTGAACCACCACGTTGACCAGTGGCTACAGTGGCTTGGTAATCCAGGCTAACACCGGGAAAAAAAAGAAGCGACAACGACATTTTCTAGCTTCATGTGCAGCACTTGTGGCAGAACCTGCCTCACAATAATTGGCCTCCTCAGCAATCAGCACATCGGAAATGGCTTTGTTTCCATTGTGTGTCTGTGACCTTTCACAGATGGAAGGTTGTCCAGGATCTTCATGAAATTCAGTTGCAAACAATGTGATTTGCTTCTCCCTCTCTTTCTCTCCCTCCCAATCTCCTTCACACACACACACACACACACACAGACCAAGATGGCATCTTGTGCTTCAACTTAAGATCGCACCTTGGCTTCCTGGGAGGCTCCGTAGTTCCTTAACTATTGAATAAAATGACCCTAACTGTCTTTCAGGTGGTATCATGAACCAATAAACTCTTCCCAACACTATGTTTGTTGATGTGGGTATTAATGCTCCCATGGTCTCTGGACAGTGCCCTGGTCAACATCCCTCCCTTTGATCAAGATGAACAAAGTTACATCACCAGGAATTGGGCCGTTTTACTCTGGTGCTGACTTTAACGTGCGCTAATCGGGCACGTCCACCTGCAATTAGTTGAATTTTGTTAAATTTTGACACCACCTCCCACAGAAGGCGATGTGGTGTGACACCTGGGGAAGTGGATTCTTGATACAATAATGTCAAAGACCTAATCTGACAGCGACATTTTCACAGTAGCTGCAATTGCAAAGTTTGGCCAGCAGATGGATGTGAAATCTTGATGGACACATTCTATGAAGCAGGCATTCTCTCAGTCAATACTGCACTGGACCCCCTCTCTGTCTTTTTAAATTAGACTCCATCTACTTTCGTGTTAGACCAAACACTGTCTCTCTTTATGTTTCAAAGTACCCTGTTTCAATAATACTGCACCAGTCAACACCAATATTTATATCACACAGCCTGGAAGTTCCCAATTCAAACCGGATCGGATTTACTTCTGCAGTCCTGTCACATCCAGTCGTAAATGGTGGCAGACAAGTAAACAAATAACTGGAGAATGGGGCTCCACAAAGTTGTGGGTCTGGAGTTATATGTATGGAAGGTGGTGATGTGCTGGTATTCTCACTGGGCTAGTAAATCGCTGGGGGTCTGTGTTTGAATCCCACCACGGCAGATGGTGAAATTTGAATCGAAAAATCTAATGATGGCCATGAAACCATTGTCGTAAAAACCCAGCCTAACAAGCCGCACTGTTCTCAAGGGGGCAATTAGGGACGGGCAATATATGCTGGCCTTGCCAGCGTCGCCCCCATTCTCATGAAGGAACAAAAAGAAAATGTAGGCCAGACTGGGTAAGGACGGCAGGTTTCCTTCCCTAAAGGACATCGGTGAACCAGGTGGATGTTGTTTGTCCTGCTGTCTACTCTTAATTAGCACATTCCTTTAGATAATATCACCACATTCAACACCTCTTTGACCTTTTGTCTGTGACATCTTTTGGTTATCTCCACCTATTACTAGCTTCTTGTCCCAACAAACCACACCACCCCCCACCCCCCACCCCGCCTTAACCAGCTTATATTTCACCCCTTTCCTATTTTTACTTAGTTCTGTTGAAGGGTCATGAGGACTTGAAACGTCAACTGTGCTCTTCTCCGCCGATGCTGCCAGACCTGCTGAGTTTTTCCAGGTGTTTCTGTTTCTGTTTTTGTTTTGGATGTTTAATATAATCGAATATGGTTTCATGGTCACCATTATTGAGATGAGCTTTCAATTCCAGATTTATTAATTGAATTTGGATTCCACATGCTGCCATAACGGGATTCAAACCCCTATCCCCAGGGAAAAGGTCTGGATCTCTGGGTGACTGATCCAGTGACGTTCCCACTGCACGATCGTCCCTCCCATGTTATACAGGATCCTTGTTCGATTATTAATTCCTGGGAACTACATTATTTCTATTGTGCTGGATCAGGCCTCTGTTTGTATTGAAATAGACCCTATCTCGTTAGTGTTCCACTGGAAGCCATCTCAGTTTGTATTGCACTGGATTCTTTCTCTGTTTACATTACACTAGGCCCTGTCTCTGTTTATGTTATATTAAATCTTGACTATGTCTACATTATAGTGGTCATTGTAACTACGGCACTCGGCTATGTTTCTGAAGAAGAGTCATATGGACTCGAAACATTAACTCTGTTTCTCTCTCCACAGATGCTGTCCAACATGCTGAGTTTGTCCAGCATTTTCTGTCTTTATTTCAGATTTCCAGCATTTGCAGTATTTTGCTTTTATCTATGCCTCTGTTTAAATTATGGCTGCATTACTCCATGTTTCTGTGAGATGGAGAGATAATATTATAAATAAAGACGTTAGGCTAGAAATCGGTATCTGGCAGTAGCCTGAAAGGACGGTATCGGATCGGCCGTATATGCTACGCAGCACTTGATATTCACTTTCAGTGCAGACAGCAGAATTCGATTTCAGATATGCTTCTTTCCTGGCGCCAAAGGCCAACTTCCCAGCTATGGAGTGGTATGCGTAGGAAGATGCAGGGCATTGTGTTCCCATGTGCTTGTTGCCCTTGTTATGCTGGGAGGTGGAGGTCACAGGTATGGAAGGTGTTGTTGAAGAGGCTTTGGCGAGTTGCTGTAGTGCATCTTGTGGATGACACACACTGCAGCTACTGTGTATCAGTGGCGAAGGGAGTGAATGTTTAACTCCTGGATGAGGAGCCTATCAAGGGATTGATTTCCCCTGGTTGGTGTGGAGGTTCTTGAGTGTTGCTGCAGTTACATTCGTCAAGGAAAGTAAACAATTTCCAACAGGCATCTGACTTGCAGATTTGCAGATGGTGGAAAAGCTTGGGGGAATCCGGCGCTGAGTTATTCACCACAGGATTCCCAGCCTCTGACCTACTCTTGTAGCCACAGTATTAATATGGCTGGTCCAGTTCAGTTTCTGTTCAATGGCACCTGCACAACGTTGATGGTGGGTTTCAGCGATGGTAATGTTTTTTGAACGTCAAGGGGAGATGTTTGGTTTCTTTATTGTTGGAGTTGGTCATTGCCTGGCATTTGAGTGCCGCTTATATCACTTGCAACTTATCAGTGCAAACTTGTCCAGTTTGAGATGCAATAAGTAAGGACGGTTTCATTATCTGACAGGTTATAAATGGAACTGAACACTGTGCAAGTATGAGTGAACATCCCCACTCCTGACCAGATGATGAAGGGAAGGTCATTGATTAAGCTGCTGAAGATGGTTGGACCAAGGACACTTCTCTGAGAGACTCCTGGAATGATGTCCTGGTGCTGAGGTGATTGGTCTCCAACAACACAACATCTTCATATTTGCTAGGTGTGACTCCAGCCAGTGGAGAGACTTGCCCCTGATTCCCGTTGACCTGACACTTTCCAAGGCTTCCTGATGCCACACTCAGTTAATAGCTACTTTGAAATCAAGTACTGAAGCACTCATACACCATGACTGGAAGTTCGCTCTCTAGTCCATGTTCAGACCAAGTTTACAATGAGCTTTGATGCTGGCTGATCCTGGTGGATCCAGTCTGAGCTTTGGTGAGCAGGTCGGCGACACCTTCAGTCACTTTACTGATGATTGAGAGTGGACTGATTGAGCTGCAAAGGGACAGACCTGATCTGTTGTCCATTACATACAGTGTTCTAGCTTCAAGCTAAGGTTCATCATTTTCAGGTATGCCTGGTCTTGCTTCTGACCTGCTGGCCTACATTCCTCATTGTTCCTAGGCTGGATGTTAGACTCATAGACTCAGAGACGTTTACAGCACAGGTGGAGGCCATTCGGCCCATCGTTTCCGCCCTGGTAAACAAAGATCTGACTACACTAATCCCATTTTCCCGTGCTTGGCCCATAGCCCTGGAGGCTATGGCAGCTTAAGCGAACATTTAAATCCTTCTTAAATGTTACTAGAGTTTCTAACTCAACCACCCTTTCGGGCAGTGAGTTCCAAATTCCTACCAACCTCTGGGTGAAAAAGATTCTCCTCAACTCCCCTCTTCGCCTTCTGCCTCTTATCTAAAATCTCTGCTCTCTAGTTTTTGACCCGTCTACTAATGGAAAAGGTGCCTTCCTATCCACCCTACCTATGCCCCTCAGCACCCCCTCAACCATCGTTGCTCCAAGGAAAACAGCCCCAGCCTATCCATTTTTCCTCATAGCTCAGACCCTCCAGCCCAGACAGCATCCTGGTAGATCTCCTCTGCACTCTCTCCAGTGCAGTCACATACTTCCTAGAAATGTGGTGACCAGAACTGCACGCAGTGCTCCAGTTGTGGCCTAACCAACGTTTTATACAGTTCCAGCATAACCTCCCTGCTCTTGTGTTTTATGCCTCAGCTAATAAAGGCAAGTAACCCATATGCCTTCTTAACCACCTCATCTACCTGCTCTGCTACCTTCAGGAATCTGTGGATAGGCACACTAAGGTTTGAGTGAGGGATATTTTAGTCCATGAGATTACAGGGTGTGATTGAATGCAACTATCGTGCTGTTAATGATCAACAGTATCTCATTGATGCTAAGTTTTGAGCTGCTAGATCTGTTCTGAATGTATCCCGTTTAGCACAGCGGCAGTGCCGCACAACACAATGGAGAATGTGCTCAGTGTGAATACCGGCCTTGGTTTCCGCAAGGACAGTGCAGGGGTCAATCACATCTATATCAATAGTGTGGTAGGCTGGAGATCAGGTAAGGGTTTCCCTCGTGTTGGCTCTCTAATCATCTGTGGCAGTTCCATTCTGTCAGACAGGTCATTCAGGACTCATCCAGCTCCGGCATTCTTGGTCTTGTCAAATGGTAATTGATTTTGCAAATTCACAGCACATCCGTTGCCCTTGCTACCCTCAGTGTTTCTTCCACGCAGTGCTAAAGTTGGAAGAGTACAGATTCATTAGCTGAGGGAGGGCAATAGGTGGTAATCACCAGGAGGTATCTCCACCCATATCTTATCTGGTTCTGTGGGACTTCAATCTGGTGTCAATATTGCTGCTCTCCACCATGTCTCTGTTCATACTACACTGGGCCTGTCTCATTGTTACTGCTCTAGTCCATGTTTCTGTAACACAGGACCCTGTCTCAGTAATTGCTGCTCTGTTCATATTACACTGGGCCTGCCTCATTGTCACTGTTCTAGTCCATGTTTCTGTTTCTGTAACATTAGGTCCTGTCTCAGTTATTTATGTAATTGTCCTCTGTTTATATTACATTTGTATTTTACCTTAATTTATTGCAGTAGACCCTGGAAATAGGAGTTAAATGGTTTAATTTAAACAGCTGCAAGATATGAGAGGTCTGCGGATCATGAACACAAATCTGGGATGCAGGAAGGACAAGTCATAACATCTAAATAGGCACCCATGATAATTGTTCCCACCATCTTGCTGCCTTATCTTCACTATATCCACCCCAGCCAATTTCAACATTATTGTACTTGTGCAGTGCAGTAATAACCGAGGCAGGGTCTAATGTAATTTAAATACAGATATGATCTTGCACAGAACTGAGATAGCGTCTACTAAAATACAGAGACAGTTCTAGATTAATATATACAGAGACAGGTCAATTATAATATAAACAGAGACAGGGCCTTGTTTAATAGGAGCAAAGACAGGGTCTAGAGTAATATAAACAGAAACAGGGTCCAGTGTAATATAAATAGAGAGAGGGTCTAGTGCAATATTTACAGAGACCGAATCTAATGTAATATAAACAGAGACAGCGTCAAGTGCAAAATAAACAGAGACACGTCGAGTATAATATTAATAGAGACATGCCGAGTGTAATCTAAACAGCGACATATCAAGTGTAATACAAACAGGGGCAGAGCCTAGTATAATATAAACAGAGACATGGTCTAATGTAATGTAAACTGAGACAGGGATCAGTGTAACATAAACAGAAACAGGTTCTAGTGTAATATAAACCGGGGCAGGGCCTAGTGCAATATAAACAGAGACAGCGTCTCATGCAATATAAACAGAGGTATGTCGAATATAATATAAAGGGACATGTTGAGTGTCATATAAACAGGGGCAGGGCCTAGTGCAATATAAACAGAGACACCGTCTAGTGTAATATAAACAGAGACATGTCGAGTATAATATAAATAGAGAACAGGGACAGGGCCTTGTGTAATACAAACAGAGGCAGGGTCGACTGTAATATAAACAGAGGCAGGGTCTGGTCTGTGTAATATAAACAGTGACAGGGTCACGGTCGAACGCAATATCGAGACCGGGTCTACTGTCCCATCAAACACTCCCAGGACAGGTGCAGCATGAGGTTAGGCACAGAATTTAAAGCTACCTCTACATTGTCACATTGAACACTCCCAGGGAAGATGCAGCACGGGTTAGAGAGAGGGAAACTCCCTCGACACTGTCACCATGAAACACTCCCAGGGCAGGAGCAGCACGGGTTAGATACGGTTGGACACGGTCGAGTGTAATGCATAGACAAGGCCCACGGCTCCATCAAACAGCCCCAGGACAGGTGTAGCATGGGGCTACATTAATAATGTAAAGATCCCTCTACATTGCCACATGAAAAACTCCCAAGGCAGGCAAAGCACAGGTTAGTTTCAGAGTGAATCTCCCTCGACACTGTCGCCATCAAATATTTCCAGGACAGGTGCAGCACCATTCAGATACAGGGTAAAACTTCCTCTACATTGTCTGCTCAAACACAGTTGAGGCATGTAGGGTTCTATGCAGTGTAAAGTTTCCTCTGCACACTTCATCAGGCATTTCCCAGGCAGCTCGACACTGGGGGCAGGTAAAGAGGAAAGCTGCCTCTGCACCGTCACATCAGGGCTTAGATATGGGGCAAATCTCCCTCTACAGTGTCTACAGCCATGTCAAATATAGCGTGGTTTAGATGCAGAGTAAAGCTCCCTCTAAACTGCCCTATCAATTACTCCCAGGTCAGGTATAGCACAGTTTTGATACAGAGTAAATCTGCCTCTACACAGTCGTATCAAACACTCCCAGGGCAGTCACAGTGCAGGTTAGGTGCAAGGTAAATCTCCCTCTACACTGTCCCATCAGACACTACAAAGGCAGGGACAGCACGGGTTAGATACAGGGAAAGATCCTTCGGCACGGCTACATCACATCTTCGCCACTGGCTGCAACACAGGTTAGATAGAGAGTAAAGTTTCATCTGCAGTATCCCATCAAGCACTCTCAGGTCAGTGAATGCTCAAAACAGATTTAGAGTAAAGTTCCCTCTACAGATTATAATCCACTTCATTAGATCAATTTAGTCTGAAGTGTATGAATTGGGTTGAGAGAATACATTGGCTAGACATTGACTTCATGTTGTGGAGTAAAGACAGTGACCCATGGTGGAGAGACAAGACACAGAACCAGATAGGAGAAAGAGACAGAGAGAGAGAGGGTACAGGACATCCCTACAAACACATTTGCCGTGACATTATATTTCATGGTAAGTGGGAATCTTACTTAATTCTGAACATAGATATCATCGTGACATAATTCTCATATAACTGATCTTAAAAATGTCCAAAAAACAATTGCTACTGAAATCGGTTGATGTATTTGCATGTTTGACTCTATTTCTGTGCTGTGTTGATGGGGAAATATTTGTTGTGTTTTTGTGTCTCCAGAATCTAATCTGGGACTTCTATTTCTGTGTTTATTTACATAAACGCCTGACTGGTTTCAATGAAGTGTTCATGGCAGCAAAACCAGATAAACACAGGCACTTATTGATTGGTTTCAACTCAAAACAAGAGTTTATTTTAAGAATATTGACAGTTGGTACAAAATTAATAGAAACTTTTTCAACGTCCATTAGAACAGATGTTATTTATTTCAAATAATTAAAAATACATTTAAATTAATAATTCAATTCTGAAAGTTCTACTGTCACAATCAATGATGAATATTTGAACAGGCTGGGATTACACTGAATGTCAATTTGTTGGAAGATTTAACCGATTAAAAATGGACAATTTAAAACAGCAGCCAGAGGAGCGACCTATAATCATATTAATCTCAGCGTTTTCAACCTATCACAACTAGCATTTTAAAATGTTAACATTTAGGAACAATTTGCATTTATAGAATGCTGCTTATGACCCCAGGACGTCCTAAAGCCCTTGAAATTCATTGATGTACATTTGTTGAAGTTTAGTTACTGCTGAAATGTTGGAAATCCATCCGGTGATTTGTGCACAGCAAGCTCCCATGAATAGAGCTGCGAAAAATGACGAGATAAGATGTGATTTTAGTTGAAGAATGAATACTGGTCTAGGATAGTGGGGAGAACAGTCCTGCACTATAGATTAGTACCAAGGGAGATTTTGCACCTGTCATCGGCCTGAACGTTTCACCTGTTTCTCTCTCTATTGATGCCCACTGACCTGCTGAGTGGCTATTTTTTGCCCTGCTTTAGATTTCCCAAATCCGCAGTATTTTGCAGCATTTTAATTTGTTCTTGGGATATGGGCGTCAATGATGAAGTAATTCTTGTACTTGGCCCTGTCTCAGTTTATTCTAGTCCAGACCATATATCAGGAATCACTGCACTACACACTGTCTCAGTTTATATTAATTTAGACCCTGTATCATTAATCACTGCAGTAGACTCTGTCTCAGTTTACATTAATCTAGACCCTGTGTCAGTCATCTCTGCACTAGGCCTGTCTCAGTTTTTATTAATCCTGACCCTGTATCAGTAATCACTGCACTAGGCCCTGTCTCAGTTTCTATTAATCTAGACCCTGTATTAGTAAAGACTGCACTGGACATTGTCTGAGCTTATATTGATCAGGACCATGTATCAGTAAACACTGCACTGGACCCTGTCTCAGTTTCTATTAATCTTGACCCTGTATTAGTAATGACTGCTCTAGGCCGTGATTCAGTTTATATTAGTCCAGACCCTCTATCAGTAATGATTGGAAAGGACGCTGTCTCAGTTTATGTTGATCCTGATCCTGTACCATTAATTACTGCATTAGCCCCTGTCTTAGTTTATAATAATCTCGTCCCTGTGTCAGTAATCACTGCACTAGGCCCTGTCACAGTTTATATTAATCTAAATTCTGTGCCAGTAATCACTGCACTAGACGCTGTCTCACTTGACATTGATCTAGACCTGTATCAGTAATCAGTTTATATTATCACAGAATCACACAGTGCAGAAGAGGCGCTTCGGCCCATCGAGCCTGCACCGACACGTGAGAATCACCTGACCTACCTACCTAATCCCATTTACCAGCACTAGGCCCATAGCCTTGAATGTTATGACGTGCCAAGTGCTCATCCAGGTACTTTTTAAAAGATGTAAGGCAACCCACCTCCACCACCCTCCCAGGCAGCGCATTCCAGACCGTCACCACCCTCTGGGTAAAAAAGTTTTTCCTCAAAAGCCCCCTAAACCTCCTGCCCCTCACCTTGAACTTATGTCCCTTCGTGACTGACCCTTCAAATACGGGGAACAGCTGCTCCCTATCCACCCTGTCCACGCCCCTCATATTCTTGTACACCTCGATCAGGTCTCCCCTCAGTCTTCTCTGCTCCAATGAAAACAACCCAAGTCTATCCAACCTCTCTTCATAACTTAAATGCTTCATACCAGACAACATCCCGGTGAATCTCCTCTGCACCCTCTCCAGTGCATCACATCCTTCCTATAATGTGTGGACCAAAACTGCGTACAGTACTCCAGCTGTGACCTCACCAAGGTTCTATACAACTCCAACATGGCCTCCCTACTTTTGTAACCTATGCCTCTATTGATAAAGGCAAGTGTCCCATATGCCTTTTTCACCACCCCACTATCATGACCCTCCACATTCAGAGATCAATGGACACACACGCCAAGGTCCCTTTGTTCCTCAGAACTTCCTAGTGTCATCCCATTCATTGAATACTTCCTAGTCAAATTACTCCTTCCAAAGTGTATCACCTCGCACTTTTCAGTGCTAAATTCCACCTGCCATTTATCTGCCCATTTGACCATTCCATCTATATCTTCCTGTAGCCCAAAACACTCAACATCATTGTTAACCAACCGGCCAATCTTTGTGTCATCCGCAAACTTACTAATCCTGCCCCACATGTAGTCATCTATATCATTTATATAAATAACAAATAATGGGGGACGCAGCACAGATCCCTTTGGTACGCCACTGGACACTGGCTTCCAGTAACTAAAGCATCCTTCTGTCATCACCCTCTGTCTCCTACAACTAAGCCAATTTTAGAGTTATATTCTGCCCTGTCTCAGTTTTTATCAATCTAGACCCTGTATAAGTAATCACCGTACTAGACCTTGTCTTCCTTACATTACTTTAGAGCCTACATCATTAAGCACTGCGCTGTGCCCTGCTGCAGTTTATATTGAGCTAGACCATGTATCAGTAGTCTCCGCACTAGATCTGTCTCAGAATATAATAATCTAGACCCTGTATCTGTAACCCCTGTACTTGAGGCTCTCTCAGTTTATATTAATCTAGACCCTGTAACATTAATTACTGCACTAGGCCCTGTCTCAGTTTTTATCAATCAAGACCCTGGATCAGTAATCACTGCAATGGACATTGTCTCAGTTGACTTTGATCTAGACCCTGTATCAGTAACCATTGAAACAGACCCTGTCTCAGTTTATATTGATCTTGACCCCACATCAGTTATCTCTGCACTAAACTCTTTCTGACTTTATATTAGCCTAGTCCCTTTATCAGTAATCACTGCACTAGATCTAGTCTCAGTTTATATTAATTTAGTCCCTGCAGCAGTCATCACTGCAAGAGCTCCTGTCCCAGTTGTATTTATCTAGGCCCTGTACCAGTGAACATTTCACCAGGCCCTGTCTCAGTTTATGTTGGTTCAGACCCTGTATCAGTAATTACCGCACAAGAGCCTGTCTCAGTTTATATTAATCAAGACCCCATTTCAGTAATCACTCCACTTGACCCTGTTCTGGTAATAATAATTTGCACCCTGAACCTAAAAGCACTGCACTGGACTGTTTCTCAGTTTATATTAATCTGAAGCCTGTACCTGTAATCACTGCACTAGACCCTGTCTCATTTTATATGCATCCAACCCTGTAACACAAATCACGGCACCAGGTCTTGTCTCAGTTTATATCAATCTAGACCCTGTATCAGTAATCACTGCACTAGACCCTATGTCATTTTATATCAATTTGGACCCTATATCAGTAATCACTGCACTAGACCCTATGTCATTTTATATCAATTTGGACCCTATATCAGTAATCACTGCACTTGAGCCTCTCTCCGTTTATATTAATCTCGACCTGGTATCAGTAATCCCTGCACGATGTCCTGCCTCAGGTTTTTTTGTCAATCTAGACCCTGTAGCAGTAATCACTGCCCGAGCCTCGTCCCAGTTATATTTATCTAGGCCCTATATCAATGAACACTTCACCAGGCCCTGTCTCAGTTTATGTTAGTTCAGACCGTGTGTCAGTAATTACTGTACAAGAGCCTGTCTCAGTTTATATTAATCAAGCCCCTTTTTCAGTAATCACTGCACTCGTCCCTGTTCTGGTTATAATAATCTGCACCCTGAATCTATAATCACTGCACTTGGCCCTCTCTCAGTTTCTATTATCCTAGACCCTGTATCAGTAATCACTGCAGTAGGCCCTGCCTCAGTTCATATTTATCTCGGCCCTGTATCAGTAATCACAGCATTGGACATTGTCTGAGTTTATATTGATTGAGACCCTGTATCAGTAATTACTGCACATGAACCTGTATCAGTTTATATTAAGCTAGATCCTGTTCCTGGAATCACTGCACTAGAGCATACCTCAGTTTACATTAATCTAGATCCTGTATCAGTAATCACTGCACTCAATATTGTCTGAGTTTATGTTGATTGAGACACTGTATTAATAAACACTGTGCTAGACCCTGTCTCAGTTTATATTAATCTAGATCCTGTATCAGTCATCACTGCACTATGGCCTGCCTCAGTTTATATTAGTCCAGACCATCTATCAGTAATAATTGCATTAAGCCCCGTCTTAGGTTATATTAATCTAGATCCTGTACCAGTAATGACTGCACGAGGCGCTGTCTCACTTTATATTAATCCAGACCCTGTATCAGTAAATGCTGCACTTGGACCTATCTCAGTTTATATTGATTGGGACACTGTATCAGTAACTACTGCAATATGCCCTGCCTCAGTTTATATCAATTTAAACCCTCTATCAGTAATCACTGGACTTGGCCCTCTCTCCGTTTCTATTAATCTAGACCCTGTATCAATTATCACTGCATGAGGCCATGCCTCAGTTTATATTAATCTAGGCTCTGCATCAGTAATCGCTGCACTGGACATTGTCTAAGTTCATATTGATTGAGACCATGTGTCAGTAATCACTGCACTCGGCCCTGCCACAGTTTATATTAAGCTAGATTCTGTGCAATATGCCAGGTATCATTTTGTTTATCAATCTAGGCCCTGTATCAGTAATCACTGCACTAGGCCCTATCTCAGTTTACATTAATTTAGTCCCAGCAGCAGTAATCACTGCCCGAGCCCCTGTCCCAGTTATATTTATCTGGGCCCTGTGTCATTGAACAGTGCACCAGGCACTGTCTCAGGTTATGTTAGTTTAGACCGTATATCAGTAATTACTGTACAAGAGTCTGTCTCAGTTTCTATTAATCAAGGCCCTGTTTCAGTAATCACTGCATTCGTCCCTGTTCTGGTTATAATAATCTGCACCCTGAATCTATAATCACTGTACTTGGCCCTCTCTCAGTTCTATTAACCTAGACCCTGTATCAGTAATCACTACACTTGGCCCTCTCTCAGTTTCTATTAACCTAGACCCTGTATCAATAATCACTGCAATATGTACTGCCTCAGGTTATTTCAATCTAGACCCTGCATCAGCAATTACTGCAATTTTCCCTACTTTAGTTTGTATCAATCTAGACCCTAAATCAGTAATCACTGCACTAGGCCATGCCTCAGTTCATATTAATCAAGGCCACGTATCAGTAATCACTGCACTAAACACTATCTCAGTTTTATTTTTACCAAGACCTAGGATCAGTAATCACTGCTCTAGACACTGTCTCATTTTATATTGATGTACACCCTGTAACTGTAATCACTTCAATGGACACTGTCTCAGTTTATATTGATCCTGGTCCTGTATCATTAATCACTGCACTATCCACTGTCTTAGTTTATGTTAATCTAGTCCTTGTGTCAGTAATCACTGCAATATGGCCTGCCTCAGTTCATATTAATCTAGACCCTAAATCAGTAACCACTGCACTAGGCCCTGACTCAGTTCATATTAATTTAGGCCATGCATCAGTAATCAGTGCAATGGACACTGTCTCAGTTTATATTGATATTGATCCTGTATCATTAATCAATGCACTAGCCTCTGTCCTACTTTATATTTACCTTGGCCCTGAATCAGTAATCACTGCACTAGGGTCTGTCTCAGTTTTTATCATCTAGACCCTGTATTAGTAATCATCGCACTAGGCTCTGTCTCCATTTATATTAATCTAGACCCTGTATCAGTAATCACTGCACTGGACACTGTCTCATTTTATATTGATCCAGACCCTGTATCAGTAATCCTGGCATTAGAGCCTGTCTCATTTTATATAAATCAAACCCTGTATAATAATCAGTGCAATGGACACCCTCACTTTATATTGATCTAGACCCCGTATCAGTAATCACTGCACTAGCCACTGTCCTCGCTTTTATTTATCTCAGCCCTGCATCACTAGTCACTGCACTATGGCCTGCCTCAGTTTATATCAATCTAGGTCATATATCAGTAATAACTTTGCTGGACCCTGTCTCCATTTATATGAGTCCAGACCACTGCACTAGCCCCTGTCTCTGTTTATATTGATCTGGACGCTGTGACAGTTATCACTGCACTATACCCAGCATCAGTTTATATCAATCTAAACCCTATGGCAATAATCACTGCACTAGACCTTATCTCAGTTTAAATGAGTCCAGAACCTGTATCAGTAATGACAGAATGAGAGAATGCCTCCACTTATTTTAGTCCAGACACTGTAACAGTAATTACTGCACTAGCCCCTGTCCCAGTTTATATTTATCTAGACCATGTATCAGTAATCACTGCACAATGCCCTGCCTCAGTGTCTGTCAAGCTAGAGCCTGTATCAGTAATCACTGCACTAGACCCCGTCTCAGTTTATATTAATCAAGACCCTGCATCAGTAATCACTCTACTGGACACTGCCTCAGTTTATATTGATCTAGACCATGTATCAGTAATCACAGCACTAGGCCCTGTCTCAGTTTATATTAGCCTAGAGCCTTGTTCAGTAATCATTGCAATATGGCCTGCCTCAGTTCATATTAATTTAGGCCATGTATCAGTAATCACTTCAATGGACACTGTCTCAGTTTATATTGACCCTGATCCTGTATCATTAATCAATGCACTAGCCTCTGTGCTGCTTTATATTTACCTCGGCCCTGCATCAGTAATCACTGCACTAGCCCCTGTCCCAGTTTACATTTATCTAGACCCTGTATCAGTAATCACTGCACTATGCCCTGCCTCTGTTTTTATCATCTAGACCCTGTATCAGTAATCTTCACACTAGGCTCTGTCTCAGTTTATATTAATCTAGACCCTGTATCGATAATCACTGCACTGGACACTGTCTCAGTTTATATTGATCCAGACCCTGTATCAGCAATCACTGCAGTAGGCCCAGTCTCAGTTTATATTTGTCTCATCCCTGTATCAATAGTCTCTGCACTGGACATTGTCTGAGTTTATAATAATCTTGACCCTGCATCAGTTTTCACTGCACTGGACCCTGTCTCAGATTCTATTAATCTAGACCCTGTATTAGTAATGACTGCACTAGACATTGTCTGAGTTTATATTGACCAGGACCATCTATCAGTAAACACTGCACTAGAACCTGTCTCAGTTTCTATTAATCTAGTCATCAATGTCATTTATATAAATGACAAATAATAGGGGACCCAGCACAGATCCCTGTGCTATTTCACTGGACACTGGCTTCCAGTAACTAAAGCATCCTTCTGTCATCATCCTCTGCCCCCTACAACAAAGCCAATTTTAGAATTATATTCTGCCCTGCTTCAGTTTTTATCAATCGAGACCCTGTATCAGTAATAACCATACTAGACCTTGTCTCAGCTTAAATTAATTTAGAGCCTGCATCAGTAATCACTGCACTGTTCTCTGCCGCATCTTCTATCAATCAAGACCCCATGTCAGTAAGCACTGCACTGGACACTGCCTCAATTTATACTGAGCTAGGCCATGTATCAGTCATCTCTACACTAGACCTGTCTTAGATTATATTAATCTAGACCCTGTATCTGTAATCTCTGTACTTGAGGCTCTCTCAGTTTATATTAATCTAGCCCCTGTAACATTAATCGCTGCACTAGGCCCTGTCTCAGTTTTTATTAATCAAGACCCTGTATCAGTATTCACTGCAGTAGAAACTGTCTCAGTTGATATTGATCTAGACCCTGTCTTAGTTTACATTGATCTTGGTCCCACATCTGTTATCCCTGCTCTAGACTCTGTCTCCCTTTATATTAGCCCAGTCCCTCTATCAGTAATCACTGCACTAGATCCAGTCACAGTTTATATTAATTTAGTCCCTGCAGCAGTAATCACTGCAAGACCTCCTGTCCCAGTTATATTTATCTAGGCCCTGTATCAGTGAACACTTCACCAGGGCTTGTCACATTTTATGTTGGCTCAGACCCTGTATCAGTAATTACTGCACAAGAGCCTGTCTCAGTTTATATTAATCAAGACCCTGTTTCAGTAATCACTGCACTTGACCCTGTTCTGGTAATAATAATTTTCACCCTGAACCTAAAAGCACTGCACTGGACTGTTTCTCAGTTTCAATTAATCTGGACCCTGTATCAGTAATCACTGCACTAGACCCTATGTCATTTTATATCAATTTGGACCCTATATCAGTAATCACAGCACTTGAGCCTCTCTGAGTTTATATTAATCTCGGCCCGGTATCAGTAATCCCTGCACTATGCCCTGCCTCAGCTTTTTTTATGAATCTAGACCCTGTTTCAGTTATCACTGCACGAGGTCTGTCTCAATATATATTAACCTAGACCCTTTATCAGTAATCACTGCCCGAGCCCCTATCCCAGTTCTATTTATCTAGGCCCTATATCAATGAACACTGCACCAGGCCCTGTCTCAGTTTATGTTAGTTCAGACCCTGTATCAATAATTACTGTACAAGAGCCTGTCTCAGTTTATATTAATCAAGGCCCTGTTTCAGTAATCTCTGCACTCGTCCCTGTTCTGGTTATAAGAATCTGCAACCTGAATCTATAATCACTGTACTTGGCCCTCTCTCAGTTTCTATTAACCTAGACCCTGTATCAGTAATCACTGCAGTATGCCCTGCCTCAATTTATATTTATCTCGGCCCTGTATCAGTAATCACTGCATTGGACATTGTCTGAGTTTATATTGTTTGAGACCCTGTATCAGTAATTGCTGCACAAGAACCTGCCTCAGTTTATATTAAGTTAGATCCTGTGCCTGTAATCACTGTACGAGAGCATACCTCAGTTTTTATAAATCTAGGTCCTGTATCAGTAATCAGTGCACTTGGCATTGTCTGAGTTTATATTGATTGAGACCCTGTATCAGTAAACACTGGACTAGACCCTGTCTCAGTTTATATTAATTTAGATCCTGTATCAGTAATGACTGCACTGGACCCTGTCTCAGTTTATATTAATCCAGGCCCTGTATCAGTAATCGCTGCACTTGGACCTATCTCAGTTTATATTTATCTGGACACTGTATCAGTTATCACTGCACTAGTTTATATTAACCTAGGCTCTGTGTCAGTAATCACTGCACTGGACATTGTCTGAGTTAATATTGATTGAGACCATGTGTCAGTAATCACTGCACTTGGCCCTGTCTCAGTTTATATTGATCCTGATTCTGTATCAGTAAGCACTGCACCAGACCACGTCTCAATTTAGATTAATCTCGACCCTGTATCAGTAATCCCTGCACTATGCCCTGCCTCAGTTTTTATCAATCTCGACCCTGTATCTGTAATCACTGCAATAGGCCCTGTCTCAGTTTATATTAGTCCAGAGCCTCTATCAGTAATCTACACCCTGTATCAATCATCACTGCATTAGACCCTGCATCAGTTTCTATTGATCTAGACTTTGCATCAGTTCTTTCTGCACTAGAGCCTGTCTCAGTTTATATTTATCTGGACCCAGTATCAGTAATCACTGATTATGGTCTGCCTCAGTTTATATCAACCTAGACCCTGTATCTGTAATCACTGCACTTGGCAGTGACTCCGCTTTTATTAATCAAGACCCTGCATCAGTAATCACTGCAATGAACACTGTCTCCATATATATTGATCTAGGCTCTGTATCACTGCAATATGCCTTCCCTCAGTTTATATCAAATAGACCCTGTATCAGTAATCACTGAACGAGACCCTGTTACAGTTTATATTAACATAGAGCCTGCATTTGTCATCACTGCACAATGCCATGCCTCAATTTATATCAATCAAGACCTTGTATCAGTAATCTCTGCACTAGGCCCTGTCTCAGTTTATATTAGTCCAGAGCCTCTATCAGTAATCACTGCACTAGGCCCTATCTCCATTGATATTGATCTAGATCTTGTATCAGTAATCACTGCAAAGGACACTGTCTCAGTTTATATTGATCATGATCCTGTATCATTAATCACTGCACTAGCCCTTGTCCTGGTTTATATTTATCTAGGCCCTGTCTCAGTTTATATTAATCTGGACCCTGTATCAGCGATCACTGCACTATGCCCTGTCTCAGTTTTTTTTAAATCAGTCTAGACCCTGTATTAGTAATAACTGCACTAGGCCCTATCAAAGTTTATATTAATTTAGCCCCTGCAGCAGTAATCACTGCCCAAGCCCCTGTCCCAGTTATATTTGTCTGGGCCCTGTGTCAGTGAATAGTGCACCAGGCCCTGTCTCAGGTTATGTTAGTTCCGTCCGTGTGTCGGTGATTACTGTACAAGAGTCTGTCTCAGTTTATATTAATCAAGGCCCTGTTTCAGTAATCACTGCACTTGTCCCTGTTCTGGTTATAATAATCTGCACCCTGAATCTATAATCACTGCACTTTGCCCTCTCTCAGTTTCTATTAACCTAGACCCTGTATCAGTAATCACTGCAATATGCCCTGCCTCAGTTTATTTCAATCTAGACCCTGTATCAGCAATTACTGCAATTTTCCCTACTTTAGTTTATATCAATCTAGACCCTAAATCAGTAATCGCGGCACTAGGCCATGCCTCAGTTCATATTAATCTAGACCATGTATCAGTAATCACTGCACTAGACACTATCTCAGTTTTATAAGTTTCAAGACATTGGATCAGTAATCACTGCACAAGACACTATCTCATGTTATATTAATCCAGACCCTACATCATTAATCACTGCACTGGACCTTATCTCAGTTTATACTGATGTACACCCTGTAACCGTAATCACTTCAATGGACACGGTCTCAGTTTATATTGATCCTCATCCTGTATCATTAATCACTGCACTAGCCCCTGACGTAGTTTATATTACTCTAGTTCCTGTGTCGGTAATCACTGCACTAGGACCTGCCTCACTTTATATCAACCTAGACCGTCTATCAGTAATCACTGCATTAGGCCCTATTTCAGTTTATGTTGATCTACACCCTGTATCAGTAATCACTGCACTAGGCCCTGTCTCAGTTTATGTTGATCTACACCATGTATCAGTAATCATTGCACTATGGCCTGCCTCAGTTTATATCAATCTATATCCTGTATCAGTAATCACTGCACTAGGCCCTAACTCAATTTATATTAGTCCAGAACCTGTATCAGTAATGACAGAACTAGGGAATGACTCAGTTTATTTTAGTCCAGACACTGTAACGGTAATCATTGCAATAGCCCCTGTCCCAGTTTATGTTTATCTTGACCCTGTATCAATAATCACTGCACAACGCCCTGTCACAGTTTATATCAAGCTGGAGCCTAATCACAGTAATCAGTAATCACAGTAATCACAGCACTATACCCTGTCTCAGTTCATATTAATCAAGACCCTGTATCAATAATCACTTGACTGGACACTGCCTCAGTTTATATTGATCTAGACCATGTATCATTAATCACTACACTTGGTCCTGTCTCAGTTTATATTAGTCTAGATCCTTGATGAGTAACCACTGCACTAGCCCCTGCATCAGTTTATATCAACCTAGACCCGGCAACAGTAATCACTGCACTTGGCCCCATCTCAAGTTTTATTAATCTAGACCCTGTATCAGTAATTACTGCACTGGACACTGCCTCAGTTTATATTGATCTAGACCCTATATCATAATCAGTGCAAAGGACACTGCCTCTGTTTATATTGATCTACACCCTGTATCAGTAATCATTGCACTAGCCCCTGTCCTAGTTTGTTTTTATCTCAGCCCTGTATGAGTAATCACTGCACTATGGCCTGCCTCAGTGTATATCAACCCAGACCCTGTATCAGTAATCACTGCGCTGGACATTGTCTGAATTTATATTGATCGAGACCCTGTATCAGTAAACACTGGACTAGACCTGTCCCAGTTTATATTAATTGAGATCCTGTGTCTGTAATCACTGCACTCGAGCATGTCTCAGTTCATATTAATCTAGATCCTGTATCAGTCATCACTGCACGTGAGCCTCTCTCAGTTTACATTAATCTAGACCCTGTATCAGTAGGCATTGCACTAGGCCCTGTCTCAGTTGATGATAATCTAGACCCTCCATCAGTAAGCACTGCACGAGGCACTGTCTCAGTTTATATCAATCTGGATAAAAGCAAAATAGTACGGATGCTGAAAATCTGAAAGAAAAGCATAACATGCTGGAAAATCACAGCAGGTCTGACAGCACCTGTGGTGAGAGAAGCAGAACTAACCTTCTGAGATTGTATGACCTTCCTCAGAGCTAAAGAGAAGTCAAAATGTGATGACATTTGCTGTCTAAGCAGGATGGAGCAGGTCAGGCTGGATAGAAGGCAAGCAATAGGTGGGGGTAAGGTGACACTGACAAAAATATCATAGGTAAAAGGAAAAAGGGAGTGTTAATGGGAGTGGTAAGGCTAAAGTAGGTGCTAATAGAGTCATAAAGGTAAGAAAGCAGAATGTGTTAACTGCAGAACCAGAATCAGCACACTGTGAAAGAACAACATGGAACAAGTAACTGATGGCCCTTTTGGGGGTGTGGTAGGGGGAGGGGGCAGTGGTTGTGGAAAAACGGTATAAAAAGGAATAAAAAAGGGGATAAAAAAGAGGATAAAACAATGAATAAATGAATAAGTTGTAAAGTGCATAATCGGAAGATGAGCTTCTGTTCCTCCAGTTTGCATTGGACTTCACTGGAACAATGCAGCAGGTCAAAGAGGGGCATGTGGGTATCAGAGCAGGATGGTGTGTTGAAATTGTAAGGAACAGGAAGGCCTAGGTCATGCTTGCAGACAGACCGAAGGTGTCCCACAAAGCCGTCTGCCAGTCTGTGTTTGGTGTCCCCAATCTAGAGGACACTGCATTGGGAGCAGCGAATGCAGTGGACGAAATTGAAGGAGGTGCAATGAAGCGGGACTTCACCTGAAAGGAGTATTTGGGCCCTTGGATGCTGAGGAGGGAGGAGGGAAAGGGACTGGAGTGGCATCTTCTCTGATTGCTTGGGAAGGTGCCATGGGAAGGGATGAGGTGTTGGGGGTGATGGAGGAGTGGATCAGGGTGTCTCGGAGGGAACAGTCCCTGCGGAATGCTGATAGGGGTGGGTGGGTGGGGGTGGGGTGTTGAAGGGAAGATGTGTTTGGTTGTGGCATCATGTTGGAGTTAGCGGAAGTGGCGGAGGATGATCCTTTGGATGCGGGGATGGTGGGGTGAAATGTGATCAGAAGGGGGACCCTATCATGATTCTGGGAGAGAGAGGAATGCGTGAAAGCAGAGACGTAGGAGATGGGCTGGACATGGTTGAGGGCCCTGTCAACCACAGTGGGTGGGAAACCTTGGTTAAGGAAGAAGAAAGGCATGTCAGAAGCATCATTTTGGATAGTGGCATCATCAGAACAGATGTGAAGGAGGTGAGGGAACTGAGAGGATGGGATGGTGTCTTTCCAGCATTTTCTGTTTTTCTATCAGCCTAGACCCTGTATCAGCAATTACTGCATTGGACCCTGCCTCTGTTGACATTAATCTCGGCCCTGTATAAGTAATCACTTCACTAGATCCTGTCTCAGTTTATATCAGTCTAAACCCTGTATCAGTAATCACTGCACTAGGCCCTGTCTCGGCCTATAATAATCCAGGCCCTGCATCAGGAATCACTGCGCTAGACTCTGCCTCAGTTTATGTCAATCAAGGCCCTGTTTTAATAATTCCTATACATTCCCTGTTCAATTTATTTCACGCCCTCATGTGTAACTGTAAATGCTAGATTACACTTTGTTTTAGTTATTGTTGTATCGGTAAACGTAACTGTTAATAGTACAATGGGCCCTATCTTGTTTATTACTGCAGCCGTCCATATCTCTACTTGTGTTGCAATTGGTCCTTTCCCAGTTATCACTGCACCTGACCCTGCTCCTGTTTATATCATTAGGTCTTGTGCCAGTTATTACTGCACTAGGCCATGTTTCTGTGGACACTCCAATTAACCCTTTTCCAGTTTGCACTGTAGGAAATCCATGTTTTAATTTATATTTCACGGCACCTTGTGTTTCGTTATTTTACACTGAACCATGCTTCAGTGATCACTGTCCTTGACCTGCTGACCTTGTCTCAATGATGACTGTATTGGACCATATGAACATACGAGCATACGAACAAGGAACAGGAGTAGGCTATTCAGGCCCTCGAGCCTGCTCCGCCATTTAATAATATCATGGCTGATCTGATAGTAATATAAAATCTGCATTCCGCCGACCCCTGATAACCGATCACCCCCTTCCTTAGCAAGAATCTCTCCACCTCTGTCTTAAAAATATTCAAAGGCTCTACTTTCTTTGCCTTTTTAGGAAGAGATTCCCAAAGACTCACGACCCTGAGAATGAAAAAAAAATTCACCTCATCTCCGTTTTACATGGGCAACCCCTTATTTTTAAACAGTGACCCCTAGTTCTAGCTTCTACCACAAGAGGAAACATCCTCTCCACATCCACCCTGTCAATACCCCTCAGGATCTTATATGTTTCAGTCAAGTCGCCTCTTACACTTCTAAACCCGAGAAGAATGAAGCCTAGTCTGTCCAACCATTCATCATTAGACAACCCACCCATTCCAAGTATTCATCTAATAAACCTTCTCTGAACCTCTTACAACACATTTACATACTTCCTTAAATAAGGCGACCAATACTGTACACAGTACACCAAACATGATCTCACTGGTGCCCTGTATAACTGAAACATAATTTCCATACATTTGTATTCAATTCCCCTTGCAATAAATTATAACATCCTATTAGCTTTCCCAATTACTTACTATTTCTCCTTTTATCTTTCTCTCAGCACTGTATCTGCGTATATAACGCTATCTGCTGTATAACTTATTAATGCACTGGACCATGCCTCTTTATACACTACAATTGACCTTTTCTCAGTTATTACTGCACTAGACTATGTCTCTATCTCTATTACATTATATGATGCTTCATTTATTAATGCACATAGCCATGCCCCTATATATACTGCAAGTGACAATTTCTGAGCTGCTGTTGCATTGCACAAAGTCTCCGTTTGTATTATATTAGGATTTACCTGATAACCAACTTGTGAGAAAAGTTATTGCTCATGGAATAAAAGGGACAGAAGCAATGTGGATACAAAATTAGCTGAAAAAAAGGAAGCAGGGAGTAATGGTCAATGGATGCTTTTCGGGCTGGAGGAAGGTTTATAGTCGAGTTTCCCTGGGGTCGGCATTGGGACACTTGATTTTCCTGATATATGTTAACGATCTAGACCTTGGTGTGCAGGGGACAATTTGAAAGATTACAGTTGATACGATGCTGGGGAGTGTTACGAACGGTTGGGAGTGCTGTAAACTGCCAGGAGAACGGTGTGGAACTTCAAGAGGACACAGACAAGTTGGTGGAGTGGGCAGATAGGTGGCAGATGAAGTTCAATGTGGGGAAGTGTGAGGTGATGCATTTTGGGAGGAGGAACATCGACAGACAATATAAAATAAGGGGTGGAGTTTTGAAAGGAGTGCAGGAGCAGAAAGACTTGGGTGTCTTTATGCATAGATCATCGAAAGTGGCAGGACAGGTGGAGAGAGCAGATACTAAAGCATATAGTATCCTGGGCTCTATTAATAGGGGCATAGAGTACAAGAGCAGGGAAGTTATGCGGAATTTATATAAGTCCCTCATTAGACCTCAGCTGGAATATTGTGTACCGTCCTTGGTACCATATTAAAGGAAGGATGTGAAGATATTGAAGAGAGTGCTGAAGAGGTTGATAAGAATATTCCCAGGGATGAGAAACTTCAGTTATCAGGGTAGATTGGAGAAGTTGGGACTAAGTTCCATGGAGAGGAGAAGGCTGAGAGAAGATTTGATTGAAGTTTTAAAAATCATGAGTGGGCTGGTCAGAGTAGAGAGGAAGAAGCTGTTCCCATTCATAAAAGGATAAAGAACGAGAGGGCACAGGTTTAAAGTGATTTGCAAAAGAAGCAAATGTGATGTGAGAAAAAAACTTTTTCACACAACGAGTGGTTCGGGTCTGGAATACACTGCCTGGAAGTGTGAGGGAGGCAGGTTCAATTGAGGCATTCAAGAGGGCATTAAATGATTATTTGAATAGAAACAAAGTGCAAGGGTGCGGAAAAAAGCCAGGGCAATGGCACTAGGTCAGAATGCTCATTTGGAGAGCCGATGCAGACAAGATGGGCCGAATGGCCTCCTTCTGTGCCGTTAAAGTTCTGTGATTCTATGATCCTGTGATATTACTGTATTAGGCTGCTTCATTCATTACTGTACTCTTCTATGTCTCACCTTATATTATAAAGGTCCTATCTCATTTATTTATGCAATAGGCCAAGTCTGTTATTACTGCACTATAAAAGGTCTCTGCTAACTGGATAGAGCGAGAGCCAGGTGATAGGTGGGTATTAATTTTAAAAATGTTATAATACCCTGTAGGTAAAAAGGTTTTTGGAAGAATACATTTAGTCTTGTTACTAACTATGAGACGTTGTGTGCAATTTTTAATTGCTCCAGTGTAATGTGTGTAATGTTTGTGCTGAAAGGTTGGGGTGAATCTTGTAACATTCCCTTCATCAATGAGATTGAGGAATAGTAATAAAAGTGAACCACATTGCACTGCACATTGCACAACTTCGTCACAAACTGCATTGTGTTGGAGATGAATAATTCATACTTGAGTTGATCAGTGGCAATTGCTCACAGTTTCCTTTAATTTCCAGATATTTTTCACTTTTCCAATAGGAATTTCTGTTTGCTTTTGGCGTGGCCACTGATTGTGAGAGACAACGTCTGAAGCCGCAACCTCAGGCGAATGGGCGGCCACAGGCTCCGAATAACCAATGTTCTTGTGCGTGAAAGGTGTGTGTGTGTGTGTGTGTGTGCACATGTGTGTGTCACTGTGTGTGTGTCTGTGTGTCTGTGTGTGTCTGTGTCACTGTGTGTCTGTGTGTGGCTGTGTGTGTGAATGTGTGCAGCTGTATGTATGGTTGTGGATGCGGATACGTCTAGATCATATCATGCTTCATTGTTTGCAAAACACATTATAATTATTTTTAGCACGTTACGATAGTTTATTGAGAATATATCTATATGCTGCCTATGCTGTCATTAATATTTATCGGTAATGCATTGTCTTGAGTGCTCCGGAAAGTAATGCCAAACTGGCCATTCCGTTGTCAAGGAAAATACATCTTTCAAATGACTCACTGAACACTCCCTCTCTTCCTCTGTCTCAGACTACACCTAAATCAGTTAACCTCTCTTCCCTCTCTCAGACTTCACTTAACTCACTTACACAGACTCACAAGGGCCGGATCTGGCAGCTACGAGGAACCAATGTTTAAATCTTTTGCTTAAGGCACATTATCACTGAAAAAATTAAGCGGAAAAACCTCATCAGAGGAATATTCAGTGCCATAAAGAGACCAGCTCACTCACTTAACCTCTCCCCTCTCTTTCTCTCAGGCAGCACCAAACCCTCTTAAAACTTTCCATTTTAGAATAACCCCCTGTGAGCGGTATTATTGTTTTAATTTCCGCTATTTTCTCCCAGTGATAACCTTCAATCCATCTCGCTTTCAGTTAATATGTTATAATCAAAATAATCTCATTTATTTAATTCTTTAAAATGGGAATGGAGGTGAATGTAATGCTGAGACCGGCAGCAATCTGTGTGGTTGTTCTTGATGATGTTAGAGTGAGTTCACCCTCACAGGCAGGAAGGCTGTTCACGGTGATAACATGAAACTGACGCCTGCTGTTTCATTCTCAGGTAACACAACTTCCTGTTTCTCTGCTGCCGGTTCCAAACCGCACATCTCACTTCTGAGCAGAAAATAAATCCAGGGGCCACAATCTGGTGAGAACATCTGTCAAGGCGGCCTATATCTGGCCACAGAGTCAGGGCAGAGTCACACAGATCACATTGCGGTGACATTTACAAATGAGCCTGTGTGATCCGTTTAGAGCTTCCATTTCCAGGACATCACTGGATGGTCAGTCACTGAGCTCCCTCGAGTCCCTGAAGCGAGGAAATGAGATCTTGCTACCTTTCATTTTACGTTGTCATGGTCCACCACCCGCCCCCACTCTAACTCCCCCTCCACACCCCACCAACACCGCATCCCACCACCACCACCCCCCGCCACCCGCCACGCACACACACTCCCTGCACATACACTTTCCCTCGAAACTTGTTTCCTCTGTTTCTCTGCAACAATCCGTCTCCCTTTTTTCATTTTAAGTCTCCTTCCCTTCGTTGTATCTCTGTCTATCTCTCTAATGTGTCTCTCTCCATCTCTCTGCGTGTCTATTGAATAGAAGCGTTCAAAATCATGAAAGTTTTGATAGTGTGAATAAGGAGAGACTATTTCAAATGGTAGGAGGGTCGGTAACCAGGGGAAGCAATTATACTTTATTGAACAGGAAGACAGGAGGGTAATTGTTTATTTTTTTTAACACGGCGAGTTGTTCTGAACTGGAAACACAGCTTGAAAGGGTGATGGAATTAGATTCATAGTAACTTTGTAAAATGAATTCGATAAATACTTGAAGGGGTTAAAATTTGAAAGATGACAGGGAATGGGGCCAATTGAACGGCTCATCTATATCATTGTCCCAGCACCTTTCCTATATCTACCTCTGTCCTTCATTGAGCCCAAATAAAATGCAATAATTACACAGCTTTCGTCTTCTGCTAATCCTGTCTTTTGACAGCGCTTGAGTGTGTGTCGATAATTGCCAGAGATCATTCAGAAGTTCACTAGTGTTTACAAACCACTACTTTGAACAAAATAATAACACCGAATAGAGCTCGTTTAGTAGAAAGCACGATTATCTTTAACATTTACGGCTCTGATTTTTCCTCTGGTGAGGTTTTGGTGTTCAATCCTTTCAATCATCATGTGCCTCAAGCTGAAGATTTAAACATTGGTTTCGACAAGCTGCCGGGTCCGGCCCTTGCGTGTCTGTGTAAATGGAGAACTGTCGGTAAGAATGAGAGGGAGCAGATTATTTTCTGTTCCTCTGACAGATTCAGCATTGACCCTGCAGATATCAGAAATCTCTGAAGTCCGCCATGATTGTCCTTCCCTTGGGTATAACAGCTCTCAGTCAGGTGGAGTCAGTCACACGGGCCTCTGTCATGATGTTTCCGCTCCGCTTTTACCACACAAATCCCTGGGTCACTCACTATAACACAGAAGTCTGCGCTAAGGCCCTAAACATCATTGCTTCCTCACACTTTCACACCCTATAACAGTCAGATGTTTATTAGATCCCCTGCCTCTCTTTATGTAAGGTTACCAGCAGCCTCTGTTATTGACACACTGGAGCCGGCCTCTGTGATTATTATTGGACCAGGCCCCACTCTGGCCCGGGCCCGGCAGTCAGAATTCCCTTTGCGAATCCAAGGAGGGAGATGTTGTTTGTTTTTTTGGAGAGGGCGGGAAGGTCACAGCAGCAACAATGTCCCAGGAACCCGTCCTTTGCTGGATGGAGAAACTGTCCAGAGTTTCTCTGTCTTCAAATCCTCCTCCCGAGTGTAAGAAAATAATGGATAAAAGAACAGAAAGTCTAACACATAAATTCTCACCGTGAGCACTGGGCGTTATTAAATGGTCAGCTCTCTGGATTGAGGCTTCAACCCACAACCGTTTGACCCAGGGGTAAAAGTGACGCTAATTCATCAATGCTGACATGATGTATCCCCAGTTCCCATTGCATTAGTACAACGGCAACATATGACAGATGCTAGAAATCTGAAATAAATACCGAATGTGCTGGAAATCCTCAACAGGTCAGACAGCAGGTGTCGACTCTGTTTGTTTTCCGGATCGTCATATTCTTTGCAGCCTTGGGGAAAGTGTGGAGAGGGGGGAGGATTTTGGAGGCTAATTAAAAACCGGCGTTCTGTCACACGGACACTCTTCCCGTGGTCAACGGAGCAGGGAGTGGGATTTGCACACAGATATTACAGCGCAAAAGTAGGAGGACCACCAACTGTACCACTCGGGAGTGCAGTGGCTGTGGAGAGAAGTAGAGTTAAAGTTTCCATTCGATGACCCCAGTTCTGCTGAAGGGTCATCGCCATGAAACGTTCATTCTGTTTATCACCACAGGTTCTGCCTGACCTGCAGAGTGATTCCAGAATGTTATGTTTTATTTGCCATTACACTAGACTGTGTCAGTGTTATTACACCAACTCCATCCCATTCATATTGCAGTAGTGCTTGGGCATGAGGCAATAGATTTGCTATTGTATCAATTGGCGCTGTCTCACACACACTATTATATCAGACCCAACTTCGATTTGAGTGGATCAGGTGCTGACTGTGTCGTTATCACACTGGACCCAGTGATGTATTCAATGATGCATGCAACCTGCTATCCTCTGTTATCAACAAACATTGCACTAACAACACAGAGCTTTACCGTTTTTAATTTGTTCCCTATGTCCAATCTCATTGTATAAAACGCTGTCTCTGTAATTGTTGCACGAAGAGCCTACATGTCATTCAAATTCTAATGCAAACCTCTCTCATTATTTCTGAAAACCTTGTGCCGATCAGTTTTCAATAGTAACCTGATTCTGATATAGTAAACGTTGACCCTGTTTCTGTTAGTGTTTCGCCATGACCTCTTTCAGTTGTTATTTTATACAAAGTATTTTTGTTATTATGATCACACAAATATCGGTTCATTCAATCTTATACCAAGTCCCCCCTCTCTCTTATTCCTGGACTAGCCAATTTCTCTGTTTATAGGACTCCTTGGGCCAATTTATGTTATCACCGCACTAGCACATGCCTCTGTCTGTACTATACTAGGTTTTGTGCCTGTTATTACTTACGCTAGCCGATACCTATGTTTATATTACACCAGGTCCTGTCTCTGATATTACTGCACGGGCCCATATCCCTGGTTATATAACACCAGGTCTTGTCTCTGTTATTATTTCATCAGCCGATATCTCCTTTAAAATTAAACCAGAAACTATCTCTGCTATTAATGCAGTAGTCCATATCTCTGTTTATGTTGCACCAGGTCCGGTGCCTGATATTACTGCACGAGCCCATATCCTTGGTTATATAACACCAGATCTTGTCTCTGTTATTAATTCATTAGTCGATATCTCCTTTTATATAAAACCAGATACTGTCTCTTTTATTAATGAAGTAACCCATATCTCTGCTTTTGTTACACCAAGTTCAGTCTCTGTTTATGCTCGACTAGGCCCTGGTTTATTTTCATTAAGATTACATTGATTATACAACCTGCAGTTAAACCAATCCGTCCAAACATGATTCGAATTGTGGTGGAATTTGTGAAGCTAACAGTTAAAAAAGTGGAAATAGAAATAATGAAAGTCCCTGGAGAGCAGCAGGAGTTTCAATCCTTCCCATCAACAGGGATAATAAATCGGAGAATTACAGGTGCATTTGTCTCATGTCAGGTGTAGGTAAAGTTTGATTTTTGCCATCACTTGCACAAATATTCAGACATTCGAGATTATCAGGAGCTTCTGTGAGATATTGAGGTGATCATTTGTTAATAAACTGAAGGTTATTCTGGGTGTGATTTACTCCGCTTTCCAACTGATCACCGGAGACAGATAAAGCACCTTAGAAACGAAATCGTCAGTCTGACATCACTTTATAAACAAATGCACACAACAGACAGGTTATCAATAAATACTTACAGTATTAAACAATCTACAATTTAAATAAATGCATAGTTTTGGATTTGAACACAATCACTGAAGGCAGGAAAGGACTGGAAGTTGTCAATGGGAGAAACGAAGAGAAATTGCGAAAACAAAATCTCCAAAGAGTGTTATTAGGTAACAGGAGATTCAAAATGAATAAGGGACTGTCTCAGAGAGAGAGAGAGAGAGGGTGTGTGGGGCGGGGGGCGGGAATTAGATGGTGGGTGGAGAGAGAGCGAGAGAGAGAGAGAGAGAGAGAAAGAAAGGTTGAGAGAGAGAGAAGAGGTTCAATGAGTTAGACGCTGCCTCAGACAGAGAGAAGAGACATTCAATAAACATGCTCGACTTAGTGGCGAAAGTGTCAGTATGACATCACTTTCTAAACAAAAGTACACAACGAAACATGCTGTCAATAAATATTTACAGTACTAAATCATCCGCAGTGACAGTTTGAGTGAAGGAAAATTAAATATTGAAACATCCGGGTAAAGGTCATCATTAATCTTTGAGAAACGGCGGTATAAGCAAGAGGCATCATTTTTTTTCTATACGGCACACATAACTGACCATATCTGATCTATAATTTCTTTGACTAAATCTAAATGTAAATAACTATCAGGTGCTGCAAAGAACGGGCCATCCAATACCGCCCGTTTTAGGCCAACGCCAGGGAACAATTCCCACCTCAACATCTTTGTGTATATTATCCCTCCAACTCACAGTTGCAGTAATCACAGAGACATGGCCTAGCGTAGAAATAACTGAGGCAGGGTTAGCGCACTAAGCACCAGTTTATTGGGTCAATTGATATTAATCCTCTCTCGGGGCGAGAAGAGTAATGATTGATCCGGCACATGGATTAATAACACCCTAGACAGGGTCTGGTGCAATATTAACTCAGACTGCCTATGATGTAAGATAAACAAAAACATGATCTTGTGGAATAAAAGCAGGGACAGGGCGAGTGTAATAAAAGGAGATGTATGGACTAGTGCAGCAGCAACTAAGACAGGGTTTAGCGTTGTTTTTACAGACACAGGGCCGAGAGCAGGAATAACTGAAACGTTTCTGCATGTAATACAACCAGAGCCACGGCCGAATTCAGGAACAGCTGAGGCGAGGCCGAGCACGGAAATAAGCGAGGCAGGAACTGGTGTAAGATTATCATAGACATAATCCATTTCAATATAAACAAAGTCAGGGTCTGGTGCAGTAACACTGAGACAGGGCCGAGTGCACCAATTATTGATACAGCATCCACAGTAATACAAACGAAGGCTGGGCCTAATATCAGCAATTATTGAGCCAGGATTTAGTGCAGTAATAACAGAGTTGGCCTTGTGTAGTAAAACAGAGACATGGTCTACACAGAATTAACAATGACAGGGCCTATTTTAATATAAACAGAGTCAATGCCTAGTGTAATATAAACCGAATCAGGGTCTCGTGTAATATAAACTGAGACAGGGTCTAGTGTAATGTAAACAATGACGTGATTTAGTGTAATATAAACCGAGACGGGCTCCAGTTACTATCATCTGAGACGGGATCTAATGTAACATAAACTGATACAGGGTCGAGTGCTATATTAACTGAAATAGGGTCTAACAGAATATAAGCAAAAACGTGATCTAGTGTAATATAAACAGAGGCATGATGTAGTGGAGTAAAAAGTGAGGCAGTGCCGAGTGCAGTAATAATTGAGACAGTGTCTGGTGTAATATGAACACCGACATGGTCTAGTTCAGTAATAACTGAGGCAGGATCTAGTGAAAGGAAACTGACACGGAGTCTGCTGCAGTTTCATCTGTCTAATATAAGCTGAGACAGAGCATAGTGCAATAAGTACCAACACAGGGCCTGGATTAATAGAAAAAGAGATGTGGGCAAGTGCAGCAGTAAGAGAGAGGCACGGTATTATACAATAATAACAGTGCCAGGGCATCGTGTGATATAAACAGAGACATAGACTGGTGCAGCGTTAGCCAAGGCATCCCCTAGTTTAGTATAAACTTGGCAGAGTCTAGTAGTGCAATTACTGAGACAGAGCCTCGTGTCATGTAAACAGGAACATGTTCTGGTTTCGTATAAGTAGAGACAAGTACCAGTGCAGTAACAACGGAGATATGGACTATCGTCATATTAGCCAAGACATGGTTTAGTGCAGTGATAACTGAGAGAATGTATAGTGTAACATGGACTTTGTCCTGTATATTAACTGAGGTTGAAGCTATTATAGAAACAGCTGAGACACAACCTGTTGTAATATGATCAGAGACATCACTGAGTGTAATATATACAGACAAAGGTCACGTTTAATATGAACAGGGAAAGTGTTCAGTGTAGAAATGATTGAGACAGTGCTTGTTTCATATAATGTCAGTATTCACTGTTTCACTACCATCTACTGGACGGACTCTACTATTACAGATGTTGTGAAATTGTCAATTTTAGTTGCTGCTTCCGACATTAATGATAGAATCATAGAAATCTTACAGCGCAGGAGGATGCCATTCGGCCACTCCTGTCCGTGCTAACCCTCTGAAGGAGTAATTGACCTTGCGCCACAGCTTTCTCCGTAGTCCAGCATCTTTTTGCTTTTCAGATAAGGATCCAGTTTCGTTTTGAAAGCACCAAATGTCCCTCAATCCACCACACTGTCAGACAGTGCATTCCAGATCCTAACCACTCACTGCGTGAAACTTTTTTCCTCTTGTCTCTATTGCTTCTTCTCCAGATTATTTTAAACCTGAGCCGTCTGGTTCTCAATCCTTCCACCAATGGGAACAATTTCACCCTATCTACTCTGCCCAGGCCCGTCATGATTTTTAATATCTGTATCAAATCTCCTCTAAACTTTCTCTCCTCAAACGAGATTAAAACCAACTGCTCCGCTGTTTATACATAACTGGAGTTCGTCATCCCTGAAACAATTTCCATTAATCTTTCCTGTGCTCTCTCTCATGCCTTCAAATTCTTCCAAAGGTGTGGTGCCCGCAATTGGATGCAATTCTCCAGTTGAGGCCTAACCAGTGTGTCACACACGTTTAACATAACCTCTTTGCTTTTATATTTTTTCCTCTATTAATAAAGCTCAGGATGTTGCATGCTTTAATAACCGCGCTCTTTCAACTTGTCCTGCCACCTTCAATAATTTATACACATAAACACCCAGGTCTTTCTGCTCCTGCAGCTCCTTTGGAATCACACCCTTTCTTTTATATTGTCTCTCTGCGTTCTCCCTACCAAAATGAACCACTTCTCGCCTTCTCTGCGTTAAATTTCATCTGTCACTTGTCCGCCCTTTCCACCGACCTCTCGATGTCTTTTTGAAGTTCTACACTATCCTTCTCATGGCCCACAATGCTTCCAAATTTCGCATCGTCCGTATATTTCGAAATTGTGCCCTGTACACCAAGGCCCAGTATATGAATAAATATTATGAAAAGTAGGCGTTGTAGCACTGAACCTTGGGGACATCATTATAATCCTTCCCCGAGTCCGAAAAACAACGGTTCAAAACTACTGTTTGTTTCCTGGCACTCAGCCAGTTCCCAATCCATGATGTTATCGTCCATTTTATTCCAGTGAGCTCCAACTTTGCTCACAGGTCTGTTGTGCGGCATTTCATCAAATGCCTTTCAGAGACCATGTAAACCACGTCAAAAGCATTACCCTCATCGCTGCTTTGTCATCAAAAAAATTCAAGCAAGTTAAACATGATTTGCCCTTAACAGATCTATGCTGGCTTAATTTATCAAGAAACCACTTCTACTGATGTATCGGCTCATTACCTCCTGTGCGAACTCCCAATACCTATGGTGCAACTATGGCAGATTAACGTGGCTGATTTGCGCACTTTAAGGTCAAAAAAAGAGCAAAGTGTCTCAATTCCTATTGATTAATTCTTGACAATATTGTTTCAACCGAAGAATGTGGACCAAGACGCACATTGTGGGAATGATGGGAAGTTTAATGACCAACTCAACTGGTGTGAAGTGTGGAGAGATCTTTTCTTCATGGAACCACCTGAAATGTGGTGGTGGTGATTTCCTCCGATTCTGCAGGTGCTACAGAGCCTCCGCGGTCGGCAAGGTGGAATCTTAAGTTGAAATGTGTGAGTGCACGCATCAGATTTACTTACAAGTGAAATCCACAAAGATAAATAACAATTGCTACCTATTGTGTTCCAGGTTTTATTTTATTGAAAATGTATTTGCTGTTCGTTTAATATCGTTAACATTGATTGGGAAGACATTGAGCATTCCCTCACCAAGGAATAACTCTGTTCCTAGTATTCAGTTGGAAATTGGACTAAATTATTCCAAGGATGGTGAGCATATACCCACCAGTCTCTGCGGTTCAGTTTTAAGTGCTTCGCTCAGCATTAAACAGGATCTCCTGACATAAACGTTGAGAGTGTTGTAAGTTGTGCACGTGATTGTAAATAATCCAACTATATATACCTGACCTGAATTTACTCAGTTTTAAAATCCCGATTTATTATTTCCCTTGCTTGGAACTTGCTGCTCTCCTGCAAGTTTCACACTATTTCTGTTGCCGCGTTATTCCTTCTTACCCCGTTACATTCATCATTTCCGCCCCAACACCTTCCAAATCCTCGGATATGACCTAGTGAAATAATAGTTAAAAAACAGCTTTACATAATATGAAAGGCCCCATGCTCCAGAGTAATATAAGTGGGACAACTGGACAGTGTCTAATCCATTGTCAACGAAGACATGGTCTCCAATGGGCATAAAATGCAGGGCTATCGGGAAACAGCGTGGGCGATGGGGTGGGGTGGAGTGGTGAGAGTGCATGAGATAAATTCGGTAGTCTTTTTTTAAAATGCTGGTATAATCCTGAGGAACTGAATGACCTCCTTCCCAGCCGGGACCACGGGTTCATTCTAGAAGTCTATGACGTATTGTCTCAATCTAACACTTTTCAATTTGCACCTATAGTTCATAAACATGAAAAGGAAAACGAAGAAAAATATATATTACAGCTCCTTTCACGACCACCGGAGTGTTTTATAACCAAAAATGCACTTATGATGTGTATTCACAGTTGTAATGTAGGAAACACCGTAGCCTGATTGAGCACAGCAAGCTCCCACAAACCGCAATATGATAATGACCAGGTAATCTGCCTCTTTGCGTATTTTAAAATGTTTATTGACTGATAAATAGTTACTAAGGCACCGGGGATAACTCCTCTGCACCTCCAGATGGAATAGTACCATGGAATCTTTCACATTGACCTGAGAGGGCAGGCGGCCCTCAGTCATATGTCAGAGGGGATAATGCTGCCAACTGAGCCACAGCTGACAACCAAAGCTCCTTGTGAATGAATATACTGGCCAAGAAGACATAAGTAAATAGAAATCCAGGCACACTATGGCTCAACTTTCTACATAGACACATAGTTAAATCAGACTGAATCCGGCCTCAACGATATCCAAAACCCTACTGGAGAGTCCCGCTCATGGTACAAGCACTGACTATAGGTGTGATCTTAAGTCTGACAACAGAATTATTCCTTCATTGTGTGAGTTATACTCTCAGATGCAACCATTCTGCAGGTTAGCCAGTACTCACAGTAATTCAAATGATTTGTGCGCCAACTGGGTTATTTCCTTAAACAGAAGAGTATTCATTGGACTTTGAATCGTTACAGAATTGGAGGTCATTAATAGGTTGTGAAACACCAATCGATTAGGACTGGTGAAAGGATTGGGGATTATTGATACATCATTCGGTTACAAGCAATCGATTTTATGGGAAAAATGAAGGTTTGGAACTGTCAATAGATCAAACCATTAATGGATTGAGACACAACTAATGTTTATTAAACACGATCAACAGCAAAAAATATACCGAGTAATCTAAATTGTTTTGCAATATGACAGCCTGGTAATGTTACGAAAGTATAATAATTTCATAATATTTTTCTGTCTTATAGTAACGTAGGTTTATGAAAGTGAGTATGGTTATGTCTGTGTGATTTAATTACATTTGGAGTCAGGTAGACTGTAAGCTTGGAATTATCAAAAGAAACTAGGTGTAGGAATGCTTTTGAGATGCTAATGAGTAAACATGGTTGGTGGCTTAGACCGTAAGATGGGAAGGAAATTTGCCATTTTAGATAAATGAAGGGATTGTTTGGATTTCAACAGGATGTCAGTCTGTTTATAACTATCCAGCTAAGCAAGGCTAAGGACTGTGTTTATTTTTCCCAAAGGTTACTGACAATATTGGCAACATGAATTTTTTATTATCATGGGAAAGGTACCATTCCAAAGACATATGGAACAATAGAATTTATATTTAAAGAGAGCGACAATATATAAAGGAGAATGAAAGGCTGTGTGAGGCGAGGGCCATGTAGGATCAACAGGAGTGTGTGAAACAGCCTTCAAGAAGCCTCCAGCTATCTGTGCATAAGTTGGCTATGTCCAGTAACTGACGTTAGAGGAAACCATTTGGAAATCCACTGCCAAGTGGGCACTGGGTTAACTTGCTGGTTTTCTTTGAAATCTAAAATCTATTTTTGGATTGTTGCCTTAAAGGGGGTATGTAAGTGGGAGTCATGTTAATTCGGAATTTTAGGATTTATTATTATTAAGTAATTGCAGTCTTATGTATGTGCTTGAAATCTTTTATTTTGTTAATATACATTTTAATTTAATTCTTGAAATCTCTAAAGGTCTTAGTTGACTCAGTATTTCTGAAGACTGTTCACTCATCTTCTCATAAGAAACACAAATTGCAAAACCTTTGTGATGGCATGATCAAGTTTCTCTTGTGGATTTGGTCCGCCTGGCCACACATCAGCTGCAATGTCATAACATGTACCTGGAACGATCTCTCCATTCATCTGTCACTGTTTCTGTTGGTTGGCACAGCGACAGTTACTCCTGATAGTCGGACATTAAACATGAATGGCAGCGTGCTCAGACTAGGTAATTATGACAGATAAAAGTAGAGATCCTCTTCTGCAATGAGGGGGGATCAATTGTGTCGTCAGGAACTCTGTGCTGTTTACCTAAAACCATTTCACCAATATAATATTAATAACTATATTAATAACAATATTAATAATTCATTTTGCTGCAGTTTTGAACATTCGCGAAGGGTTTAAAGGTATAAATTCAGAGCAGAAATTTGTGTGGAAAGGCAATTACTGAATATTCCCACATTGACTTATTGTTGGAGGCTTCATATCACAACACCATTTTTCCCCAACCATATAAAGTCTCATAACGCAACTGCAACCATACAAAAAAAACGAGTTTCGATTCATATCGTCCCATAGACCCTCTATTCATGTTCAAAACTGTGATTCAGATCACTTCAGCTACTTCACCGACTCAGCTCTGTCCAGCTGATGCACCATGTCCGACCTAACCAGAATTTCCATCGCGGCGATCCTGAGCACATCTCATTGGAGTAAGGACCTCGCCCATCCAACTCGTGAAGAATTGATTCTCTGCACGAATGTACTGAATGGAAAGCCTCTCGGGAGTGTGGTTAAAGGGGTTAAGGGCTTTTGAATTTGCAGCAACAATCTGTAATACCCATCGGATATATTTCATTGTGGCAGTAGTTTTCAATCAATATTTTGCCATGCACTTTTTTCCCGTGCTGTTTAGGATGTTGTGACTGCAGCAGTATCATAGAGCAGCAAGAAATTATTAGGGAAATGGAAAAAAATATATGTATTCAATCATCTGCTATGTTTCTGCTGTGATGGAAACAATTTTGTTGAGGATGTGCTGAGTGTTGTACGTGAAAAGGCCGCATGTTGCACGTTATAATCCCTGTTTCTTATCACAGTCATGAAACCGCTTTCTAACTTTGAGATAAAGATTCAGCATCACCAGAAAAGGATCATCAGTACTGCAGGGATATCTCCAAGTTGCACTTGGTGACGTGCAGCTCGTCAGTTTTCAACAGCCAAGGAAATGGAATGATCCAGAAAATGGGGAAGGACTGAAAGTACCAGACAGACACAAATGGAATAAAGGACCTGCTGCAAGTTATGGAGCAGTCAATCGTAGAGATGAACATGTGGACAGCGTTTTTCAGGCACACCTACCCACACATCCACCGATCCATCCATCCATCTGAGAGAGTTGTACGGACTCGAAACGTTAACTGTTTCTCTCTCCACAGATGCTGTCAGACCTGCTGAGCTTTTCCAGCATTTTCAATTTTTACATCCGTCTGTCTGTCTGTCTGTCTGTCTGACTGCCTGTCTGTCTGTCTGTCTGTCTGTCTGTCTGTCTGTCTGTCTGTCTGTCTGTCTATCTATCTATCTATCTATCTGTTTTTCATTATGTTTCCATGGTTAACCGTGAAATATCTTCTGCAGTAGTGAGTTCTGGAGGTTCAGTCGGACAGTGGTCAACAGAAACCCAAAAAGAGGAAGGAATCTCGATGAGCATCAATTGCATCGATTCAACTTCCGATGTGAAGTATTTTTTGCAGCTTCACCGTCAGAACCAGATTGCGTCGTCAGCTCTCGTAATTCGGGCACATTGATATGAAAAGAGCATTAAAGTTCGCTTTTCAGTCATTCGAACAATGCCCAAGAATATAGCTGCTTCTACCTTGACTGGGCTTCAGGTCGCTGACAACCCCGTGTATTACTGTATGCTGAGACCCTCAGTGAGAAAGGCCTCGGGGCAACTCGTACCAATACAGTGTTTTGTGAAATTAGTGAGAATAAGATTCACGGCGCACCAGGCCATGGATTCCCATCTCCTGACAGACACTTTCTTAAAAATACTTGAGGAGAAATTGCGTTTGATCTCATATTTATGCCCATTAATGTGACGTTTCCTTAAAGACCCATAATTGGGAAGTTTAGTTCAGTGTTAATCAACAGCTCAGCTCCAGTACATTGGGATGGGATGCCGATTTGTTCTGCTCCCCACTGACAGGTTCAGCCCCTTATTTTAACTGATTTCAACTATGAAGCTATCAGTAACTATCGAATAATGCAACAATTCCCTAATTCCTATCGCGAGACTGTTTGCCCAAGATTTGAAATGACTATAAACGTAACGCAGCCCTTACAGACAGACAGAATTAAATAATTTCTGTTGAGCGCATTAGCCTTGAATTCAGCTCATTATAGATAGATTTTACGAGCGACAACAGTGCCCGCGGCCGCATCCCCCATAGTTCCGTTTGTTTCTCTCGCCCTGACCTTCCTTATCTTTCCTGTGTTTTGGAAAGTTGTTTCCCACTGTTCCCGGTTTGACGATGCCTAGATCAGCAGTTCAGTGCACCGGGGATCTGCATTTCTGCCCTGACAGAGGATTAGGTGGACTGTAGAGTTACAGACTCAGGGGGCATCATGGGGAATTGCATCACACCTAGTCAGCATTTCCATCCCAGAAAAACATCCGCTCTCCCCCTGACTGCTGTAACCCACATGTTATCAATTGTAAGGCAATGCTGCTGCTGATGAAACTGCTTGAGATGATGGTGATGATGATCCTGATGACAATGACATCTACCCAACTACTTTATGTTAGGATGGAGCCATCCAGACACAGTAGTCGAGTCGGTTGCTGAAATGATGCCGAAGACGACAGGAACACCATGTGATCTGTATCTTCAATATAAGCCTCCTTAACCATTTGTTCTGGTATAGTCAGCAACCCGGGCAACATCCACAGCTCCTGAATCAACTGATCGGTGAGAATTAAAATAAGAAGACAGATATCGTTTGCCAATTCTCTTCTACATTTAACATAACTATCAAGATAAAGGAGCTGAGGCTCTGATCTGCGACGCAGCCGTTTTTTTCTGTGCTACAGCCCCACACTGCGGCAGAGATATCGCGGATTCTGGTCAAAATGCCACAAAGAGCGGCTCAGTTAATGATCAGCAGAGGGCGCTCGAACACCGAGAGACAAGGACAAATGTTCAGCCTCAGTGTAAGGTTTGAGTGGAGCTTTCTTAAAGAAGAAAAAAAAACGCAAAATTCTGTTGGGCCAAAACTTGCAAGCTCCAGAGCAGTGTAACTGGAGCACACCCCAAAGATGAGCCGGGGAACACCCCGCCCGTAAGTTCCCAGGCAAGTTTTGCAAGGCAATTGCCCGGGAAATGCAAACTTCCCATGGGTAATTGCCCTGCACTGGGAACAATCGGAAATGCGATTTACATTGCAAATTTCGGGTCCTACATCACTTGTTGCCCAGAAAAAGTTAGAAACATTAAAATCACTTCGAGCTTCTGGGTAACTAATGTACAAACCGACATCGACACGCAAGAGGCTCCTCCGCACCGCCCTTCAGACCACCACTCCCTCCCCCTCCCCCTCCACGGGACATCCCCCAACACCCTAACCTCTAGGGGACTTACTGCACGGCTACTCTCAACCGCCAAAACCCAACTCCTCACCTAGAGAACGTCCACCGAAGTCAGTGACTAGGCGCAGAATTTCCCACCGCCTGGCAATGGTTGGTCCTGTGGATTGTAAACAGAAGAGGGAGACTGGGAGAAGGAAGCATAAATAGCAGCAGAAATTATATAAATAAATTGAGTTTACAAATACAGATAGGAAACAGAAAAAGAGTGAGCGGGTTAAAATTATTGAATCGTGCAATGGCAGTAATTGAAAGGAAGATCTGAACATTGTCCCTGTGCACGCGAGTGCCGCCTGCGCCACAGCGGGTCAGTCCCACACTTTATACCGAATGTTTAAAACCTGAACAATATTCCGGTGACGGTGAGTGAAACCCACTCTTTCCGCCGCCGCCTCCACCATCACCGTCGTAATCGACCCAGTGCCTGTCTGGCCTCAATGGTTAAAGACCTGAGAGATTTACCTGTGAAGATCAGCGAATGAAGTCCCCATGGTGAATAATTTCAGTGCCGTCTGGTCTCACTAGTTAAAGATTTGAAACATTGAACTATGACAGGCGAATAAATACCTCGTCTATAGATTAGCTCTGTGTCTGTCTGTATGCTTTGAGACACCTACACAAAGGAATGTATAGTTGAGACTAAGAACGATGGGTGATACATAGGGAGTTTGATAAAAGTGAGTCTCAGTATGGTGCATATGCAGAGAAGCACGAATAGAGAGACATAGGTGAAGGTGAGATTGTATACATTGAATGGGAGAGCGAGACATCAACAGAGCGAGATGTTTTACGCTGAGGCTTGAGGACAGCTAGTGGTATAAAGAGAGAACAGCAGAGGGATATTGATGCGGATATATATTTATGAATATAAATGCACGGAAAGTTAACAGTTGATAATTACTCTTCTCCCAATATAATGACCCTTGGTGCAGTGAACTGCGGTAAAAAGATCATCACTGCTCTGTGTAATACAAATGGATAAGAGTGGCTAACACTGACTGAAGTTCTGGGACACACACACAGTCTCTAGAGTCCTCAGTGACACCAGGAGGCATGCGAATTGGAGAAACGTGGGGATTTTAATAAGGAAAATGGGAAAGACGCTGGAAGAAACAATGGGAATCACAGGCAAAAATTAACAAACAGCTAACAGTAAAAAATAGCAAGTTAAAATAAAACAAATAAACTCGTGGTATAGGAAGCTGAACAACTTTGCTGTACAGTTGAGTGACGGCCACCTCAATGCATGAGCTCAGTGCCTGGTTGCACACAGTTATTCAGGAATTAAGCAATAATCATTTATTAGTACACTCTACAATCCCCCTGTTTATATTAAACCAGAGGTCGTCTCATTTATTACTGCACTGTACTGTTACACTAGATGATGTCTTAGCTATTATTGCATTAGATGTGCCTCCACTTATATTTTTGTTACTTCTGACTACAATATTTTAATGCTTATGTGTATATCACACCAGGCACTGTTTCAGTCGAACTACACAAGACCACTTCATGTTGCATTCGTCCTTTTTTTCAGTTATTTGCAATAGGATGCATCTCTGTCTATATTTCCCCCAGGCCATATCTCAGTTATTATCGCAATAGGTCATCTCCGTTAGTGTTAGGCAGCATCCTGTCTCAGTATTACATTAGATTATGTTACTCTTTATATTACAATAACCTGTGTCTCTGTTTACGGTACATGAGACCCTATCTAATTTATTGCAGCATTAGACATGTCCCTGCTTGCATTACGCTAGGCCCTGTTTGAATTACAACTGCATGAGACTCTGTCTCGGTTTACATTGCACTGGACTATTTCTAAGGTATACTGCATTAAAATTTGATTGAGTTGACATTACACTAGGCCACGTCTTTGCTGATATTGCACTACGACTGTACTCACATTACACTAAAATGCTCTATGCCCCTATGTGCATTACATTAGGCCATGTTTTTGTTCGTATTATCGGGAGGCCTGCCTGAATTTTTATCGCATTATCCTTAATCTTGTTTATATTTCAGTAGGCCCTATCTTTGTTATTGCTCCTCTAAATTAATCTCCTGTTTACATTACAATAGACCCAATTTCTAGTTGTTTTACTCCTGGCCTTGTTTCAGTTAATACTGAAATAGACCCTGTCTCTATTTATATTACACCAGGCAATGTCTTAGTTAATACCATTCTAAATCATATCCCTATTTATATTAAATAAGTTTATTGGCACGACACATTTCTATGTTAATCTTAACAGTGATTTACACATTATTATTTTCAAAGCAACATTTTTAGCACGTTGAAAATGCTGACAGGAATTGGCCGGACGTACGGAAAAGATGGTGACTTTATCCACTGCAACTCAAATCATCGGCCATGTTTGTGTGACGTGCTGCGATTATCAATTTCCCTTTCGTCTTTTAAGGGCCTTTCCGCCCCTGCCTTCAATGTTGAGCAGCATTTTCCCGAAGTCCGCTATCAGTTTTGTGAAGCCTTTGACCTCGTCCTTGTCATGGGATTTATTTGATCGAGTATTGCTGTCGCTGGGTAAAAGATAATTATACAACATAAACAGATGTCAAAACAGAAGCTAATAGCTGTGATCTTTAAAGAAAGCCGCAAGAACACAGCCTATTGTCTCCCGAGCGCCGTTTCATTCTGTGTTACTGCAAAGGGAAATTTTGAATATTCCCAACCTGGAAATCAAACATGGCTGAAATGAAACATCATTTTACATGTAACCCACCGGAGGGGTGGTGCAGGAAGCATTTGGTTAAATGACAGGAAGAGTTTGTTCTTTGTATTCTGTCCCGTGTGCCCTGGGCGTGGGCATCTCCTTAGCTCATTTTCTGCAGTTGTGTCGTTTTGAGCTGTTTTCTTGGTAGCTTTGTTTGTCGTGGTTTACCATTGCCTTCCATTCGCAGGAGCAGGGCCAAAGTCAACCTCAGCCAGAACGAGAACAGAAACCGTGCTATTGGCATTATTCTGAACCAGACACTAGCCACTGAGCCAAGTGAGCTAACCAGCTGCTACTTCGTCTTTGTTCATGTTGTGTACATCTGCCAGGATATTGGCAATGTCACTGGACTACTTCAAGCTGTAACCTGTCCCCAGTTGCTGGACCAGGGAATATGCCGGTCCCGAGGCGCCAAACTTCAGGCCAGAAGTCTCACTGAGGTCCCGCCAGCCCGTTCAGTGCGATGTTAAACAATCTCCGGAATATTGGGATAAGAGCGGGACGGGGGGATTCTCCTGGTGTCCTTGGCCCACATTCCACCTTTAACAAACACCACCCAATACAAACACATGCACCAACCTCCCAGTTCATTACTGTGGGGAAAGGAAGGCGGCAGCACAACTGGCAGAAAGAAAAGCTCCCCTCCCCCACCAGACTATTGTGGGAGGGGCTTTCACATCCGGATCACAATCCAAATGAAGGGTCAGAAAATTGCAGCCTCCTTTTATAAACCTGTCCCTTATTCACACAACACTTAGCCAGCGACCCGCGAACCATGCGCCAAATCACTGATCTCAGCGAAACTGCCCTGTGCAAATCAACTCGATCCCCCTAAAGTATTTCAGTCCAGCTCTGAGATCGGTCTCCCAGTGCAGTCCGGGGCTGCAGTCTCCAGCTCCCCGTCATATAAACCCTCAGCTCCAGGCAGCAGAACGATGGGAATCCTCCTTGTTTTCACCCTGTGTGTCTGTTTACCCCGTGAGTACCCGTCAAACAAACCGACATTGTGTGGATTTAATATAAAGCTGCCCGAGTCCATCCCAATTACAGACACTGTCTGGGGTTTTAACCCCGTTCTGTGGTTCGGATCTGATGGTCCATTAAACTCTCTCTGCTTAATTTCCAGGCTCTTTCAGTCAGTCTGTGGTGCAGACCCCGGCAGCGGTGACCAGGAAGGAGTGTCAGTCTCTCACCATCACCTGTGTTTTCTATGGTGGTTTTTTCGCTCGTTCTTTGACGGGCTGGGATTTCTTCAGACAAACCCAGACCGGGACAGAGTGGGAGCGGATCTCCAGCGGGGGGAGATTTGTTGTGTCGGTGAATGAAGCAGAAAAGACATTTTGGCTGGAAATTCGGGATGTGAGAGTTGAAGACACCGCCACCTATTACTGTAAAGCTCAGTACAGATACGACAAACACAGTGATGGGTCTCGGCTTCCCGCGATACAAAAACTCTCACTGCAGATTATCACAGAAACAAATCAAAAAGCGGAGTTAATCTGCAGTTAAACCCCCACAGTTCCGCCTCACACCGTCTGCCCCACAGTCTAGTTTATAATGAGATTGGATTATTGCCGTTAACGTTTTGAGTTTTATAAATGCCGAGTGTGTGCGGATAGTGATGTCTTTCCAGGGATTGGTGTCAGTGAATGGGGAGTGGGAATGAATGATCCCAGTTACAAACCCCTAACACCAGATGTGATCCTGGTCTAACAGCTGTTACCGGGAACCGCAATCCCCGCTGTTTAACTAATATCCCCACATCTCACCAAGTACCCAGGGGATTTTATAATGACTTGTAACACTGTGTGGGCAGATGGATGGGGGAGTCACAGTGGGAGAGACCTGAACAAATACCTCTGTACGACCACAATATAAATTCTCCGGGCGCAGATAGTGAATTGTCGGGTTGATGTTATTATCGCTGTAATCTGGTTATATTGCATTGTAATTTCCACCAGTCAGTTATCTTTCTTTGATATTTTTCCCGGTTTATATGAAGCGAACATTTCGTTTCCGGGACCATTTACTCGGAGCTCAGAGCCTCACAGAGTGCAGTTTGAACCGACAGAGACTTTGAAACATTGCATATTGTTTATTTATTTAAATCCGCTGAATAATTGGACAGTTTCTACTGTCTGATGATGATTTCCCGCCAGGTTGAGGTGTCGGTGGTTGTTGTACCGGGGAGACTGTGAGCGGTGTCACTGTGGTGGATTATAAATATGATCATGCGGATGGATCCGGGACAGTGGTGACTGTCACAGCCGGTAAGTAACACCAAACCCCGCCGGATTACAGCCTGTCCCGGGTAATGTTCACCGTCAGTTTATTATTGATATCAGTGGAGTTTGGGGGGATGTGGGAGTTGACGGAATCTAGACCATTATTGGTTCAACGGGAACTTCGGGGACAATATCAACATCACGGACTCTCACAATCTGAATCGCTTTTAATGAGCGCAGGTTGTCTACAATCCGGACTCCACTCCCGGTGTTAACTGTGACCGAGGGAGCTCTGACTGTCTCTTAGAGCCCGGGAGCGGGGTCACAGAGCTCTCCCCTGGGCAGCAGATTGCAGGCGGAGCCGCGCAATGTGAATGAGGAACCGGGTGATTAAACTCAACACAGCTGCGGCCAGTTCGGGTACCTGCAGCGGCTCGTTCAATACCTGACCCGGGAGAAAAACGGGAGGGTGACACAACGGACTCCAGACAGAAGAGATCTTGATGTGGCTCCAGATGGAATTTTATTACTGGACAATCAGTGACCGAAATTAGTGACATTGTCCCCGCCATTTCTTTCAGTTGTCTTCAACCAATCACTTTCCTCGTTTCCCGCAATCAGACCGAAATTTGAAAGTTTGGAACTGCAGACACTTCTCTATATTGAATGTAAATGTTTGAGATATGGGATTGCTGTAATTTACCTGCATCCCTGATTACTGTGAATTAAGCAACACAGTGCAGTGAGAGAGTGAGGATGATGCATTCATCTTATAAAGGAGAACAGAAACATAAGGAAACAATTATAAACTAGGTGAATGCTCATTTGGAACCAGCAAGAGAAAAATAATTGAAAGGGAGAGAAGGATTGAATGATTTCTGGGTGCCTTTCAAAGTACAATCCGACCCCTGAAAGGACTGGATAGAGTGGGCGTGGGGGAGATGTTTCCATCAGTAGGAGAGACTAGGACCCGAGGGCACAGCCTCAGAGTAAAGGGAAGACCTTTTAGAACAGAGATGAGGAGAAACTTCTTTAGCCAGAGGGTGGCGAATCTATGGAATTCATTGCCACAGAAGGCTGTGGAGGCCAGGTCATTGAGTGTATTTAAGACCGAGATAGATAGGTTCTTGATTGGTAAGGGGGTCAAAGGTTACGGGCAGAAGGCGGGAGAATGGGGTTGAGAAACTTATCAACCATGATTGAATGGTGGAGCAGACTCGATGGGCCGAATGGCCTAATTTCTGCTCCTATGTCTTATGGTCTTATGGTCTTATGGAGGGAAGGACTGAAATGGACTCCAGTCTGGAATGCTGTGTAAAGTTTTGTTCTCCTTACAGAAGAGAGATCAATCTGCATTGGAAGGAGTGCAGCAAAGGTTTATCAGACTGATTCCTGAGGTGAAAGGATTGTCTAATAGGAAGAGATTTAGTCGTCTCGGTCTATATTTCCTCGAGTTTAGAAGAATGAGAGGTGATCTCATGAAAACATAATACTCTGAAGAGTCTTGACAGGGCAGATTCTGGGTCGGAGTTTCCCCAGACTGAGGAGTATAGAACTCGGGGTCACAGCTTCAGAATAAAGTGTCATCCATTAGAACTGAGAAGGAAAAAATATCTTCAGTAGAACCATTGTTGTGAATCTGCGGCATTCTGTAACTTAGAGAGCTGTGGGTGTTCATAATCTGTGTGCATTCAAGATAATATTCGATAGGTTTTCGGACATTAAACGGAGCAGGGGATATGGGGGGGGAGTGCGGGAATGTGACGCTGAAGTTGTAAATCAGCCAGGATATTACTGAAAGGCTGAACAGGTTTGAAAGGTGATATGGGGGCTCGTGCTTCTATTGATTCGATTCTCTACTTTGATTAAACAAGAAATCAGCAACAATCCACATCTCTTGGGAAGATTGAACAGGCTGGGTCTCTTTTTTCTGGAAAAAAGAACCACAAGGAGAATCCATAGAATGTTTTTCAATAATGAACGGTTTTAATGTGGATAAATTGTTCATTTGTGGCTGAGTCCAAAGCAATAGCCGTCAACATATGACAGTAACTAACAGAACAAATAAAACATTTAAGACAAATTAATTTAAACAAAGGCAGGTCAGAATGTGGAACTTGCTGCCACAGGGAGTGGTTGGAGATAGTATTGATGTAGTTATTGAAGCACTTGAAAATACAGGAGGGAGAACGGAACAGACCGACACAGGGAGCTGGATGTAAATGGTTAATTAGATTTCGGGTGGGGTCAGGCTGGAATTGATTATATACACAGGCTGAATGGCCCATTCCTCTTCCGCATTCTTCTTCCTCGATTCTGTAAAATTGAGAGAAAACTCCACCCAGTGAACCCGGGAGAGAATCAGTTAACGTGCAGAAAGAATTGAAATTGTCAGAGAGCCAGAAGAGGCAGTTCCCAGTGAATAACAGTAAAACCACTGCGGAAACTGAACAGACTGAATCCAACCGACAACTAAGAGACTTTGAGGCAAGTTCCCACGATTGCAAAAAGCCCAAACAGCACAAAGAAAATGTGAAATAAAGGGAACGTGAAATTAAAGAAATAAGATGAAATTAATGTACATATTTGAAATAAAGGTGAACTGGAGCAAATAGGACCCTATTGATAGAACATAGAGAAATACAGCAAAAGGCAGAGAGAAATTCCCGAGTAGTTTAAAACGCAGGAAATGTTTGACCTATGACCACTGGTGCTCACTTCTCGGTTTTGCCCAATCGGTGCTGATGATTCCCATCAGTTTGTGTTGGATTTTGCTGTGCACAGTGATGCCACACAGCTGTGTTTCTCTCCAACAAACATGTTTTATTTTTGGAAACTGGTTGCCTCGCTGAACATAAAATGCTCCCTCGGGTTTGTGTCTCACCAAGGAAAATAGAAACGGGAATGTAATATAATTCATAGAATTATCCAGCACGGCATTCGGCCCCTCGTGTAGGCGCTGACCCTTTAAAAGTGCAATCCAATTGTTCCCACTGCTCATGAATTTTCTCCATCGCTCTATATTTTTATTTACATTTCCAGCACAGATCCATTACCCGTTTGAAAGTTACAATGGAATCTGTTCCCAACACCAATTCAGACAGTGCAGTCCTAATCGGAAGAGTTCGCCATGTAAAATAAGATATCACCTGCTTCCCCACTGGATCATATTTTCATAAGAGTGAACACGGTTCAAACAGGCTTCCAACAAATAAAATTACTGCAAAAAGCAGAGCTATTCACGCGATTGACATATTTACCTAGACAAACAGTGGTAAAACTAAAAGATAATGTTCATTTTTTATCCTGCAGATTCCAGTTCCATGATATTCCAGAATCCGCCTGTACAAACCTCTCCTGCCGGTGACACAGTTACTTTAAGATGTGGATATGCAGGGTTCTGTCAGTACACAGTACACTGGTACCGTCAGTCCCCAGGACAGGCTCCGGAATATCTGCTTCAGAGGCACACTTCAGGAGAGGAGAATAAAGAAAAGGCTGCGGGGGGGAGAATTTCTGCTTCTATCGATCCTGCCGAGAAAATCAGCTGGTTAAATATCTCCAAACTACAACTGAGCGACTCCGCTGTGTATTACTGTGCACTGAGTCGGCGCACAGCACAGTGATACAGAGCACGGAGAGAGCTGTACAAAAACCTGAACATGGTGGGATTACAGACACACAGTGATAGGGAACACGGAGAGAGCTGTACAAAAACCTGAGCCTGGTGCTTGCACACGAACAGGTGAGCGACCTCATCCTGAGTGAGACACAGCCAGAGTGAGTGTGGGTACTGGCAATTTGGTGCACAGTGGGAATTGAACCAGTAAGTCTTTCCCTTTAACTTCTCTTTATTTTTTGTAACTACAGTAGTCTAATTAAAATGTTGGTAAGGGAGCTGATTCAACTGACTGTGTGACAGTTAACTGTCAATCACTTGAAGCCTGATTAGGGCCTCAATAGGCGTTGATTACTATTTAAAGCTTAACTAGTGTGAGTCATCTCAGCTCACCTCAGCTCTAATTAAGAAATGGACTATTTAGAAGCACACGACAGTGTGCTTGCACACGAACAGGGGAGAGACGTCATCCTGAGGGAGGCACAGCCAGAGTGAGCGTGGGTATTGGCAATTTGGTGCACAGTGGGAATACGGCGCAGAGGGGAAGAGGTGGTCTTTGCATTTTGCCTTTGCTACCCAACTTCTTAAATCTTCAGAGAGTGGCCTTGCCCTGCTGCAGCAGTAGAGGCTACAAGGGAAAGGAATGACTGGTAAGTAGTGGGTAAGGTCGGGTAAATATTTACTATCTTTATCGCTTATAGTTTAAGGTCTTTTTGTGGTTTGTAGTTTGTATATTCTTTAGTAACAAGGATCAGGAAGAAGGGCCCTAGAGTAACTGATTTAAAAGATTTAATTCAAAGGGATATAACATGGCAGGAGAGCTCAAAGCCTTGATGTGCTCCTCGTTCTCCATGTGGGAAGCCGGGAACATTTCCAGTGCCCAGGGCTAGCATGTGTGCAGGAGTTGTGTCCAGCTGCAGCTCCTGGAATCTCGGGTTTCAGAGCTGGAACGGCGCCTGGGGACACTGTAGAGCATCCGCAAGTCTGAGAGCATCGTGGATAGCACGTTTGCAGAGGTGGTCACACAGCAGCTGAAGGGACTTGAGGGAGGAAGGGAATGGGTGACCATCAGGCAGTCCAAGAGAAACAGGCAGGGAGTTCAGGAGTCCCCTGGGGTCCCGCTCGCAAATTGGTATTCCATTTTGGAGGCTGATGAGGGCGCTGGCTCCTCCAGCGAGTGCAGACAGAGTCAAGCTTCTGGCACCACAAGCAGCCTGTCTGTACAGGAGGGGAGAAACGGAGGAAGAGCAATAGTAATAGGGGATTCTATAGTCAGGGGAACAGAAAAGCGCTGCTGTGGCCGTCAACATGACTCCAGGATGATGTGTTACCTCTCTGGTTCCAGGGTCCGGGATATCACTGAACGGCTGCAGGGCATCCTGAAAGGGGAGGGGGATAAGGCAGAGGTCATGGTGCATGTTGGTACCAATGACGTAAGTAGAAAGAGCGATGATGCCTTGCATCAAGATTTCAGGGAGTTAGGCAGTAAACTAAAAAGCAAGACCTCTCGGGTTGTAATCTCTGGATTACTCCCAGCGCCACGTGTTGCGAGCTCAGAAATAGGAGAATAGCGTGGATGAATACGTGGCTTAAGAGTTGGTGCAGGAGGAAGGGTAAGGTCCTGGATCACTGGGAACTTTTCTGGGGAAGATGGGACCTGTACAAGCGCGATGGCTTACATCTGAACCAGAGCGGGGCCAACATCCTTGCGGGAGAGTTTTCTAGTGCTGTTGGGAGGAGTTTGAACTAATTCGGTAGGGGGAGGGGACACACAATTTTGGAAGAATAGGGACGCATCATAATACAGTAAAACAATCAAGTCAGAGGGAGATCAGCTGCATTAAGCTTCAAGGGAGTTATGCAAGGCTGGATGGCCTCTACTTTAATACCAGGAGTATTACATGTCAGACGTCTGAGTTAAGGGTGAGGATTGACACTTGGAATTGTGATATAGTAGCCATCACTGAGACGTGGTTGAGGGAAGGGCAGGATTGGCAGCTCAACATTCCGGGATATAAAATCTTCAGGCGAGACAGGGGACGGGGTCAAAGGGGAAGAGGCATTGCATTATTAGTTAAGGAGTCAGTTACTGCAGTAAGGAGAGATGATATTTTGGAGGGGGCATCGAATGAAAATTTGTGGGTGGAGCTTAGGGATAAAAAAGGGAAAGCCACATTATTAGGTGTTCATTATAGACCCCCAGATAGTCAGCGGGATATTGAGGAGCAAATATGTGCGCAATTTGTGGAGGTGTGTAAAAACAATAACAATAGGGTAATTGTATTAGGTGATTTCAACTTTCCCAAATTTAATTGGGATAGACATATTGTTCAGGGAGTGGATTTCTTGAAATGTGTACAGGAGAGCTTTTTAGGCCAATATGTAGAGGGTCCAACAAGGGACGGCGCAGTGCTGGACCTAATTCTGGGGAATGAAGCCGGACAGGTGGCTGAGGTGGTGGTGGGGGAGCATTTTCGTGATAGCGACCACAACATGGTACAATTTAAGCTTGTTATGGACAATGAAATAGAAATAGTATCGGGTTGGTCGCTTACGAGAGTAACTCTCATAAATAGACGTGCTTCCCCTCACTTCCCTCCACCCGGAGCGGAAGAAGCTGCTGGTCTTCAGACAACTGATCGGTTCAGACGTGAACCGCGGGGGAAATGAGCAGCGGACCATCAATCCGCCTCCTTATATCCGGCGAACAATATCAATTTCCAGCTAATTAGGAGCGGGAAAAATAAATACGTGACGTAGACATTCAATATCCATCAATGACTTTAATCAGCCTACATTTTAATCTCTTGACACGATTCCTTTCCTTCTGTTGTGAGTTGTGTCCCGTTTTCGTATTGACATCCTCATAGCAAACATGTGTTTTGTTGCACAGTAAAAGCTATTATCCGTCATCCTGGCGATGCGAACAGGGTCGGCACAGGACAGGGACCCAATGACCCAGAGGGAGTTTTTCATTATTAATCTCGCTGTTCCAGTGTTTCATACCTTAATATTTTTCCAGGTCGATGTCTCTCGGACCGTGTGCTTCAATCTCCCGCTTCGGAAAGAGTCCAGAGCGGGGATTCGGTGCAGATGGACTGCAGCAACGAGTTTTCCGACTTCTACGTGATGCATTGGTACAGACAGAAATCTGGTCAGGGACTGGAGTGGATTATAAGGCAGATATCGACCGGCAAAGACCGAAGCCGACGATTTGAACTGAATCTGTCTGAGTAGGAGAAACGCGGCCAATTGCTCATTGTAGACACGGGGAACGTCGATGCCGCGGTTTATTACTGTGCGGCTGAGCCCCACACTGAGACAAAACGCGACAGTTACTGGACAAAAACCTCGCTTCTGGTTACAGTTCCGGGAGAGCTGCCGCAATCTCTCTGATAGCACAAGGCGGGCCAGGAGGCTCAGAGCATGAACAGCTAACGGGAGAGAGGGGCAGGGCTGCCGCTGGTTGTCTAGTAAATGCTAATAGAGAGGATCTTTCATCAGAGATACTGTTGGTCATAGCAGAGAGGGGGCAGTTAGTCAGTGTGGTCTTTGCTACGTGGGGAGCTTCATTGTCTGATTGTGTCCCAGGGAACCGAGAGAGATCCTGAGTGTTTATTTTATGCCGTTGTGTGATGATTCTTAAAGAACATTAGTATAATTATACAGCAAAATCCGCCCTTAAACTGAAATGTCCGCAATGTGGGCACATTTACTCTCGTCCCAAGTTGTGACCAAATAGTTATCTAAAAGAATGCGCCTGCGATCGTCCTGCGGGTGATATTTTCCTCTCCCCTCTTGTGTCTCGCAGCAGAACGTTAACCAAATTCGAAACACAAGCAGAAAACGCTGGAAATACAACCAGAAACAGAGTGAAGGTTCCAGTCTGTGACATTTCACCAGAAATCAGCAGCTCCTCAGACTGAGTTCAGGTGAAATGTCGCGGACATGAAACTTTCACTTTGATTCGCTCTGCACCGATGCTTCCCGGCCTGCCGAGTATGTCCAGAATTTTCTGTTTTTATACCGCAAACTGGTACTGCCCTCGAGAGGCGACTCGTTGTAAAGGTTTCCAAAGCCAGTTGAGAGGAAGCGGGTTATTTTCTTTTTTGGAAAAAAGATTCTTTATTCATAAAATAGCTGAAAGAACATTACAAAACATTCCAAAATAGCCATCACAAAAAGTGCAATCATATTCTAGTTTTCCACATAGATCATGAGGTGCTTCAATCCAATCAATGGACACTACATACATTTGAACATGGTTATTACAGACAGTCAGACAATGCAATGGTATTCAATATGCTGATGTCTGATCTGGCTGTAACTTGCTTCCTACCCCCGGTTACCTTTCACTCCCCTGTTTATCAAAAATCGATCTACCTCTGCCTTGAAAACATTCAAAGACCCTGCTTCCCCTGCCCTTTGAGGAAGGGAGTTCCAAAGACCCACTACTTTCTGAGAGAAAAAAATTCTCATCTCTGTTTTAAATGGGAGACCCGTTATTTTTAAACAGTGACTCCAGTTCTAGATTCTCCCACAAGAGGAAATATCCTTTCCATGTGAGATTTATTTTTTGTGCAGATGATTAATCTGTATGTTATATTATTATGAAATAATAAAAAAAATTTCATTCAATGAAATTACTCGAATGATGAACTGCTTTTTTTTTGAAAAATCGCTCTCATGAAACCATTTTCGATTGTTGTAAAAACCCATCTGGTTCAATACTGCCCTTTCCTTCCTTTAGGGATGGAAATCTGCTGTCCTCACCTGCACTGGCCTACATGTGACTCCAGACCCACAGCAATGTGGTTGGCTCTTAAATGCCCTCTGAACAAGGGCAATTAGGGATGGGTAATAAATGCTGGCCTATCCAGCGACGCGTACATCCCAAAAATGAATAAAAAGAATATAATATACAGATCAGCATCTAGTGTAACAAAAGCAGAGATGGGATCTTGTGTAGTATAAACAGCGATAGATTCTAGTATAGTAGTAACTAGGCAGGGTTTCAAGTATTATAAAGACTGGCCTGATCCAGTCAAATAATAACGAACACAGGGCCAAGAGTAACATACGAAGAGTCAAGTTCTCGCATAATATAAACGGGAACAGCATCTTCTTTAACATAAAACAAGAGATGGCCGATTGCACGAGTAATTGAATCAGCCACTAGTGTAATATAGCCGAAGCATAATTTAACGCCTTAATATCTAAGACCTGGCCGACTGTAATGTCAACAGGTATATGTTCAGCTGCAGTAATAATTGACGCCGTTTCTCCTCTCATGCGCACAGAGACATGGTCGAGCGGAGTAATAACTTAGAGAGGGCCTATCTGAATTTACATAGACACATGTTCTAGAGCAGAAGGAAATGAGATAGACGCTAGTGCAAAGAGGCCAGAGACGGGGTCCAGTGAAATATGCACTGATATGTCATCTAGTGCAGTAATAACAGAACGAGGACCTAGTGCAATACAAAACTGAGACACGGTCTGTAGAAATAAAACAATGCCATATTGTCAAGTAGTATAAACAGAAACGTGGTCTAGCGTGATATGAGTTGAGACAAAGGCCTTGGGTAAAATAGACAGAGAGAGCATCCAGTGTAATTATATCTGAGATAAAGCTTGGAATAATCTGCAAAGAGACATTCCTTTAGTTTACAACTAACAAAGGCAGGATGTAAATTAAACAGAGCTATAACCTGCTGCAGTAGCAAATGAGGCCGGGCCGAGCGTGATATAAGTAGAAGCCGAGTCTCGTGCTGTAATACCAGAGGACTCAGTGCTATATTACCAGAAGCATCGCCTGTCCAGAAATTATCGGAGGCTTTAATAATAAATAAAGACAGAAAATAGTGGAAAACTCTGCAGGTCTCGAAACTCTACGGACTCGAAACGTTAACTCTGTTTCTCTCTCCACAGACGCTGACAGACCTGCAGAGTTATTCCAGCGTTTTCTGCCTTTATTTCAGGTTTCTAGCGTTAGCAGTATTGTGCTTTTGATTGGAGTCACTGTCTGGTGCGGTAAAAACTGAGAAAGGACCTCCTTTAAAAACGAGCGGCATGGTTTAGTGCCTTTTTAAATAGAAAAGTCCTACTGTTTTAGAAACGGAGGTATTGCCGATAAAAGCGACATGCTGTCGCAGCTTTTCACCTAGCACTCATCAGGACAGATACGCAACAAGAATCTGTCCTGCTAAGTGCGAGACCAAAAGCTTCGACAGTATTTCCCTTTTTTCAGCAATGTTCAAGGCCTATTTAGTTTTCCAAGGTACCTTCCTAACTCGCAGCAGTTAAAAAGTGCGTTGCTGACTCTATTCTTGCATTCTTCTCTTGTTGTTGTTTGTACAACTGGACAGGTTTCCCAAGTTCTGTACTAAGAGACAAAGGTATGGTCCACTGGCACCGGGTGGACGCAGATTACAACGAAACTGGTTAATTTACGTTACAAGTTAGCTAGAAACATAAGTAATGAGGAAGACGCTAAAATTCTGAGAAGGAATACCGACAGATTACGTGAGTGGAAAAACCATAGAAGATTGACCAATTGTGAAATTACACACTTTAGGAGGGAAAATTTGAAAAAAGAGAACAGGATATTGCAAATTGTGAGAGACTGGGGAATGTTGGCAATCAGTGGGAGCTGTGTGCTCTGTAGGTCACAGGAGGTTAACATGCTGCCACAGCAATAAATTAGGAAACCATAAGTTGCGTTAGCCTTTCTTAACATTGGATGATAGTTCAAATGTTAAGCAGTCTTTCTGCAATTATATTGGGCCTTGGTGAGATTACCTAGAGTACTGTGTACAGTTTTAGTCTCCTTAGCTAAGGAAGGATATACTAGCCTTGGAGGGACTGCGACAAAGGTTGACTGGATTGATTCCTGACATGAAGTGTTTGTCCCATGAGGGGAGGTGAATCCGACTGTGCGCACATTCGATGGAAATTCTTAAGGGTATTGATAGAATAGATGCTGGGAGGAATTTACCCTGGCTGGGGAATCTAGAATTGAGGTTCACATTCCCAGAATAATGGGTCGAACATTTAGGACTGAGGTTTCTGCACCCCAGTGAATGTTCAGTGTTTACATATATAAAAGGTAAAGATCGATAGACTTTCGGATATAAAGAGAATGAAAGGATACAGGGAAAGTACAGGATTGTGGAATTGATATAGAAGATCAGCCATGTATTTATTGCTCAGTGGTGAAGACTTGAAGGATCGATAGCCTAAGCTATTCCTTTTTCTTAAGTTTTTATGTAGAACTGCCTCATTGTTTCTCCATCAAATAAAAGGCGTAGTTTGGTGCAGTAATTAATGTTACAATGTCTCGTACAATATAAAAACATTATATGATGCAGTGCAACTGAAACAAATGATGACCTATTCCAGTGCAGTAATAACAGAAATAGATCCTCGTGGACGATGAACAGAAACTCTGTTTAGCTGCCACTAGGTGTCTACAGTTTGCCATAGCACCAGTACAGATCTGCCTTGTCATTTCTACACGTGCGTTTATTTTCAGCACTGATCCGACGTTTGCCGCCTAACCACTGTGAAAATGGTGTTGAACGTTATTGTTTGTCACGTTATCAGATCAACAAACACTGACCTACCACCCCATCCCGTTCTGTGGAAGGTCAAAATGGATTTAAAGTGCAACTAATTGCAGATAAACGTTCCTGATTTGAGCACAGAAGTTCCAGCGGTGGAGCAAACGGTCTCGCATCAGAGTAATGTATTTCTGATTATTTTGGTTGAAGAAAGGAATATCGACCAGGATATAGTGCAGAGCCCACCTCAACAAGCAAGGGTTGAAATGAGATTAGTGGTTCATGATGTCCCGAAAAGAAAATGACCTTTCATTACCCCGATTACAAGTCTGGTAATTATGTTCAGGTTCTGTAGTTGAGTTGCGATCCACAATCTGCTAATTTTGAAATCAGAGTCAAGTCACCTTAGCTACTAATCTGCTGAAAGGGTTCATGTAATACGCAATACCTACAATTTTACCATGACTTTCGGCAATGCAGTTGCTTTTAATAAGAAAAATAACAACGCCAAGGTCAATGATTAATGCAACTTCAATGCATAAAATCATGGAAGCTTACAGCAAAGATAGGCACTGTTCTTTCCATCAGAACTGTGCCCGGTCTCCTTGAAATGGTCTTCAATTAGCTCCGGTCTCCTACTCTTTCTGTGAAGCCCTGAACATTTTTTTCAACTTCAAGTATATACAAGTTTCCCTTATGAAAGTTAACAAATGAATATGCTTCTATCTCCCTTTCCAGAAGTACAGTCTAGCTCATAACAATCGCCCCATTAAAAGATCCAATATCACTCTATACTCGCTTCCGAATTGTCGAGAACTCTGGTTCTTCTGCCTACAGACCCTTTTTCCTGTGGAATTAATACCTCACCAACAACTCTGTCAAAAGCCTTCGTAAATTTAAACACCTCTATTATATCACCCTTTGACATTCTCTGCTCCAAGAAGGCCAATCCCAGTTTCTCTAATCACTTCATATAATAGAGGCCCCTCATCCCTGGTACAATTCCCGTAAATTTCTTCTCAACCTGTTCCAAGATTGTGACATTCTTTGGAAAGTGTCGATTCAAATCAATTCAAAATGTATATCCCCTTCTGATAATTTTTAACGAAACAGACTCAGTTCCAATTAAGATGCGCAGTAGCAATATGATATTACGTTCTCCTGTGTGCTGAAAAATATGGTTTCTCTCTAATTCAAATGTCAGTAAGATCACTGTGGCCACTGATGAACATCTTCTGCTACAGGCCGCGGAATTTCTCGAAAATGACTCAGAATTCTCTCCGCAACCATGTCCACTTACCGAGTGAATTTCACTCAGGGGAGTGTCTCCGAGCAAACCACGAGGGGTAAGAGGTCAAGCGGAATTAAGTGCGGTAGAGCCAATATTAAAATTAAAAATTCTGAGAAGTTTTCAATGGGAAATTGTAAACTTATTTAACAAGAAACTGGCAATGAAGAAAGAAACCAATATGCCTCTGCTGGTGGAGTGGGGTGAATAGCTATATTGAAGTTTCTTGTGGCGGCGATTCACTTGCTGGTGCCATATTAAAAATTGCTATAATGAACGCTAAGCGCATCGAAACGGATCACATTTGATCGATATTTTCAATGCACGATTGCAATATGGCGACTTTCTTCGCCAAGAGACCGAATTTCCCCTTTTACACATATTTCCATTGCACGAGACAGACACTCGTGTGATCGAATCAGGGGAATGGTCTGGTGTAATATAACCAGACACAGGGTCTAGCGTATTATAAACCTCGGCACAGCATCTGATGTAATGTAAATAATGATATGTTTTTATGCAGTAAATCTGGCGCAGGGCTTCATGTAATATAAAATATTCTAAAGAAAATGAAGATACTCTTATATAATCAACTATCGTTCAACGGCCCGTGAACTGTGTCTCTGTGGTGCAATGGACAGCGCGTTGGACTTCTAGTCTTTGATGACTAAGATATTCAAAGGATGTGGGTGCGAATCCCACGAGAATCGAATTTTACGGCAAAATTAATGTGTAGTAATGCGAGAAACAGCATGCACAGAATGACAAACACCAGGTGCTTTGTTACTTGATTTCTGTCATTCGTTCTTTCGTTCACTTATACTTCATATTTGTACTCTTCCCTTTCGTTTTTGTTCTTTCTCTATATCAGTCTTTCTCTTTTATCTCCCACCTCCTCTTGTGCACTCTCATACGATAATTCTCTTTCTGATTTTGCAATATGAATGGTTTTCAACAGTTGTCTTGCATGACACGAGTATTATTGTTTGAGCAAGAGGGTTGAGGCGGTGATGATGGGGTAAATTATCACACACAAATCCCGCCCAGCGTAGTGGCAGTCATGGGAAGAGACGTGTTTTGGCTAGAGATGGGGCCCAAGTCAGTATGTTCCATCAGCAGCTCCACTTGATGTAAACGCAAAGGCCTGGTTTGTGGAGAGGGGGCACCGCAGAATTTGCAGCCAGCTCTTCGCCCAAGTGTCTAATGGCATCATCCACCTTGCCAATGTTACGAATGGGGGGCATAAAACTGGGTTAATCTTTTGTTTACTGAACTGTAGCTAAGGTGCATGTTGTAACTTAATTGTCCCTCTGGAGACTCTCATTCGGAATAAATGACGGAGGCTTTGAATGCCTCACAGAACTAAAGTATACAGCTTCGGGAATCCATTTCATTTCTGAGAGATGATGCACGGGCCAGCGAAAGGCCTATTCTTTGCCATTTGCTATCCCATTTTCACTGTTATTGGTGCCCCTGGTAAGTGATGGATCTCAAATAAGTTATTTATGAATTTGTTGATAATCCCCAGAAAGTTTGTCGCGTCCCGTTCAGGATCGGGATGATGTTTTTCTCTAATATTCAATGCTGTCAGAGTGTTAAGGGCCTCAACCGGGTTCCGATGTCTTATCTGGGATTATACTGTGTTATGGTGAATTATAGAACATAACTTGTACTTGCATTGTGCAGCATTACAAGGTACTATTCAATTGATTTATAGGAATACCGTTTATTGGATTGCTGAAGTATGAATTGTAATGTGTGGCTTTGCATGAACATTAACCTGTTATATCGTTGAACACTTATTTTAAGGTAGTCCAAAACAATCTAGTGCTTTAAGCGTTGTCCGGAATAATAGCATGTCACAGTGTAGCAACATATATTTTCGTGCACGTATCTTACTACAGCATCAGAAAACGAATTACAGTGAAATCATTATATTAGATGAATTGCAATATAAAAATAAGTTTAGTAATTGCACTAATGTACTTTTCAACCTGTGAAATATTATAATAGTTACAGTACAGCGAGTTCTCACTGGACAATCCCGATTGCTAATCTAGCCTAAGCAATTCATTATGGAAACGATTGAATGATGTTAGTGGAGATTCAAAATTGTTTATCTATTATTTTTTTGATTTTTGCTAACTGGTTTTGCACATTTTGAATAATTATATGTTTTAATCGTCCGCGGGGTGTGGGTGTAACTGGCAAAGTCAACGTTTATCTCTTATCTTTATTTCTCACTTGAAAGGTGGAGTTGCGCTTGTTTCTTCAGTCACTGCAGTGCGTATGGTAGGGATGCTTCACAGGAGTCTGAACAATTACATTTAATACCGAACACCAGGAAGAGATATTTAACCCAAAGTGTGATAAAAGATTTTGAAAATAAGGAACGTCCAAAAGAAGGAATGAGAAAGGGAGCAGCTTAGAGAGGGAATTAAAGAGACGGGGGCCTCAGCAGCTACAGGCATAACCGTTAATAATGGAAAGGTTAATTTAAGGGATACACGAGAGAGCAGAATAGGACGTACACTGAGATCTCAGATAGTTGTAGTCGTACAGGGATTGGGAGCGGCGAGGAAGTGGAGAGATTCCAAAATTGGAAGGGGGAGATTATTAAAACTGAGACGTTGCCACCTGATAACCAATCTATGTCAGTGAGTATAGGCTTAATGGGAGGGTGGGCATTGCTTTGATTATGACCAATGGAAGCACATGTTTCGGATGATCTTAATTTGGATAGCGAGGCCTTGAGATTGGCTCAGTGGCCAGAGAGCAGAATTTGTGGCGGGGACCGATTGAAATGCCGTCAGCATTGACATGTGTTTCATTGGATACCGAACACTGACCAAAGGCTTTGGAACAGCTGGAGTCTGGGAATGGCAGAGGGTTGGATCAGGAGGGATGAGGTTGAATGAGGCAATAGCTGTTATTTGGGGTCCGCTCAGTAACATCTCTTTCTCCCGATCTCTTACAGCCAACTTGCTGGGGATGATAATCCTATCCCGAGGACGGTGCGGACTCTCCCGGTGCATCAGCTACTACCTGGTGGCGATAGCAGTGAGCGATCTCCTGGTCATCATCACCGCCGTCATCCTCAACCGGATCGGCCGCATCTACTTTCAGGACAGTGTCCTCTCCACCACTCCCGCATGCGCACTCAGCAACCTGCTGGTCTTTGTCACCCGGGATGGCTCAGTCTGGCTGACTATGGCCATCACCATTGACTGTTTCGTGGCCATCTGCTGTCAGAGCCTGAAGACCAGATACTGCGCCAAGAAAACTGCGTTGCTGGCTATAGGGCTGGTCAGCGCCCTGAGCTGCGTGAGGAACATCCCTTACTACTTCACCTACCAGCCTTTGTACATCCTGGACGGGATGCCCTGGTTCTGCGACCTCAAGTCCACCTATTGCACTTTGCCCATCTGGCAGGCCTACGACTGGCTGGAACACATCTTAACCCCTTTCCTCCCGTCCTTCCTCATTCTGCTGCTCAATGCCCTGACCGTAAGACACATCTTAGCGGCCAGCGGAGCCCGCAGGAGGCTCCGGGGTCGCCGAGAGTCATGGAGACGCGGAGATGAACAATCGCAAGAGGTCCATTGTCCTGCTTTTCGCCATCTCGCTCAGCTTCCTCCTCCTGTGGGCCACCTATATCTGACATTTCCTCTACGTGCGGATCACAGGCGAGGACTACATCACCAGCCTGGATTTCAATGACTCACAGTACATCCTTCAGGAGACAACCAACATGCTCCAGTTAGTCAGTTCCTGCAACAACGTCTTCATCTATGCGATGGCTCAGAGCAAGTTCCGGGAGGAGCTGAAGAAGGTGCTGATGTATCCCTTCACCACGGTCACTGATCCTTTTAAACAGTTAAAACACCTAAAACATCCTCGCTCTAATTCCCTTCGAACACAGTAGTTCAGTATGTAGCAGCACTCTCTCTCTCTCTCTTTCCCCCTCTCTTTTTCTCTTTCTCGCTCTCTCTCTCTCTCTTTCTTTCTCTCTCGCTCTCACTTTCTCTTTCTCCAGAGCCAGAAAGTCCAGGGCTGCAGCTCCCTTACTTGAGAGATCTCAGGCCCATACTCCAGTGCCGGCAGTGCCCCTGTGGCCCTGAATGAATATTGAACTATTGCACTTGCTGCCTTCCTGTTTGAGATACGAAACCGCAGTATCTGCCCTCTCATGTGGAATGTGAATGGCAATTGCAAAAATGAGCAGGAAGAGCTTTCCCCAGCTTCCTACAATAATTGTCCTTCATTTAACGCCATTGAAACCAGCGACCTGCTTATTTTTCCTTTTAGATTTGTGGAATCTTGCTCTGTGAACATTTGCTGACGTGTTTCCTACATTACACTGGGGGAAACGCTTGATTGGTAGGAAAGCACTTTGGGAAACCATGAGGCCTTTTCTTTTCATCTTTATTTATCTTTCTTTCTTTCTTTCTTTCTTTATTTCTGTCTCTCTTTCTTTCTTTCTCTCTTTTATACGTTCTCTCTTTCTCTCTTTATTTCTTTTTTTCTTTCTTGTTTTCTTTCTCCCACTTCACAGACACAATTTCCACTAACATTACTCTTAACACTTAACACTTCTATGGGATGGGAAGTGGTTTTTTTAAGCAGTGAATTGTGATCTGGATTCTGCTGCCTGAAAGGGAGTTGGAAGCACGTTGAATCGTAAATTTCAAAAGTTAATTTAACAAACACTAAGGCGACCTCTTGTTAAGAACAAATAACTGCAACTAACTGGGTTGCTTTTTCAGAGATCCGGCATACACGCTGTGACCAACAGATCCACCCCTTTCCCTTTTGGTTATAAACTGCGATATTCGCGACCTCAGGCCACCCGAACCATCTTTCTCGGTGAATGAAGTGTTTATTTTTTTGAGAAACGCCGCAACAAATTTGTGCAGCCGCAGGTCCCTCATCTCATTGTTATCACCGAAAAGCATCCACCTGTTCATCGTTGTTTGCGGTGAGGGGCTTATATTATTAAAAATTCCTGAATAATTTGAATCAATAGCCAGTGGATTTTAGAAGAATGAAAGGTGATCTTACTGCAACATATAGGATCCTGAGGCGGAGGGTGGCGGTGAGTGGGTGGGGGTGTGGGGACGTTGTGGGGTTGTGGGGTGGTGTGGCCTGTCTTGACAGGGTGGATACCGGGAGGATGTTTACACTTGTGGAAGTGACCAGAACTTGGGAGCAGAGTTTAGGAATAAGAGGCCTACCTTTAAGATGGAGATGAGGAGATTTGTTCTTCTCTCAGAGGGTCGTTGATATTTGAAATGCTCTTTCCAAGAAGGCAGTGGAGGCTGAGCAATAAATGTGTTCAAGGGTGAATTATATTGTTAGGCAGATTTTTTGATAGACAGGGGTTTTAAGGTGCAGACGGGAAAGTGGAATTGAGATCACAAGCAGATGAGCTATGTAATGTATGGAATGGTGGATTAGGCCCCTAGGGCTGAATGGCCTGCTCCTGCTCCTGAATCCCATGGTCGCATTTTCATATGTTTGGCGAGAGAGTGTGGATGGGTTTGGGAGGTTTGAAACACAGAATGGCAATGACATGGTCTGGTGTAATATAAACAATGACATGGAGCTGCCTAGTGTGATAGCAACTGAACAATTGTCCAGCGCAACATGAACTGAGCCAAAATATGTCCTGACATAATCACAGGTTAAGATATAATCTCATCAAAGATGATGTGGTTTAATGTAATAGGGACAAGATCTGATAAGTCAATAACAGAGATAGGAATTAATCAAATCTAAGAGTGGACATGATTCACTGAAAACTGAGAAAGGGAATTGCATTATATAAACAGAGACACACTCAAGTACAATCATCATTGAAAACGGATTGTGGGTAAGTTAAACCAAGGCATTGCCTTGCACAGTATGAAATAAGGTAGGGTCAACTGTGATATTACAAGTAACATGCTTTTGCAAATATTCAGGATGATGTGTTTCGTGTTTTTTACACAAATACATACGAAGTAAGCAAACATGCATAATGCAACACATGCGCACATGGTTAACTTTAACGCACACACATAAAGACACAATCACACAGACACACCTACACACAATCACACAGACACACACACACCTACACACAATCACACAGACACGCACACACATGCACCTACACGCAATCACACAGACACACACACATACACACCTACACACAATCACACAGACACAGACACACACACACACACACACACAGAATTGGTAGCGCACACTCGGAGATTGTTAAAAGATTCACCTCAACTTTTCAACCAAACATTACATCCTCAGGATCTCAGAAAGCGCTAAGTCTCAACTAATTTTCAAATATAGTCGATACTGTAATGCAGGAAATATTATTTAAATAGAAGGAAGCGGCAATGTACAATAATTTGTGGTCAATAATAAATGTGTGGTCAATAATAACAATTTATCCTGTCACAAAGTGATCAACATATCTCAACAATTCAGATTACGAAATTGCTCGCCCTTTTTTTTCTGACTACCCTGTGCCATTCGGCCAAAGTCTACTATCTAACTCTTCTTTGCCACAACGCCGGCAATTTATGTACAAACTCTTGCCCTAAATGTGCCATTCTATGAAGTGAAGTATCATGCAACAAGGATATTTCCTGTAATCTCCATCTGTGAGCCGTGACACCGGTAAACTGGCAGTTCTGCAAGTTTTAGCCAAAGCTGAAGCGCTGGAGCGCCATCCAGTGGTAACCTGCGGACAACAATGATCCTTAATTTCTAGCCGAATATTGCTGCATGATTTTGCTGAAGTATTATTACGTCAGAATATTATGAATGTTATTACTTTGATTTCATTATTAGCATAACTTGTCTGTTTCTTATTTTCCATTTTCTGCCGTTGCTCTTTTGCAAAAATTGTGAGATTATTTGGCTCAGTCCTCTCGTGGGCCTAATTGACTAATACAATGCATGCTCATTTGCATTGACATTAATAATTCCACCATTATAAGGTTGGATTGCAAATTCATAAATACGCATAAGTCTTCCTACTTCCCTAATCATTAAAGGTGGATACAAATCACAATTGAACAGTTCCATGAATGAAGGGTGATGGGTATTTTGCTATTTCTGTGTGTGTTGTGTGTGTGTTTGTCTGCTGTGTGTGTGTACTTGTGTGCAGTGTAACACACCACAGAGTCTGACAGCTGAACAGTGTTAACAGTGAGAGTGGTGGAGCCTTTCTCACGGTCCTCAGATACTTTAAATCTCCCTCAACTCTTTCATCCCTGTATGTGAAGGTAAGACACTCGGGAGCTTGATTGGAGAAATGTCAGTACAAGAGTCAAATTTCTGGCCTGAAAGTTCTCCGATACGTCGATATCTGAAATCTCTCCGAGTGACAAGGAGCAGCTTCCAAAGCAACAATAAAATCAACTTAATGATATTTGAAAGCAGAATTAAATGAAGTGCCTAAGGATTTCGGCAATATAAACTGATCTATCTATCTATCTATATTACTATCTATCTATCTATAGCAGCCTGGTGCTGCTCCTGGCATGCCCTCCTGCACTTTTCATTGAACCAGGGTTGATCCCCTGGCTTAATGGTAATGGCAGACTGGTGGATATGTCGGGCCATGAGGTTACAGATTGTGCTCGAGTACAAATCTGATGCTGCTGATAGCCCACAGAGCTTCATGAACGCTCTGTCTTGAGTTGCTAGATCTGTTCGCAATCTATCCCATTTAGCACGTGGTGGTAGTGCCACATAACACGATGGAGGGTATCTTCAATGTGAAGGCGGGTCTTCGTCTCCACAATGACTGTGAGGTGGTCACTTCTACTGATACTGTCATGAACAGATGCATCTGCGCCAGGCAGGTTGATGAGGATGAGGTCAAGTCTGTTTTTCCCTCTTTTTGACTCTCTCACCACCTGCCGCAGACCCAGTCTAGCAGCTGCGTCATTTAGGACTCGGTCAGCTCAGTCAGTCGTGGTGCTACCGAGCCACTCTTGGTGATGGACATTGAAGTAACTCGCCCAGAGTACATTCTGTGCCCTTGCCGCCCTCAGTGCTTCCTCCAAATGATGTTCACCATGGAGGAGCACTCATTCATCAGCTGAGGGAGGGAGGTACGTGATACCCAGCAGGAGGTTTCCTTGCCCATGTTTGACCTGATGCCACAAGATTTCATGGGGCCCGGAGTCGAAGTTAAGGGCTCCCAGGGCAACTCTCGACTGTATACAACTGTGCTGCCACCTCTGCTGGGCCTGCCCTGTCGGTGGCTTTGGTGCCTGGGACATTATCTGTAAGGTATGATTCCGTGAGGATTATCAGCCTATGTCAGGCTGATGCTTGACAAGACCATAAGACAGCTCTCTCAATTTTGGCACGAGCCCCCAGCTGTTCGTAAGGAGGATTTTTCAGGGTCGACAGGACTGAGGTTGTGTTGTTGTTTCCGGTACCTAGGTCGATGCCAGGTGGTTCGTCCGGTTTCATTCCTTTTTTTGTGACTTTGTGACCTTGTTTACAACTGAGTGGCTTGCTCGGCCAATTCAGAGGGCATTCGAGTCAACCACATCGCTGTGGGTCTGGAGTCACATGCAGACCACAGCAGGTAAGAACGACACATTTCCTTCCCGAAAGGGCATTAGTGAACCAGATGGGTTTTTACAACAATCAATCACGGTTTCACTGTCATTATCAGACTTTTAATTCCAGATTTTTATTGAATTAAAATTCCACCATCTGCCGTGGCGGGATTCGAACCCGGTTCCCTAGGGCATCACCCTGGGTCTCTGGATTACTCTGGATCAAAAATGACGAATGGGCATCAAGTGAGGCAAATTGCGCTTCAGCGGTTTCTGCAATTTGACGAATATGGAAAAGCGACAACCACTTGTGTAGTGATTTACTGTGGCTATCTGCCTTGGTACACTTGTCTATAAATGTGTGTTTATCTGTCTGCATCTGTCAGGGTTTCCAGGTGAGGCTTGCGCTGTCCAGGAGAGGGCGCTCTCTGATCACTTGATAATGATAATGATATGGACCCCAGCGGCAGGAAGTGCTTGTTCAGAGAGATACAAATGGAGAAGACATCCTCGCTGACCCGCTCGAATCTCCGCGACGTTTTACTTTCTATTTCCTAGTGATCAAAATTTCTGATTCTGGAATTCAGACTGGAACCATGGAGGTGAAACTTTGCCTGGCTTTAGTCAACGTCCTCATCACTGGTCAGTGACATTGGGACCTTCGTACAATATTCCCCCATCTTTGTATAATTTCCCAACTCCACCCCCAGTGTTGTTTCGCCAAACCCATCGTGTGTTATCTGTTTATTATCAGAGATGGGTAACGGGGAATCAGAGTCCCAGCCAAAACCAGAAGTGGGATCAGAAGAATGCCCGGGAAAATACATAGAAAGTAAAGGAGAAAATACATCCTGAGCCGATCAGGATTCTCCAGCTGAAATCATTGCTTTCAGTCTTAGGAAAAGTGAAATTTCTCAATCATTTTAAGTTAGGGTCAAATTCAGACATTTCAACTGGCAGTGTTCGCAGAAACCTGTCGATTTCTGAATGAATACCAGAGTCAACTTCTGCACGAGTCAATTTTTGAGTCTGCTGTCAAGAATTCAGTTCATGTTTTAAAGGTATCTCATCATTACACAGTCACGTTCATTTAATCGTGCTCCCCGTCCCCTCCCGCTCCGGTTAGTAATGGAGCTCATTGGCTGTGGCAGTGCGGACAGGAACTCAGAACGAATGCCATTAATTTCCGCTTCACGTGTCACTGAGGGGGTTGGGGCGGATATAGAAAGAGAGGGAAATAAAAACTATGTGTTAAACAGGCAGTGTGAGACAGAAATGAAAGGAGAAACATTGAAAGAAATATACCAAGAGAGAGAGAAGGAGGGAGAAAGATAGCTGGCTAGGCAAAGTGAGAGACAGCACACCATAAAGACAGAGAGAGAGAGAAAACGGGAAAGGTAGAGGTAAAGAGAGAGTTAGTGTCAGAGAGAAAGAGAGAGACGGGGTGGGGGAGAACGGAAGGAAGGGGAGAGAGAGAGGGAGCTGCAAACATAAAGTCAAAGAGAGACAGAGGCAGAGTTAAAGAGATGGATTGATGTCGAAGCATCAATAGAGATAGAGAGAGTGAGAGACAAACAGACAGTCAGAGAGTCTCGCTCACACAGCTGGACAAGGAAATGGTTGGACTGGAGGCTGCAATAATTGGCCAGCAACTAGCACTGGCTGGCGTACATTTGTAGGCAGTTCTGAGAGACCAGCCAATCCAATGAAAAAGAAAAGCCCTGCATTCTCAGAATGAGCGGAATAAACACCTTCTCTGAATTTACTCTTTAATATCAGATCAGAAGAGTCAACATAGTTAAACAATCTGTTATTCTCTAGCTTTGTTTAAACCAGATATCATGTGCTCCTCATATTTTCTTTGATAAGAATAGGTGTGCTGCCTGGTGAGCCTATGTTTAAACGACCAGTTTGTGTTCCACTGGTTATATTTACTCGCAGAATTCTGACACATTTTGTGTTTTTGTTACAGGAGTGAGTGACCAAGATTTAATGCATAACGAATCGCCTAAATTAACGGTTCAAAAAGGGCAGACCCTGATATTAACTGCAGATACTCCACGTCCTGTAGCTATTCCTATCTCTACCGGTACATCCAGTATCCCTGGGGAGCTCCGCGACGTTTACTGAAGAGTTTCAGCAAGGGACAGGGAGTTAAGCCTCCAGATTTCCTCGACCAGTTCTTTGCTGACACAGACAAAAGAAAAGACAACCTGTTCTCTCAACAGTTCGTGGATCTCCAGTCTCTCACTGCCTATTACCGTGCGCTGAGCCTCACTGTTACACAGGCGCTGTCAGGCCGAACAAAAACCGCAAAGGACTCTCACTTCCTCTCACTGAATCAATTTTGGGACCTGAATTGTTAGCTGGTAACGGAACAGAAATCAAACTAACGACTAGTTTGGCGAAATGGCACATTTCTGTGTTGCAGACTTCATTTTTGCCCTTCTGTTTAGTATTCCTCTTAATATCAGCTGTGCGAGGTTCCCATGTTCAGTGAGCAGCTCTTTTAATGCGAGCCTCCGGCATTGGTGGACAACATGAAGGACAACATTAACTATACCCCCTCACTGCCACCATGTCACACACTGACTGCTGGCGACCCAACATTCAGTTGAATCCTCGGCTCAGTCCCTTTGGAAGGAACAACGACTTCACTGATTTGCTGCATCACGTTCTGACGCAATAAGTTGTAGAAGAAAATATCGTGGGGCTGATTGGACGTCACTTGTTGAGACTTTCAGAAATTAACCAATGGCTGAAGAGACGGGATGTAAATTAAATTTTTCTCAACCCTTCACTGAAACATTGACAGATTCAACCCGTTCTGTTTCAATCCGCCATCAGCTCGCTGGAAATATGTTGGGTTTTACCTTTTATTCATTTCTCACAGCTGCAGCTATCTTACCCGGTAAGTCCGCACGTTACACAATCTTCCTCTTGCAGGTATCATTCTTTTAATTCAGTTTTATTTCTATTTAGAATGTATTCCCTCACTCAATATGATAAGCTGGGCTAAAGTAATGAAATCTTAAAGTTCTTTATTTTTTTAATTCCTGCAGGTGTTTGTGGTGCAGATTCGATCTCACAGGGACCAGATGCAGCGATGCAGTTTGAAGGAGACTCGGTGACCATTCATTACAGCTATTCCACCACAGCTGGTGCATATTCCTTACAGCTGTACTGTCAGAACCGGGGTAAAGCCCCCACATTCTTGATCTACATCCACAATTACGGAAATATTTTCAGAGCAGATGGCGTGGGGGCTCGATTTTCTGCATCTCTCGACACTTCGAAAAGTGAGGGGAATTTCACCATCCGTGACCTGCGGCTGTCTGACAGCGCGGTGTATTACTGCGGGCTGAGAGACACAGTGACAGGAACAAGGGGGAGACTCGTACAAAAACACTGCCGCAATGTGACACAGTGAATTGCATAGCGAACTATGTAACGATATACAGGGAATGCAAGTTCTTCTCCAAGTAAAGCCACCAGACAATGTGGTCACAAAACAACTCCTATCAGCTCTGATTAGGTGAGTCAGATTGCAGAATTTATTCACTCTCTAATTCATCAGGAGAAACCCTATGCAGGTCTTTTTGGTAACCCGGCCTGTTAATGCCTGATACATAGGAAGTTTCTCCTATTCATTACCCGTGTATGTTCGCGCTCTCTTTAGTATAACACTAACACAGAAATACAAGTTAAGATCTACTCGTTGTGTGAATGCAGTAGAATGTTGATCAAATCCGACTTCATCATAGTCAACAAGCTCAGTCTAATTTGTGATAATGAGGGAAATGACTGGAAATCTCCATCTACATTCACACCTGTATGTCTTTCTTTGAGAAGACCTTTATGCCGGTTCATTAAAGTTCACATTGTCTCTCAGGTCAATTAGAGATCAAGTAGTCTCTGACCATCCTGCACCTGCTTACTCTTCAAATGACTGAGAACATGTTGAGTGGGAGGGAGAGGGAGTCACTAGAAATATGGAATCTTGGAGCACCGAATAGCATCACTCGGCCTGTGGTGCCCGAGACACTTTCAAAGAATTATCCCGTTCGGCTATCAACGCCCACATTTTCTACATAGCCTGGCATTTTCCCTTTCTAGTTATATACAACGTCCTTCTAAAACTAGTGTTGAATCTTCTTCCACCACACTTTTGGGCTCCGCCTTCCAGAGTTTAATAAATCGCAGTGTGATAAATTCATTGAACCTTTCCCTGGCTGTTTTTCCCTTCTAAATCGGGTCGCTTGTTTTATCCATTGTCCTGCAATTGGGAACAGTTATGCGCGATCTACACTAACAAACCCACATAAATTTGAGAACCTCAGGGCAGTCTCTCCTTTACCTCCTTTGTTCTAAGGAGAGGCTGTCTAGTGGTCAATGGGTATTTTTTCCCACTTCTGACTCCTTGGAAGGAGGGCGGACGGTTGACTCAGTAAGTTTTAAAGCCTGGTGTTCAATTCCTGTTCCATTTGCGGTGGATTTGGGTCCTGCCTCCCTGTTCTACCCGTGGTGATGCAGTGGATCGGACCTGCTTTCACGTCGAAGATTCATCAGAAAGATATAATAAGAACAACCCCTGTTGAACTAGTCTATTCACATATCTGTCTGCATTAAGTCCACTTAATGACCCCATTCTAAACCGGATTGAACAGAATACACCAGCAGAGGGCGCATAGCCCAATCATTTTCTTTAGAAAGTCACGTGAGACGAACACCAAAACCAGTCGGGATCGGATCCGAAGTGAGGTCACAATGGGCCTGGCACCCTGCAGCGTGTGGGTGGACCAATGAGCTGAACAGAGACAGGGTTCCCTCTCTCCTTCTCAATCTCTAGCTCACTCCATTCACATTCACTGAGAGAGATTCAGTCAGACATGTTTCTGATAATCCTGGCCGCGCTGTTGGGCAGTAGGTATAGAATTAGCTTCATCAAGACAGTTTAGCAGATTGATGCAAGCCTGGTGAATGGGAATTGATAAACGCTCATACAGAAAAGCACAGGTTTCGATCGATCCTTTTTAACCTCCTGCTCTTTTACTCCTCTACATTCAAAGGCGGACTATTTGCAGACCCAGTAACACTATCACCGGTGGCATTAACCGTGTTAGAAGGAGCCTCTGTGCAGTTGGATTGCGAATATCCAGACCAGGTTATAGACAACATGCAATGGTATCGGCAGAAACATGCACAACATCCAAGCTGGACAATTACCAAAGTGGCAGCATTCAAAGAAACATCAGGACAATATCTGTTGGCTGCTGACCAGTCTAAGAAGAATGGTTACCTCAATATAAGCAGTTTGAATGTGGAGAACGGGCCGGTCTACTACTGTGCAATGAGGCACAGCGTCAGGTAAAAGCCAAGACCCCGTAAAGAAAAGCCTCAGCGAGTTTTTTGCGCGCAGCCACCTTTGGTGCTTTTATCAGCGGGGTTAGTTTGATCCCAGGCGCACGGAGAATAAAGATTGTCAGGTTTGTTTATCAAACAGTTGTATTTCTGCCTTTGTCTTTGTTCAAAACGACAGAGAACCGGTTCAGGAAATCTTGAGAATTATCTCAATGTCTCGGCCTACGCCTCCGCAGTAAATGTCTCCGAACTTTCCCGGAATACTGATCTGCCTAGAGGTGGGGGAATGCATCAGATGTGGGGTCAATGTAGTTTAACATTACTGACTGTTCTTCCAGAGACTTCAACTCCGACGGATCCTGGGACACTCACTGTGTGTCACTCGTTCCTGCAGCAAAACATAGAATGTGTCAACGTCTGGAATTGGATTTAACACATGAACTAGACAACGGCCCTTTAAATATAGACTCACCGAACAGCACGGCGAGTATGATCGGAAAGCACCATGGGGAGAACATGCTGTGTGATTGAGACTTGCACAGAAATTAACTGAATTTTTAAAAGGTATCTGACTCTTCACTGATATTAAAGAGTAAACCCAAATGAGGAACAGGTTTCACTTCTTGGGTGACCGAAGGGCATATCCAAGGGGAGTGTTGTAAAACGCCGAGCTCCCTGATAACTGCACGGGCTGCATGATTTCCGGATCGCCCCGGCGGGTTTTGTACGGTCCTGAATGGCCTTCACTACACTCTGTCTCCATTGCACAGAAATAGTTGGCGGTGTCTGTCACTCGAGTGTCGCTAACATTCAGAGTGCTGCGCTTCTCTGCTAAAATGAACTGAGCCGTGATCCTGTCCTGATCACTGGTACCACACGCCAGTTGCTGCACAGTTCGGTCCGGGTATTGCCTATATAAGTATATGACTCCTCCTCCTATTGTGGTGGAACACGTCAAGGATGCAGTATCTCCCTCGAACCACTTACTCAGGAGATCGTGATACCTCTTTACTGCCCCTTGCATCTGACAAGAATGTGTAGATATGCCTCAGTTTCATAAAATTAATATCATATAGCTCAATACAATACAATACAGCACAATAAAGTACACCTTTATACGTAATGCAAGAGAATGCAATAAAACAAAGTGCAATTTAACACAACATAACGGACCCAATGAGTGAAATAATCCTGTCAGGAATAGTGATCACACTCACACAGTGTAAGGGTAAGAAATGCAGGGAGATAATCATTAAAGTGAAGCTCAGCTTCATGTCGGATCTTATCAACTCAGGGCAAGAGATGCTCCTTCGCCGGCAGCGCTGCTGGATATCAAACTGAGCCCGACACCAGTTACACAGTGTCGGCGAGACCGGGGTCTCTGGGAATTGTGATCACAAAGTTAAGCTTTTCGGGAGCATCAACATTGATGTGGTGTGTGGGTGGGGACTGCGCATGCGTCAGAGTATCTGTCTGTATGACGCCAGAACGCGAACTTCTGCCACACCAGTCTGGAGTCTGAATGACGTCAGTCGGCTGTCTGTGTGACGTCACTCCGCCGCTTATGTGTCGTCAGTCCGCAGCTTGCCAGTATGACTGGAGGATGAGAAATATCTTTCCCGGAGCTGATCTGAATATCGAGCCCGGAGTTTAAGGGAATTAACAGCTGATCAGGAACAGTAAGGGCAATTTACCCTGTAGGTTAATTTGGTGATGGATCTGTCGGATCGGATTCTACAGTTTGTTTCTCTCCCCTGCTACTGAAAATAGTTGGGTGACAGTTTGATCCGAGGTGAATGTGATTTCCTCTCGATTTGTGCTTGAGCGGCTGATAGCGCCGCTGAACATTGTGACTGCACCTGCCCAAGATTCAATACAAACCCCAACAGACTGGAGCTCCCAGGCACAGTCTAAAGTACGGGAGTGGAGTTCCTTTTCATCATGAACTTAGGTTCTCAGTCCTGCTTCTGATCAACCCTTTGAGTCCACTTTCTCCGTTTAGAGAGGTGTGACTGCCTGAACCGTGCTGTTGCTGTTGTCTGTCTCACCGATTACCTGCAGACAGGAGAAAGCTCGCCTCTATGAATACAGCCCGATCTGGATAAGCCATTGCAAGAAAAAAAATAGTCCTTCCATATAATATCGTAGGTGAAAATTAAAGCAGCTACTTCTTCTGTCTTAAATTTTGAGGGCTGCATCTAAGTGACAGAATCTCCATGGCTCAGATCTGAACTATAAATTCAAACAGGGGATAATCAGGCAGGATTGTGTTCAAAATTAAGATTGAAACCGTATTTTGTAAATGAGATGAAATGTGTTTATTTCAATCTGTCAGAGTTGGTCCTGCCCCCGCCCCATACAACCCAGATGCTGGGTGACGGCATTGCCGTTGTCCGCTCTGTAAAAGGGAAGTTGAGATGGGAACAACTTCGTTCTAATTTGCACCCTTAAGAATCGCCCTTTATTCTCAGGGTCCTCTCACCTCACTTACTTGTGTCCCCTGTGGTGCTTTAAGACTTGTATGTGGGGGAGTGGCTCTCTGTGAATGGAAACAGCCCGAGCGGGGCTATACTCAGTGTCCTTATAACGGAGATGGTTACAAGGTTTGGGACGGTGGGGGGTGGGGTTTGGTTGGGGTGGGGGGGGGAGGGGAGGAGGGTGGGGGGTGGGTGTGGGTGTGGGTGGATGGGAGGAGGGCGGGGAATGGATCCCCCAGCCTTGGTATTGAAAGGTGGAAACACTGGTTTGTGAATGCTGTCAGAAAGGATTAAACAGCTACTGAAAAGCAGCATTGAACACTGAGGGATCTCTGTGCTCGGGGCTGGTTTTAAAGGGCGCAATCATTATCTTGTGAAACGTGTTCATTTGCGATATACCGCCCCTGAACCAGCAATATACTCTGATAAAATAGGCAATATGTGCCAGCTTTGATCAAATGAACCGAGGAACGGAGACTGGGGATGCAGAAAGGGCTGCAAAATAAATAATTCAGACAGGCAAGGAAAGATTATTTATTGGCAAAATGTGAGTTAACGCACCAGAAATTAATTTGTGATTGCATCTTTTAGTATACTTGGAAGTTAAAATCAATCAATATAATTCCCCACTTGCTCCTCAACTGTTCTTATTGAGTGTCTTGTTTTGTTTTGATAATTTATTAATTACTCTGTGACAGTCACAGGCTGAGCTGTTGCTTCTGTTGATTGCCGTGCGTGCGCCCTCTGCTCTACAATAACTGAAACTCTCATTGAGGGCTTTTGTATGGAACCCGCGCTATTTCTGCACCACTGTGGGCTCCATGGCACAGAATATGCAGCGGCGTCGGAGAGAAGAGCCCCGACGATATTTAAAGGAACCGTTTTGTTTCCTTTGTGCAAAACAGCAGAAAACCTGTCTGGGAAATCCTGAGACGTATCTCCCGTGCTATATATCTTCAATAAATATCTCGGAGCTTCCTTGGGATACTGGATGTACCAGAACAGAGTTCGAACAGCAGTTGTAGAGTAGCTGCAGTTCAGTCTTATGGCCTGTCCTTCCAGAACCGATAATTCAGAGAGACCCTGGGACACTTCATCTTTGCTATTGGTTCCTGCAACAAAGTACAGAATGTATCAAATGACTGGGTATGAATATGACCCATGGACAGACACTAACCATTTAGACATTGACTCACCGGGCAGCAATACCAACATTATTAGTAACGAGCAGCGCGAGAACATGGTTCCTGGTTTAGAATTCGACGGAAATAACACAATTTAAACAACACTTCTGGTCTGCAATGAAAGATGAAAGACAGATCATGGACAGGCTTCATTTATTGGGAACCTGAGGGGCGTTTCCCAAGGACATGATTGGTTGCTTTCTCACAGCTGACAGCAATTGGGCACCAATGAGTGTTAGTTGTAGCCTTAATGCTTTATCAGGCTGTTTCTGTGTCTCTTCCTGCCTGTCTTTCTCGGTGTCACCGGCTCCCCCATCGTCCAGATGTCTGCCTGGCTCCCTCAATCGTCTGGTCTCTCTGTGAGTCAATCTCCCCTCCCTGTCTCTCTCTCTTTCTCTCTCTCTTTCTACCTCTGAGCCTCTCTCTCATTCTACCCTGGTCCAGGAAAGTGCACAGTGTAGAAAATCCAATTCTTCCCAGTCTCCCATTTTAACGAGTTCCTCAAATTAAGTTTTCCATTAGTGCGGAAAGTTATAATAGACAAAATATAATAACCTCAGTTCTGAAGGAAGTTTAAAATAGAAGCAACTGCATTTAAATCCCACAGTTTATCATATAGGTGTGAATCAGGAGTCATATTTACATCCTTTCTTTGGGTGGACGTGTAAGAGACCGAATCGTATGAGGATCTCTGTGTTTTCATAATGTTTAAAGTGAGCATAATTTAACAGGTAGGACTGGGATATTAAAAAATAAAGGGAATGACAGGATTCAAACTGATAACGGTACTAGTCCTGTTTTCTTCTTGACTTGTCTTCTTGAAGTGTTTCAGATCTGAGCGATGGAGATTCTGTGACTCAGCGGGAATCCTCACTCTCACAGACAGAGGGAGAAGGTGTCACTTTAACCTGCACCTATACCGACGATGGTTATTACTTATACTGGTGCCGTCCATACCCAGGCAGACAACCGGAGTTTGCAGTCCGGAGGCAGACGGGCGGCGGTTCTGAATTTAAGGCGGATTTCGCTCGGAGCCGGTTTTCTGATACAGTCCAGCAGTCAGACAAGTTGGATCGATTGACCATCGCGGAGCTGCGTCTGTCTGATACCGCGGTCTATTACTATGCACAGAGTCTCACAGTGATGGGAATGATTGAAAACCTCGTGCGATAACTGCTGCCGCATTCTGGGTCACAGCTGCTGTCTGCTGAGGCCTGCTTTTAACAGCGGGTAAGACACTGACACCTGAATTCATTCCTATGCGCGCAGACCCCAAGCACAATCCACGTAAACACCATCTAAAATCACTCACATTGAATATTGATTCCGTCTGATTATTGCGTTAACTGTGTGGGCGCAGAATCCTGCTGCTTATTTGGGGAACACTGGGAACTCACCGTTCCTATTGAGAATACAACACCCTGTAATTGGCCTGGAACTAGACATATCCGTCTGCCGCTATTTCGGAAAGAACTCACGGCCAAGGAACAGATAATGTTTTGTTTGAAATATCAGTCCATAGCGTAAACCAAAGCCCAAATGGAGAGGAAACTTCTAATAATTATAATAAGCTGATTAAACACCTCTCACTTACACATGTTAAAACAAATAACACACAATATAAACAGGGTCTTAGAGGTGATTGTCAGGACATGATTCGAAGATGCTGAACAATGATTAATAGAGTAAATAATCTGTAAGCATAGTCTTGGTGTGTTCGAGGCACAGGAACAGATGACCAGAAAACCTACTGAGTGTAAAAACCTGACTGAAAGCAGTATAAGGAAGTTTTCCAGAAGCATTAGAAGCGCTTTGGAGAAATCTGAACACTGGATAAAGCTTTATGTAAACACAAAGACTTTATCTTTTCCCGCTGCGTGACCCGCAGTGTTATATACCCGCTGCTCTATTTGTTTGTAGTGTGTATCCCCTTAACGGATTAAACACAATGTCAAATATTTGGTGCAGCTTCTCTGTTGCAATGCCTTTAATTTACAAAATGGTAGAGATTCTCTAAACGCATTTTTGAATTATGTTCACAATATGTTCAATGTTAATGGAACAGAGGAACCCTTCCCCGATGCTGCACCTGATGCTCTCAACTTGTTGCTTATCTGATGTTATTTGAATTTAGCACATTCTGGTGTTTCATTTCGGTTTCTCCCCACTCTGTCCCCCTATTCCGTTCACCTTGCCACATTGCGGCAGTGTTCTTGTACGGGGCTCCCTCTGGTTCCTGTCACTGTGTCTCTCAGCCCGCAGTAATACACGCCGCTCTAGACAGCCGCAGGTCACGGATGCTGAAATTCCCTTCACTTTTCGAAGAGTCGAGAGAGGCAGAAAATCGAGTCCCCACGCCCTCTGCTCTGAAAACATCTCCGTACTTAGGAATGTAGATTAAAATTTTGGGGGCTTCGCCCCGATCCTGACGGTACAGTTGTAAAGAGTGTGAATTAGCAGTGGTCGAATAGCTGTAATTAATGGTCACCGAGTCTCCTTCAAACTTTGCCGCTGTAAGCGGCTCCTGTGAGATCGTGTCTGCAGCACTAACAGCTGGAAAATATAGAAACACAGAACTTTAGCTTTTTGTTACTTTATTTTGAACAATAATATCAAGGTAACGGTAGAAATGGATTGCAAGTAGAGTGAAAACACAATTAAAGTGGAGATTATTATGACACTGTCACGAGCAAAGTGAAAATTGTGCAATTTGGAAACTTGCCATTTACGAGAGCTGCAGCTGTGAGGAATGAGGAAAAGGTAACACCCAACATGTTTACACAGCTGCTGGTGGATTTGAACACAATGAGTTAAAGCTGAGCTGTTTTACTTGAGAGTTGATAATATGCTGAGTAATATCCGGCCTCGCTAACGATTGGTTCCTTCCTGACAGAACCAACAGGTGACACCCAATCAGCCCACAGCTCCTTTGTCCTACATTTCATCCAATCAGCTCACACTTTCTTTGTTCTCCAATCCATGACATCAGAGTAAGCTACATGGAATCACTAGAAATTGTTCTGACAACAAACTAACTGGACTGAAGAATATAAGAGAATAAGAATAGAAGCTCAAGTGGATCATTTGGTCCTTCATTTGGTCCTGCTCCGCCATTCAAAAAGATCATGGTGGAGTTACTTCATATCCACCATCCTGCAATATCATCAAATCCCTTATTTTCCTTAATATTCACAAATCTATCGGCACCGTCCTTGAAGATACTCAGTTACTGAACAATTACGTCTGTGTACTCGAGAATAATAACAAAACGGGCATTCAAACGGAGTTAATCATTGAGAGGGAACAGTGATGGGTAATGGTTAATGTTGTTCTGATAACAGCACCAGAATCTCCTATTCAGAGAACTGCTCGGAGACCATTAAAACGAGTAGAAAGAGAGATTTTACATAGAATACACACATTCAGCACTTCAGAAAGAGATCATTCGGGCAAGCTGGCTTTCATAAGCACAGTTTTGGTTATATTAGCAGTTCGCAATCCAGGTCACGTATCTGAGTGACTGAGAGGAGGGGAGAGTGCCTTCGCCGGTTTTTGTACGGACTGACTGCGCCTCTGTTACATTGTGGGCAGCAACGCACAGAGATACACGGCAGAGTCATACACACGAGCTCCAGCGATATTTAAAGGAACAGTTTTCTTGTCTTGATCCAAATCAGCAGAAAACCGGTCAGGGAAATCTGGAGACGTATCCCCCTTCCCCATGCTGTATTTTTTCAGTAAGTACCTCGGAGCTTCCCCGGGATACTGGATGTACCAGAAGAGAGTTGTTGAAGAGTATTTTGCTGTGTAACTGCAGTTCAATATTACGGTCTGCCCTTCCTGAAACGTTAATTCAGGCGGATCCTGGGAAACTGAATCTTGGCCACTCGCTCCTGTAACAACATATAGAATGTGTCAACGATCTGTGAGTAAACATAGCCCATGAAATACACACTGACGATTTTAGCTCAGACTCACCGGGCAGCACGACTATTGTTATCAGTAAAGCATACAGGGAACACATGGTTACTGGCTCGACAGTAAACAGCACACTGTTGAAAATATATTGCTGCTTCTAGTCTTATATCAAAGAGTAAACTCAGCTCAACGGCCGGTTTCACTTATTGGAAATTGAGGGGCGTTTCTCAGTGCTGCGATTGGCTGGTTTTCCTGAACTGACGTCAGCTGTGGACCATTCACTGTTAGTTCAGGGTAATATAACAGTTGTCTCTCTCCAATCATATTCCATCCCTGGCTGTGTTTGCCTGTTTGTCTTTCTCATTCTCTTCCTGTGTTTCAATTACCAGTCATTCTGTCTTTTTGCTCGCTTTAACTTCCTCACCCCGAACTCAATATTTATATATTTAGATAGGTAGACCTTTCTTTCTAATTAAGGTGAGAAGTGAAGTAAATCACAATTAGACTCTTGCCCAGATTTAATGAATGCCGTCCAGTCCATATGCACAATTAATAAACCCAAATGATAAGCAGTCACCCAACTCCAAACCGAGATGAGATAGCACCAGTCAATTTCAGTCAGTTACTATTTTTACCCCAGAAACTTTAATCTGCAACACCCCCGAGGCCGCCTGTGAGATTAGGAAAATGGTGACCACAGATAGGCACCAGACCGAGAACTTTTACAAGGACAGGTTAGTATTCAGCCCGGAGATCATCATAAGATCAGAAGGAATAACAACAGGAGTAGGCGATTGTGCATCTCGATCCTGTTCTGCCATTCAATAAGATCACGGCTGACTGGATTATCACAGAATCACAGAATCAAACAATCACAGAATCACAGTGCAGAAGAGGCCCTTCGGCCCATCGAGTCTCCAGCGACACGTGAGAAACACCTGACCTTCCTACCTAATCCCATTTACCAGCACTTGGCCAATAGCCTTGAATGTTATGACGTGCCAAGTGCTCATCCAGGATGTGAGGCAACCCGCCTCCACCACCCTTCAGGCAGTGCATTCCAGACCGCCACCACCCTCTGGGTACAAAGGTTTTTCTTCACATTTCCCCCTAAACCTCCTGCCCCTCACCCTGAACCTATGCCCCCTTGTGACTGGCCCTTCAACTAAGGGGTACAGCTGCTCCCTATCCACCCTCTCCACGCCCCTCATAATCTTGTACACCTCGATCAGGTCGCCCCTCAGTCTTCCCTGCTCCAACGACAACAACCCAAGTCTTTCCAACCTCTCTTCGTAACTGAAATGTTTCATCCCAAGCAACATCCTGGTGAATCTCCTCTGCACTCCCTCCAGTGTATTCACATCCTTCCTATAATGTGGCGACCAGAATTGCACACAGTACTCCAGCTGTGGCCTCACCAAGGGTCTATACAACTCCGACATGACCGCCCTACTTTTGTAATCTATGGCTCGATTGATAAAGGCAAGAGTTCCATATGCCTTTTTCACCACCCCACTAATATGCCCCTCCGCCTTCAGAGATCTATGGACACACATGCCAAGGTCACTTTGTTCCTCAGAAATTCCTGGTGCCATGCCGTTCATTGAATACGTCCTTGTCAAATTACTCCTTTCAAAGTGTATCACCTCACACTTTTCAGGGTTACATTCCATCTGCCACTTATCTGCCCATTTGACCATCCTGTCTATATCTTCCTGTAGCCCAAGACACTCAACCTCACTGTTAACCATCCGGCCAATCTTTGTGTCATCCGCAAACTTACTCTTCCTAACCCCAACGTAGTCATCCATGTCGTTTATATAAATGACAAATAATAGGGGACCCAGCAAAGATCCTTGTGGTATGCCAATGGACACTGGCTTCCAGTCACTAAAGCATCTTTCTGTCATCACACTGCCTCCTACAACTAAGCCAATTTTCAAACCACCTTATCAAATTACCCTGTATCCCATGTGCCTTTGCCTTCTTTATAAGATTTCCATGTGGGACCTTGTCAAAGGCTTTGCTGAAATCCATATAAAGTACATCAACTGCACTACGCTCATCTACACACCTGGTCACATCCTCAAAAAATTCAAACAAATTTGTTAGGCATGACCTCCCTCTGACACAGCTATGCTGACTATCCCTGATCAAACCTTGCCTCTCCAAGTGGAGACAGATACACTCCTTCAGAAATTTCTCCAATAATTTCCCTGCCACTGACGTGAGACTCACTGGCCTGTAGTTCCCTGGCTTATCTCTACAACCCTTCTTAAATTGCGGAGCCACATTAGCTGTCCTCCAGTCCTCTGGCACCTCCCCCGTGGCCAAAGAGGAATTAAAAATTTGGGTCAGAGCCCCTGCGATCTCTTCCCTTGCCTCCTTCATCAGTCTGGGCACAAATCATCCAGAACTGGAGATTTGTCCACTTTTAAGCCTGCCAGCACCTCCAATACCTTGTCACTCCCTATATCAATTTGCTTAAGAACCTTGCAGTCTCTCTCCCCGAGTTCGATACCTTCATCCTCATTCTCTTGGGTGAAGACGGACGTGATGTATTCATTCAACACTCTAGCGATGTGCTCTTGCTTCACCCATAGATTGCCTCCTTGGTCCCTTATGGGCCCTATTCTTTCCCTGGATATCTTCTTCCCATTGATATACTTATAGAATATCTTGGGATTTTCCCTACTTTTACCCGCCAGAGCTTTCCTATATCCCCTCTTTGCTCTCCTAATTGCTTTCTTAAGCTCCATCCTACACTCTCTGTACTCCACTAATGCCTCTGCTGATTTGCTTCCCTTGTACCTGCTAAAAGCCTCTCTTTTCCTTGTCATCGTAACTTGAATATCTCTGGTCATCCATGCTTCTCTGGGCTTGTTACTCCTTCCTATCACCCTAGAGGGAACATGTTGAGCTTGTACCCTCCCCTTTTCCTTTTTGAACACCCCCCACTGTTCCTCTGTAGATTTCCCCACAAGTAACTGTTCCTAGTCTACCTTGGCTAGATCCTGCCTTATTTTACTAAAATCCACTCTCCCCCAATCCAAAACATTTTTTTGCAACTTGCCGATTTCTTTGTCTATAACAAACTTAGACTGTACCATGTTGTGGTCGCTATCACTAAAATGCTCGCCGACCACCACCTCAGCCAGCTGTCCGGCTTCATTCTCCAGAAGTATGTCCAGCAATGCACCGTCCCTTGTTGGACCCTCTACATATTGACCTAAAAAGTTCTCCTGTACACATTTCAAGAAATCCACTCCATCCAAGCCCTTAACACTATGTCTATCCAAATTCATGTTGGGAAAGTTGAAATCACTTAATATTGTTACCCTTTTGTTATTGTTTTTACACACTTCCACAAATTGTGCACATATTTATTCCTCAATTTCCCGCTGACTATCTGGGGGTCTATAATAAACACCTAACAATGTGGTTGCCCTTTTTTTATTCCTAAACTCTACCCACAAAGCTTCATTCGATGCCTCCTCCAAGATATCATCTCTCTTTACTGCAGCAACTGACTCCTTAACTAATAAGGCAACGCCTCCTCCTCTTTTAACCCGGCCCCTGTCTCGCCTGAAGATTTTATATCCCGGAATGTTGAGCTGCCAATCCTGCCCTTCCCTGAACCACGTCTCTGTGATGGCTACTATATCACAATTCCGCATGTCAATCCTCACCCTTAACTCATCCGTTTTACCTGTCATTCTCCTGGCATTAAAGTAGAGGCCATCCAGCCTTGCCTTACTCCCTTGAATCTTATTGCAGCTGTACTCCCTCTGACTTGATTGTTTTACTGTATTATGGTGTGTCCCTATTCTGCTAACATTCTGTGTCCCCTCCCCCTGCCGAATTAGTTTAAACTCCTCTCAGCAGCACCAGCAAGCACGCCCGCAAGGATGTTAGTCCCGTTCTGGTTCAGATGTAGACCGTCCCGCTTGTACAGGCCCCACCTTCCCCAGAAACGGTCCCAGTGATCCAGGAATCTGAAATCCTCCCTCCTGCACCAACTCTTAAGCCACGTATTCATCTGTGCTATTCTCCTATTTCTGAGCTCGCTAGCACGTGGCACTGGGAGTAATCCAGAGATTACAACCCGAGAGGTCTTGCTTTTTAGCCTATTGACTAACTCCTTGAATTCTTGATGCAAGACCTCATCCCTCTTTCTACCTATGTCATTGGTAGCAACATGTACCATGACCTATGCCATATCACCCTCCCCCTTCAGGATGCCCTGCAGCCATTCAGTGACATCCCAGACCCTGGCACCAGGGAGGTAACAAACCATCCTGGAGTCACGTTGACGGCTAGAGTAGCGCCTATCTGTATCCCTGACTATAGAATCCCCTATTGCTATTGCTCTTCCTCTCTTCCTCCCCTCCTGTACAGACTGGCTGCTTGTGGTGCCAGAAGCTTGGCTCTGTCCGCACTCCCTGGAGGAACCAGCGCCCTCATCAGCCTCCAAAATGGAATACCGATTAACGAGTGGGACCCCAGGCGACTCCTGAACTACCTGCCTGTTTCTCTTGGACTGCCTGGTGGTCTCCCATTCCCTTCCTTCCTCAAGCCCCTTCATCTGCGGTGCGAACACCTCTCTAAATGTGCTATCGACGATGCTCTCAGACTCGTGGATGCATCACAGTCTCCCCATGGCTGAAGTAACTTTCCTGTCCATAATCCTTGGCTCCTTCACAGATCAAAAAAATGCCTAACTCATCCTCGAATATATTTAGTGACTGACTCTTGGGAAGAGAATTCTAATGATTAACGGCTCTCCGAGAGGTGAAATATCCCTCGCCTAAACCTTAAATGGGAGCCTCTTAATTTGTAAACTGTAGCTGCTTAGCTCTAGACTCCCTTAAAAGGAAAAGATAAATTTTCCCAGCATCTACCTTATCAACCCCTCTCATAATCTTTTATGTTTCATGCAAATCACTTCTCATTCTTCTAAGGCTTGTGTTAATGGGATCGGGAAACCTATTAATTGGATCCTGGATTAAAACGGCCGCCAAATGTCACATTTCCTAACACTAACACCCATTGGCCTGAACGGGAGAAAATGCTCGTATCAGGCTGTATTGTCACATTCATTCTCTGTACATATTGTCTGGGATACAACCGTTTGTTATTCCCTGGCACAGGCGCTTTTATCCAGTTGCACCCAGTTTTTGAATGAGACCCGAAGGTCCCTCATTCGCTTTGGGTCTCAACGCGCAGTAATACACGGCGCCGTCTGTCATATTCAAATCTTTCATGGACAAGTGAGAAGTGCTTTGCATCGGATTGAAATTCCCGCTGAAGCGTTCAAAGCTGGGAGCCGTCTCGTTATACCAATAATTATTAACTCGGATCAAATACCGAGGAGCTTCTTCTGGATACTGGCGATACCAGAATAGGCCATAGCTTGTCGCTGAACTCGATGCTGAATAACTGCAGGTTATTGATGAAACTTCACCCTCTTCTGCTTCCACACCTTGTTCTGACTAGGAGACTGAGTCTCCATGACATATCCCTGAAAGTAAACAGCGGAAACACAGCGGGTTAGATGGACTAACAGAAGGAAAATCGCACCGAAAATGAGAAATAATATGAGAATTGGGGAATGTAGCAGGGAGGGTCAATCAGACCGACATGTGATCAGGATATAACCAGAGTCAGACAGCGTTTCAGCCCCATGGTTCCAGACTGACCTTCAGAAACAGAGAGAGTGTTTTCTCTCTGCGCCAGACCTTAAACGGGAGAAACTGAACAGAGCCGGGGACTGTGTGTGATCGGCTGGGATGTCTTCTCCGCGCCTATCTTTGCACCTTCAGAGTCACTTTCTGTGGAAGTGAACCGTGATCTTTAACAAGTGATCAGAGAGCGCCCTCCCGTGGACAGCATTGGAAAAATACACAGCACCAGATGCGCAGACATGTACTGACACAACCATCAAATCTAACGTGCGCCGTTATAAAGGCGGGATCCTGATGGAGAATATTGAAGTCTCATCGGTTGAGTTGTTCACGATGTAAGTTCTTTAGTAAGTGATCAGAGGCACCTTCCATATTCATCACAAACCTTATACATAGCACAGAATCACACTACCGACACAGAGAAATCGACAGCCATGGACATACAAAGAGATCAACTCAAACATAGATACTAATATAGGTAAATACATATATACAGACAGATACACACAGACAAATAACACATAAAAATGCACACAAACTGGCAAATACAGAGAGACAGAAAGACAGACAACTAAACACAATACTAGACGCAGAGGGAGATAAATACAATCAGAGATACCGACAAAAGCGTCCGAGAGTAAACTTCCTGTAATAGAATACCCTGAGGCTGTGACACAGAAGCAATGTCTATTAGGTTTCTATTGCTGTGAAATCGAAAATTTTAGCAAAAAGAGCACCCTGAGATTATTGTTTCCTTAATGATGAGCAGCAGTTTCAAAACACGGTTAGACTGGAACCCTTTTGGGCAATAAAGTTCAATCGAAGGATTTACTTTTGCGGACAAGCACTCCTGGGCTGTGCCCATGACATTGTCTGTGTGTGTGTGCGTGCGCGTGTGCGCGTGTGCGAGTCTGTGTGTGTGTGCGTGCATGCGCGTGTGCGAGTGTGTGTATGTGTGCGTGCGTGCGCGTGTGTGTGTGTGTGTGTGTGCGTGAGACCGGTGAAGACAACACAGAATCCTCATTGTCGAGGTCTGTGGCTCAGATATCAGGGATAAAGCAAAACTGCACAAGAGACTGCTTGCCCGGTCCACAGGTAGTGATGATTCACGCTAGCAGCTCCAATGCTCACAGGCGGCTCATTGAAACCGGACTTTTGTCTGATGCAGGAACTGACGAGGACCCGCTGTGCTGAGAGAGGCGCCTCGAATTCTCGCCCTTCAGCACGAAGGCGCCAAATAGCAGTTGGCACCAGGTTAAGTGCGGGATCCCAGCGCTGAAACACTGCGGTCTGGGGTTTTCGCTTTTATAGTTCTTCCAACATTGTTATTTAGTTGCTTTATTCATTTTCAATTTTCTTTCTATTTGCCCATTCCAACCTTGATACAATTCTCTTCTAATCATCGATCTATATTTTTATTCGCCTCTCAGCCCAGCTATCTATCCTGGTCTGCGTCAGCATATCTCCATCTCACTCATCACCATAAAATCTATCAATTCACCTTTCCCTTCCTCCTTTGCCTCTGGAGCAAAGTGCTCTTAGAAGATGGAGTTATCTATGGATACATTTATCTATTTTTCTGTCTGTCTGTAAGAAAGCTTGATGAGCATGAATTACATCTGTTCAACTTCCAGATCTGAGCTATTGCATGCAGCTTTATCGTCAGAACCGGAAAACAGCTCCCACTTTCATAATTGGGTCACATTTCGAAATTCGGAAGGAACAAAGTTAAAGGTCGCTTTTCGGTAATTCTAGAAACACCCAAGAATATAGCTGTTGACTGGGCTGCAGATCGCTGACAGCACCGTGTCCTACGGTGTGCTGAGGTTCACACAGAGAAAGGCCTCTGGTCATCTCGTGCCTTTACCTTGTTCTGTGAAATCAGTCGAATTGAGATTAATTAAATCCGACCACCTGGTGGCGAATCAGGCCGCGGCTTCCCACCGTCTGTTGCGTTGCAAGAACCAACACTGACAGATAATTTATTAATATCGCTTCCGGAGAAATTGTGTTTGATCTCATATTTATGCTCTTCAATGCTTATTTTGCTTATAGACCCATAATTGAGAAGGTTAGGTCAGTGTTAATGAACAGTTCAGCTCCAGAGCATTGGGATGGGTTGCCCATGTTTTTTGCCCCTCACTGACAGATTCAATCCCTTGCCTTAATCGATTTCAACCGTGAAGTGATCGGTAACTATAGAATAATACAACAATTCCCTAATTCCTGTCGCGTGCCTGCTTGTCTCAGATTTGGCATAAATCTGAAAGTAACGCAGTTCTTATAGAGACAGAATTAACGAATTTCTGATTAGCGAGTTATTAGTAAATTCAGGTCTTTATGAACACACTAATTAGGAGCACCTATAACTCATTTGGCCCCTCGAATCCCCTCGGGCATTCAATAAGGTCATAGGTGATCTGATTGTGGCCTCAATGCCACTTTCCTGCCTACCCCATTTACCCTTTGACTCCCTTGTTAGTCAAGAATTTATCCATTTCTGCTTTAAAAATATTTAATGATCCTGCCTGCACCACCCTGAGAGAAAACAATCTCCTCATCTCCGTCTTAAATGGGAGACCCCATAATTTTCAACTGTGCCCCCTGGCTCTGGCCTGCCCAACATGGGTCTCATCCACTCTGTCAAGTCCTCTCATGGTCTTATTTGTTTCAATAGGATCACATTCATTCTTCTAAACTCCAGTGGATACACGCTCAACCTGTCCAACCTTTCGGCATAAGATAACCCCCTCATCTCAGGAATCAGTGGAGTGAAGCTTCTCTGAACTGCTTCCACCGCAGTTATATCCTTTCTTAAATAAGGAAACCAAAACTGTACACAGTGCTCTGGAAATGGTCTCAGCAATACCCTGTGCAAGTGTAGCAAGACATCCCCGTCATGGCAGAGATGGGGCCGTAACATGCGGGAGTCATTCTAAACTCCATTGAGTTCGGCGGGACAGTAAAACCCCGCTGGCGTGAAACGCCGTCCTTACGTGTATATTCCAGCCCCCTTGCAATAAAGTGCAACGTTGTATTTGCCTTCCTAACCACTCGCTGTACTTGCACAGTAATTTTTTGTGATCATGGACCAGGACACCCAGATCCCCCTGTAACTCACTGTCTTGCAATATCTCTCTACTTAGATAATATTCCGATTTTCTATTTTTCCTTCCAAAATGGGCTGTTCACATTCTCCCACATTATATTCCATCTGTCCATTTTTTTGCTCAGTCACTTAACCAATCTATGTCCCTTTGCAGGCTCCTTATGTTCTCCTCACTACTTTCTTACCTATATTTGTGTCATCAGCAAATTTAGCAACAAAATATTCAGTCCACTCACCCAAGTCCTTGACATAGATTGTAAATAGTTGAAGCCCCTGCACTGATACCAGTGGCAGGCCATCTCCTATCGTTGTGTCTTTCCAACACATAAATGATCAATTTTTGTCTACTCTCTGTTTCCTGTTAGTTGACCATCCTCTATCCACGTCAACATTTTACCCTCTACAACACGAACTCTTGCTTTGTGTGCTAACTTTTGATGTTATTAGCAGATCAATAACTTGTAAAATACCTTCTGGAAATCTAAGGTCACAACATCCACCGTTTCTCTTTGTACATGTTGCTTGTTACTTCTTCAAAAAACTCTAATAGATTAGTTAAACACGGATTCATTTTCACAAAACCATGCTGACTCTGCCGGATTGCATTGAGATTTTCTAAGTGCCCCGCTATAACCTCCTTAATAATAGATTCCAGCAATTTCCTTATGACAGATGTTAAGCTAATTGACCAATAGTTTCCTCTTTTCTGCCTCCCTCCTTTCCTGAATAGAGGTGGTACATTTGCTATTTATCAATCTGATGGGAGCTTTCCAGAATCTAAGGAATTTTGAAAAATTAAAACCAATGAATCTATTATCCCAGCCGCAACTTCGTTTCCCAGTCTAGGATGAAGTCCGCCAGAAGCCAGGGACTTGTCAGCTTTCGGTTCTAATACTTTTCCCAGTTCCCTTTCCCTGGTGTTGTACTTTTTAAAACTCCTGCCTCCCTTTCACCTCTTGATCGCCAATTATTTCCGGGATGTTATTTATATTCTCTACAGTGAAGACAGACACAAAATACATGTTCAATTCGTCCGCCATTTCCTTATTTTCCATTATTAATTCCCCAGGCTCACTCTCTAGAGGAGCATCACTCACTTACTCTTTTCCTTTCCCTTTTGCGCAGCTGGATTTTACGTGTGACAAGATACCAGCGCCAGCCTCACCCACAGCTTCTCTTTCTTTCTCTGACGCTGACCTGCCTTGTCTTTCCTGTGTTATTGGAGATATGGTTGCCGCTGTCCCCTGTTTGATGTTGGTTGGATCAGCAACACAGGGGTCCGGGATTTGTATTCCTGTCCTGACAGAGAACTGGGCAGACTGCAGAGGTACTAAGTCAAGAAGCATCATGGGGAATTGCATCACACCTCTCCTCATTATTATGTTACTTCTCAGTAAGTATTTCCTTCCCAGAAAAAAAATCCACTATCCCCCGAAATCTGGATAAGTAACCCAGTAACCCAGATGTTATTATTTGTAAAATGGTACTGCTTGATTATTATGCTGCTTGGTGATGATGACCCCGAAAACAGAAACATCTATCCCTTTATGTTAGAAGCACCTTAACTTTATTTTAGAATGGGGCAACCAAGGCACATTGGCCGAGTCTGTTGCTGAAACCATGGACAAAGAGGAAAACAACATCACACTGACCTGCATCTTGGAAACAAGTCTCCTTAACCTTTTCGTGTTCTGGTACAGTCAAGAACCCGGGCAACATGTTCGTATGAATGTGACTTCATTCATGATGTCATATTTAAGATTATAGTTTCGAAATGAATCTTTGAAATGTTATTAGAACATTAATTTTTAATTGCATTAAAACCTTCGGTATAGTTAGATAATTATTCACTTTTGTACTGTGTATTTGCACCACGAATTTCAGCAAAAATAGACTGAGTTCAAAAACACTTTATTTCCGAATCCGACAAACACCGATTGAGTTCTAAACAGGTTTCAGAAATCTTTGGGTTTCCACAAACATTTAGAACTCTGCTTGATTCCTGAGGGAGGAGTGAGAAGAATGTGACGATAGCGTCCTCTGGTGGAGGTGATGAGAAATTGCACACCGCTTACTGGGTGAAAACAGTGTATCTATATGCACAGTCAATGCATCTTTGGGAACTTTTCAAATTCCGTTTTACAGGGAGATGTTGGTTGTTAATGTCATTCCTCATATCAACGGTCCCAGGACATAAAAATAATCCGATGAAATGCCGATTGGAAATTCGGAGCCTCTGCTCGCCGATTTGAGCCTTAATGAACTGCACTACATGCAGCAACCCTGCATTTATAAAAGTAACTTAAATTTTCTTTCCATTTAACTGGTCCCCGATAACATGATCTTTGTCTACATGCCCCACAGGGTCAAGATATGCATTATTTTTTTACTCCAACGTTTCCATTGATTCATTTCTCTGTGCGGATTCAACTTAAATGGCTTCCCGTCCAGAGGTGGGGCGATGATGGGTGACATGCGACCTCTCTGCCCATTGGTTCGGCCTGAACCAAGGCAGAAGGTGTCATCCAATCAACTCACCACTATCCATCCATTCTGCGCTGAGCCCAGTTGCTCTCCGGTTGATGAGGGCATTGCAGGGAGCAGGGGTTCGAGTGAAATCCTTCTGATCACAGCAGTGACCGGGGTAGTATTTGAGGTGGGAAAACATAAGCAAAGCATTTAACATTATTCCCGTGTCAGTGCCGGAGATCCCCATTGATGGAGCAGCTCACTGGACATGAGACCTACTCACAGGCGACATGATATGGGAGGGTTTTGCACAGAATTACTTCAAGATAACCGTGTTCTGTGAAACCCGGACTAAGAATTTTAAGACATGCCACCAGGTGGCAGTGAGAGAACCCAGTTTCCCACTTTGGCGAACCGCGCATCTACCAATATAGGCTGAAACTTGCTCAATATCAATTATGGCGAAATTGCTTTGAACTAATGTCTATCCCCATTAATGCACATGGGGTACAGGGTAATTTGATGAGGTGGATTCAAAATTGGCTTAGTTGTCGGAGACAGTTGGTGAAGACAGAAGGATGCCTTAGTAACTGGAAGCCAGTGTCCAGTGGCGTACCACAGGAATCTGTGCTGGGTCCCCTAATATTTGTCATTTATATAAATGACATAATTGACTATGTGGGGGTTAGGATTAGTAAAGTTGCGGATGACACAAGGATTGGCCGGGTGGTTAACAGTGAGGTTGAGTGTCTTGGGCTACAGGAAGATATAGACGGGGTGGCCAAATGGGCAGATAAGTGGCAGATGGAATGTAACCCTGAAAAGTGTGAGATGATACACTTTGGTAGGAGCAATTCGACAAAGAAGTATTCAATAACGGCATGAAACTAGGATGTCCTGAGGAACAAAGGACCTTGGCGTGTGTGTCCAGAGATCTCTGAAGGCGGAGGGGCATGTTAGTGGGGCGGTGAAAAGGGCATAAGGGACACTTGCCTTTATCAATCGAGGCATAGATTACAAAAATAGGGAGGTCATGTTGGACTTGTCTAGAATCTTGGTGAGGCCACAGCTGGAGTACTGTGTGCAGTTCTGGTCGCCGCATTATAGGAAGGATGTGTTTGCACTGGAGGGGGTGCAGAGGAGATTCACCAGGATGTTGCCTGAGATGAAACATTTAAGTTATGAAGAGAGGTTGGATAGACTTGGGTTGTTTTCGTTGGAGCAGAGGAGACAGAGGGGCGACCTGATCGAGGTGTATAAGATTATGAGGGGCATGGACAGGGTGGATAGGGAGCTTTAGCTGAAGGGTCAGTCACGAGGAGACACAAGTTCAATGTGAGGGGCAGGGGTTTTAGGGGGCACGTGCGGAAAAACATTTTTACCCAGAAAGTGGTGACGGTCTGGAATGCGCTGCCTGGGAGGGTGGTAGAGGCGGGTTGCCTCACATCCTTTAAGAAGTATCTGGAAGAGCACTTGGCACGTCATAGCATTCAGGGTGATGGGCCAAGTGCTGGTAAATGGGAATAGGTAGGTAGGTCAGGTATTTCTCACGTGTCCGTGCAGACTCGATGGGCCGAAGGGCCTCTTCTGCACTGTGATTCTGTGATCCTGTGAATGTCATACGCTCTCAAATTTGCATCATGACGCATGTTAGTCCTGTGTAAATAAGCCGTGCACATCCTGCAGGTTTTTTCTTTGACCCAAAGCTGGTTTGAATCTTTGTTTTCAACACAATTCACTGATGCAGCTTAGTAATATAATAATTCTTTCAATTCCTGTCGCTGTCCTGCTTGTCCCGACAGGCAGGCAGTGGCAAAGTCACGTGACCATTGCAAACATGCAGACTTATATAATATTCAAATAAGATATTATTACTGAATTCAGTTCTTTACAGATTGAACATCCATTGAACACTCTTCCCGCAGCATACCCATTGCTTCTCTACTTCGGACCTGCATCTCTTGCCCTGTTTTATTGTAGACATTTCCGCACACCTACCTCCTTTGATTCTGTGGTGAGGAGCTGTGCAGTATGGCGGTGATCTGTATCCCTGCTTCCCACAGAGGATTCCGTGCGGTGTCAATCTTCACATTCCCTTAAATAAAAACGCCCTTGTTGCAAAGGAAGATCAGAGCAGTCAGACTCAGTGCATGGAGCTCAATATGACATCGAGCATGGAGTGACATCAGACAAGATCCCACTCCTGCTGCTCCGATTTTCTGCAGGACGTGACATCAAACCAGTCCAGTCTGCATGAGGTGACATCCGCTCTCTTTTTGTTGGTTATTCTGCAGGTTCCCGAGATGCAAAATCTCTGTCTTGAGTTCCGGAGCAACAGCGATGCGGCTTCCCCTGCTCGCTGTGGCCTGGATAAGAAGATTAATACATTTTTTTTTCAAATGAATGATTTCCAGAGGAATGAATCTCAAATGCAAATACTTCCTTGTAAATTTGTACCGAGCAGTGTTACACCGGACTTGGAGTGTTAGGAAAATGATATAAGGGCAACGGTGTAAATGGAAAAAGCGATTTACCAGGATGATAGTAGAATTGAGGAAAAATAACTATCAGAAATCACTATTCAAGCTGGGGATCTTCTCTCTCGCACCGCGAGGACAGAGGGACAACCTGATAGAGGTCTTTAGCAATGTTGAAGCTGTTTCATATGTTAGTCTTTCAGGGAATTATTCCATCTCTGGACGATTTAAAAACGATAAATATTAAGAAGCGGGACTGATGAGAAACTGCACTACCCAGAGAGTGTCAGTGATGTGGAAATTAATGTCACCAGGAGGGATGAGGTGAAAAACCTCGATGGACTTAGGGAGAAACTAAATGAAAGGATTGTGTAGAAAGGGTTGGAAGGGCATTCTCATAGAGTGAGATGAAGCGAGGTGGAGGATGCTGTCGGGATGTAACACATAGAAATCCATTGTGTCGAATGAAGTTTTATTCTAGGCTCCAATTGCTATCTAATTTAGTGGAACACTGACTACGATTTATTTTTGACCCGTTCCAGATCTGAGCGATGGAGATTCTGTTACTCACGGGGAATCCTCACTTACACAGACAGAGGGAGAGGATGTCACTTTAACCTGCACCTATACTGACGCTGGTTATTACTTATTCTGGTGCCGACAATACCCAGGCAGACATCCCGAGTTTGCAGTGCAGAGATACACGGACAGCAGTTTGGAATTGAAGGCGGATTTCGCTCAGAACGGGTTTTCTGATACAGTCCAGCAATAAGACAAGTCATACCGATTGACCATCTCGGAGCTGCGTCTGTCTGACACCGCGGGCTATTACTATGCACTGAGTCTCACAGTGATGGGAACGAGTGAAACCCTCATATTATAACTGCCGCAGGTTTCTGGGTCACAGCTGCTGTCTGCTGAGGGATGTTTATCACAGCGGGTCAGACAATGAATCCATTCCTCTGAGCGCAGGCCCCGAGCACCATCCACACAAACATCATCTAAAACCGTTCCCTGTAACCACTGATTCCGCCTGATTTTGACATTCACGATGTGAAGGCAAAACTGGCTGCTCACCATGCCCATTGGCAAAACAAACTCCAGCCGCTTTACTGGAACGAGTTCTGCGGGTTTATCGCTGTTTCAAAAATAGCTCATGGCAAACAGGGACGTACTAATTTGTTTAAAATATCAGTCTACAGTGTAGACAGACGCACGTCAGGCAATCATTACATGTTGATATCACAGAGTTTGCAGACTTGCGTCTCGTAGTCTTCGCTCTAACGTCACAGAGCCAACAGACTGACGTCACAGAAACTACAGACTGACGTCACACAGGCGGATGTTCTGACGCATGTGCTCTCCCCCCTCAAGCTTCATCAATGCTGAAGCCTCCCTCACAACTTCACTTTCTGATCACAAGTCCCAGAGACTCGTGTCTGCCGGCTAGAATGTAAACTGGCCTGCGGCTGAGTTTGATATTCAACAGCGTTGCCTTTCCCAGAAACCTACCTGGGCCTTCGATCTGACGACAGCTACTTTCCAACAGTCAATAGGAGGCATGAGTCTGAGCTTCACTTTCGTGTTTATCCTTTTGAATTCCTTACTCTGCCCTCATGTGAGCGTGGACACTATCTCTGACAGGAATATATTACACATCAGACACTATGTGCATTGTGTTATGTTGGGTTAGATTTTACTTAATTGTATTATAAAATGTTGTGTTTTATTGTACTATATTATGATGGCATTTTATAATATTATTTATTAATTATATATTTCGACATCTACATATTCCTTCCAGACGCAACTGGCAATGAAGAGGTATCGCAATCTCCTAAGTCAGTGGTTGTTACCGAGGGAAACACTATATCATGGATCTATTCGACCACAGTAGCAGGACTGATCCTCCAATGTTACAGACGATACACAGGTCGAACCGTGCAGCACCTAGCGAGAGGTAGGGGCGATCAGGACACGGTCACGGCTCGGTTCATTGCTGCAGAGAAACGCAGTGCTCTGAATGTTCGCGACACTCCAGTGGCAGACACCGCCACCTATTTCTGTGCAGTAGAGACAAAGTGGAGCGAAGATCAACAGGGAGCATACAAAAACCTGCGGGATTTTATCCTGAAAGTTTGTAGCCTGTGCCGTTACCAGAGTGCCGTTTTTTTTTTACAACTCACTGTAAAACGCCTCTCTGTCTTCAATGAGTGAATCCTGCCCCTATCTTGGTTTACTCTTGAATATCAGACAAGAACGGTCGACATACTTTGAATATTCTGTTATTGTCTGTCCAATTTTAAAGTAGGCACCATTTGTTCGCAATGTTCCTCCCTGATAACAGTGGTCGTGCTTCTCGGTGAATCTGTGTTTAAATGGTAATTGTATATCTCATGCTTCATGTTCAATCCTAGATTTTTGACGCATTCCATTTGTTTTTACAGGAATGAGTGGCACAGACCCATTGCCCCAGGATCCGTTTGGCTTAGCGTCCAATGGCACCCCATCATGTTCAGCTTCAGATTTCTCTACACGCGTTGCTCCACCATGATCCAAGGAAGTTCCGAGATATTTACTTAGACAATACAGCTCGGAGCATGGAAATAAGTCTGAAGATTTCCCAGACCGATTCCCTGTTCATTGGGACAAAATAAAGTCAGCAATATTAAAAAATGATAGTCTTTGTTCTCCCTGAGCCTGGAATCAAACTAACTCAGCAGATAAATGTAGCAAATAATACCTAGCGGAGCTGTAAGCAATCGTTTAATCTTTTGTGCCGAGTCTTGGCTTTTCTTTGACACAGTGCTTCACTGCCTTGTATTAGACAGACCTGCCCTCCACAATCAGCCCGTTTATACTGAGGTAACCAGACTTGTCAGCAGTCACCAGGTATTGCACGGAGATTTCCTTTCCCCTAAAGCCGACTGTTATGCTAATAATCTAGCTTGGATCGTGTGCTGAGTTCTGTCGATAACATCGCAAGTTTTAACAATGCTAGGCTGTATATTCGCCATCTAACTTCACCGTACCCTTCAGACACCATTAAAGTCTTCGGAGATTGAGTTACTGAATTTCAAATAGCCCGCCAGTGAAGGTAGAGGAACAAAAAAGCACGAGGTTAAACAGAATCGAACTAAACTTATTTGGCTGTGCATAAAAATACTCATCTACCAAGCTGTCCATAATATATATGACCGAAAAGTACATTAAATCCCAGTACTCTTCGCATCAATCTTCTAAACGGTCTCGATGAACATCATCCAGTACATACTGTCAAACACAGCCACCAGAATTATCAGAAACATCTCTGACTGAATCTCTCTCATTGAATGTGAATGGAATGAGCCAGGGATTGAGAAGCATAGAGGGAACCTGGGCTCCGTTCAGCTCATTGTTCCACCCACACACTGCAGGGGGCCAGGCCCATTGTGACCTCACTCAGGATTCCATCCCCATTGGCTTTGGCGTTCGTCACACGTGACTTTATGATGCCCATGCTTTATCGTAACGCACTCTGCTGTTGGATTCTGTTCAATCCATTAAGAATAGGGCCATTGAGTGGATTCAGTGTTCATTGGTTTACATATCAAAGGACAAATATCAGACAATGTCTCCCAGAAACCTAAACTGGAGCTGATTATACATTGTGCTTAGGATGGTAAACCAGAAAGTTATGTCAAATCTTCATAAATCACTGTTTAGCGATCGACTAGAAGTCAGTGTCCAATTCTGAGCAAGGTGAATTGGAGAGAATGTCATGACTTCGGAGAAAGTGCAGAGGCAATACACCAGAGATTAGGGACTTCTATGCGAATAGGCGAAGTAAACTGAGATTGCTCGCGTGTTATGTCTTCTTCAGTTCTTTGCCAAAGGCAGGTCTGATTCACAGCGCTATGACCTCTACCACCTGGAGAGCAAGGGGGAAGGTCCGAAATCCCAGCGCCCGGGTCGGGAACCCAGCCCCGTGCTGTTCGCACCATTCTGACCTCAGTCCGAGCCTTCCCATGTAGGAACCCGAGTCACTGTGGCAACATTGATTTTTACATTCATGTTATTTCCTGGAGCTATGGATAGTCATGCTACAGGCTCCGGTATCATCGACCGAGTGCCCTCATTGCTTGCTATAATATTCTATGATTCTAATGTCTTCATGCTCGTGGTCTCTTTATGCCCCTCTCACTCTATTTCTTCTCAGCCACGTGAACAGTGAGCAGGTGCAGATTGTCACAGGCTGCTGGAGATTCAACCGTCGCTATTTCCGCTCAAAGTGCAGCTGAGAGTCACCGCACACTTCGCACAGTTTTGAGTCTGCGGTATCCCCGCCCATAGCTTCCGTTTGCTGCTTTCGCTCTGGCCCGATTGTGTTATTGGAGAGGTTACTGCCGCTGGTCCATTCCTGTCACTGGTTGTATCCGTAGTGCAGTGGGACGGGGATCTGTATTTCCGCTCCAGCAGAAGATTTCTTCGCACTGCAGAGTTACAGACTCAGGAAGTATCATGGGGAAAAGACTCGCTCCGCTCCTCATCATTATCTCACTTCTCAGTAAGTATTTCCTTTCCAGTAAAATTCCATTCTCCTCCTGACTGCTGTGACCCAGATGTTATTGTTAGTAAAATAACAGTGATGATGATTATGTTAGTCAATTTGAGGCTGACACTGATTGTTGTTATTGCTATTGTTTATATTAGAATGGAGCCACCAAGACACAGTGGAACAGCTGGTTGCTGAAATAACTGTTGAAGAGGAAAGAAATGTCACACTAACCTGTACCTTGAAAACGAGCGATTCTAACCCTTATGTGTACTGGTACAGTCAGCGCCCCGGGAAACCTCCAATGTACATGTTTCGTCTTATTGGAGAGAACGTGCACAGGAACACCGACCTCACGGATCGATTTTCTTCGACGTTTAATAAAAATAACATGATTACAGAACTAACGATCAGTAACGCAATGATCCCCGACGGCGGCATGTATTTCTGTGCCATGCAGCCCACACTGCTACAGAGCTATAGCAGAACCCGTACAAAAACCCTCACTGGCAGTTTCAGCCTGTGTTCACCAGGGGGTAAGTGCACACTGGTAATTCAGTTTCCACAGTGAGAGTGACAGGGAGATTCTTGAAACTGCAACAAAACACAGGACTCAATAACAGCAGCGAGTGAGGTCCACTTGCACAGTCATATTGGTTTGTAATTGTACCCTGTATTTTTAATAGATATGAGATTGAGAAATGGATTGGTGATGCCTTATTTCTTCTTTTAGCTTTTCGACATATTTCCCTTCCCAGTTATTCCTTACCCCTCGTGTCTACAGTCTTTTCTGAAAATTGTGTACATTTCCTTTTTCTCGCCTTTAATGTCAACTTAAAGTTTTTCCTACTACCTTGTCCGTCCATACAGAACCACTCCAAATCCTGTTGCGCATGTGTTCGGTCCTGATTTCAATCCGCATCACTAATGAAGATAAAAGCAAAAAAACTGCGGATGCTGGAAATCCAAAACAAAAATAAAAATACCCGGAAAAACTCAGCAGGTCTGGCAGCATCTGCGGGGAGGAACACAGTTAACGTTTCGAGTCCGTATGACTCTTCAACAGAACTAAGTAAAAATAGAAAAGAGGTGAAATATAAGCTGGTTTAAGGGGGATGGGACAGGTAGAGCTGGATAGGGGGCCAGTGATAGGTGGGGATAGCCAAAAGATGTCATAGACAAAAGGGCAAAGAGGTGTTGAAGGTGGTGACATTATCTAAGGAATGTGCAAATTAAAGGTAGAAAGCAGGACAAGCAAGGTACGGATAGCCTTAGTGGGGGTGGAGTAGGGTGAAGGGAAGAGATCGAAAAAAGTTAGAGATAAAACAATGGATGGAAATACGTTTAAAAATGACGAAAATAGGTTAGGAAAAGAAAAATCTACATAAATTATTGGAAAAAAAGGGGCGATCGGAAAGGGGGTGGGGATGGAGGAGAGAGTTCATGACCTAAAATTGTTGAACTCAATATTAAGTCCGGAAGGCTGTAAAGTGCCTAGTCGGAAGATGAGGTGCTGTTCCTCCAGTTTGTGTTGAGTTTCACTGGAATAAAGCAGCAGTCCAAGGACGGACATGTGGGCATTAGAGCAGGGTGGACTGTTGAAATGGCAAGCGACAGGAAGGTCTGGGTCATGCTTGCGGGCAAACCGAAGGTGTTTTGCAAGGCGGTCACCCAGTCTGCGTTTGGTCTCTCCAATGTAGAGGAAACCGCATTGGGAGCAACGAATGCAGTAGACTAAATTGAGGGAAGTGCAAGTGAAATGCTGCTTCACTTGAAAGGAGTGTTTGGGCCCTTGGACGGTGAGGAGAGGAGAGTTAAAGGTGTAGCATCTTCTGCAGTTGCATGGGAAGGTGCCGTGGGAAGGGGTTGAGGTGTAGGGGGTGATGGAGGAGTGGACCAGGGTGTCCCGGAGGGAACGATCCCTGCGGAATGCCGCCGGGGCGGGTGAAGGGAAGATGTGTTTGGTGGTAGCATCATGCTGGAGTTGGCGGAAATGGCAGAGGATGATCCTTTGAATGCGGAGGCTGGTGGGGTGATAAGTGAGGACAAGGGGTTCCCTATCATGGTTCTGGGAGGGAGAGGACGTTGTGAGGGCGGATGCGTGGGAGATGGGCCGGACACGGTTGAGTGCCCTGTCAACCACCGTGGGTGGAAAACCTCGGTTAAGGAAGAAGGAAAACATGTCAGAGGAACTGTTTTTGAAAGTGGCATCATCAGAACAGATGTGACGGAGGCGAAAGAACTGAGAGAATGGGATGGAGTCCTTACTGGAAGCGGGGTGTGAGGAGCTGTAGTCGGGGTAGCTGTGGGAGTCGGTAGGCTTGTAATGAATATTGGTGGACAGTCTATCACCAGAAATTGAGACAGAGAGGTCAAGGAAGGGAATGGAAGTGTCAGAGGTGGACCATGTGAAAATGATGGAGGGGTGGAAATTGGAAGCAAAATTAATACATTTTTCCAGGTCCAGAAGCGAGCATGAAGCAGCACCGAAGCAATCATCGATGTACCGGAGAAAGAGTTGCAGGAGGGGGCCGGAGTAGGACTGGAGCAAGGAATATTCCACATACCCCATAAAGAGACACGCATAACTGGGGCCCATGCGGGTACCCACAGTCACACCTTTTATGTGGAGGAAGTGAGAGGAGTTTAAGGAGAAATTTTTCAGTGAGAGAACAAGCTCAGCCAGAGAGAGGGGAGTAGTGGTGGATGGGGATTGTTCGGGCCTCTGTTCGAGGAAGGAGCGGAGAACCATCAAGCCATGCCAGTGGGGGATGGAGGTGTAGAGGGACTGGACGTCCATGGTGAGGAGGAGGTGGTTGGGGCCAGAGAACTGGAAATTGTTGATATGATGTAGGGTGTCAGAGGAATCACGGATGTAGGTGGGAAGGGACTAGATTCTCTCTCTTCCCTTGTCAGTCCCTTCCCAACGCAAACTGGAGGAACAGCACCTCATCTTCCGACTAGGCACATTGCAGCCTTCCGGACTGAATATTGAGTTCAACAATTTTAGATCATGAACTCTCTCCTCCATTCCCACCCCCTTTCCGATCCCCCTCCCCCTTTTTCCAATAATGTATGGAGATTTTTCTTTTCCCACCTATTTTCGTTATTTTTAAATGTATTTACATCCATTGTTTTATCTCTACCTTTTAGACTATTTCGATCTCTTCCCTTCAACCCACTCCACCCGCACTAGGGCTATCTGTACCTTGCTTGTCCTGCTTTCTACCCTTAATTTGCACATTCCTTAGATAATATCGCCACCTTCAACACCTCTTTGTCCTTTTGTCCATGACATCTTTTGACTATCTCCACCTATCACTGGCCCTTATCCCTTATCTACCACTGGCCCTTGTAAACCTCCCCCCCACCCCTTAAACCAGCTTATATTTCACCTCTTCTCTACTTTTACTTAGATCTGTTGAAGAGTCATACGGACTCAAAACGTTAACTGTTATGCTCTCCGCAGATGCTGCCAGACCTGGTAAGTTTTTCCAGGTATTTTTATTTTTGTCACTGGTGAAGCTTTTGCTTACTATTGAATAATATGCTAACTCGGACACTGCTTTTGCCAGCCTGCTGGCCGGCAATATGGAATGAAGATTAAACTACCGTTCTTACAGAGAGGGAAAGTTATATAATTTTCGGAGGTGTGAGTATTAATCAGTTCAGTTCCTTGTAGATAAATCCTCCGTGTGACAACGCTGCCTGCAGTAGCCCCGCCCACAGCTTCCTTTTGCTTTTGCTGTTCTCTCTTTGACCTGCCTTGCCTGTCCCGTTTATTGAAGAGATTGTTGCCGCTTTTTCCAGTTTGACATTGGTTGGATGGACAGTGGGAGGGCGATCTGTGTTTCTAGCCTGACAGGATTTCACAGACTGCAAAGTTACAGACCCAGGGAACATCACGTGGAACTATCTCAGGCCACTCATTATATCGCCTCTCAGTAAGTATATGCTTCCCAGTAAAAATTCATTCTGCCCCTGGCTGCCGTATCTCAAACATCGTTAACAGCAAAGCGCTTGTTGTGATAATGTACGATAAATATTCTCATTATCTATGTCAGAATGGAGTCATAAAGATTCAGTGGAACAGTCAGTATTTGAAATGACGGTTAAACAGGGAGGAAATGTCACCATAAAGTGCACGTTGAAAACAATCGGCCCCAGCCCTCATCTGTTCTGTTACAGTCAGCAGCCTGGGCACCCTGCACAGTTAGTGTTTTCTCCCTGTGGAGGGATAGCAAAACCAACCCAGACTTTACAGAGAGATTCTCTTCGACGGTTAGTAAAGCTGCCGAAATTACTGAGTTAATGATTATCAAAGCCCTGTTCTCCGACACCGCCGTGTATTTCTATGGTGCCCACAGTACTGCAGTGATATAGCGGATACTGTACAAAAGCTCACGCTGAGATTTCCAGTTAGAGGCAGTATTAAAACAGAAGCAATAATTCAGCCGTCACCGTAAGATTAACAGGGGTTTATTTAAACTACAATGAAACACAACACCAACATGAACAGGTGAGGTCCACTTGTAAAATTGTATCAACTGCTCACATTTATAATGAAAATAAACTTTACAGATGCACCTGTGGAACCTTAACTGACCTCCTGCCTTTCGATGTATTTTCCCTGTTCATTCCGTCTCGTTGCCTGTTTTCATTTTTTCATCCATAATCTTTTCACCTTCCTTGTTACAGTCTGTAGTTTAATGATATAAATCCTTTGCTTCTGTTCTGAATATTAAGCCAGGACAGCTCAAACTGCACATCCTAGAAATAGGAACTGTCACATAGGTCGGCGATTAAACGCTTAACCTCTTACAACCTGATCAGTGGCGCCTGAACAGTAACTTTAAGCTGTACCTATGATACAACAATGAGCGACACCCAGACTCACTGCCTGAGTTTATATTGGCGAAACACTCGGGTGGTGGTGAAGATAAAGCACATTTTGTTTAAAGCCGATTCTCTGTAAAGCTCCAGACCTCGAATAAATTGACCAGTTTAACCATCTCGGTTCTGCAGCTGACTGGCGCTGCCGTGTATTACTGCGACTCTCACACTCACAGTGATGGAAAGCAGTGTGACCCCTCTACAAAAATTTATTTTAACTATAGATTCTAGCTGCTGCCAGTTTCAGGTTATATGGCATCTCGGCAGATGCAGGTATGACTGTCAGTCGCTCAAACACATGTTCTCACCTTACTTCCTTGTGCCTCCATTGGCCTGTGAGATCCGTCGGTGGTGAGCTGTCTGACACTGAATGCAAACAACCCGAGCTGCCGTCCAGTCCTCCTGATAGAGGAATGACTGCACTTTTAGAGACGGGGGTGAGGAGACTGAAATCCTGGCCTATTAATTATCATCAGCAATCTCGGGGTTGTTAATGGGAACAGAAAATATTCCAGCTTTAAGGAAACATTCTGAAGCTCAATGGTCAGTGGGGGAACTCTGTACTTTGGGTTTGTGTTAAAGATCACAGTCACTACCTTGTGAAAACTGCTCATTGTGCATAAACATTCTCTGACCCAGCAACACACTCTGATCAAAATAAACCCTGTGAACAGGCCGTGGTCAAAGACTGCCGGGAACTGTCGGGAGAGATGGGGAGGCGTTGTTCAATATTACATACAGGCACCGAAACAGCATCAAAAGGCAATGTGTGAGGGGTGGCGATGACGTCGTGGCACTGCCCCTGGACTAGTACTCCAGCGATCGAGAGTAGTTCTCTCGAAACCTGGGTTCACAATCCCACCATAGCAGATGGTAGAATTTGAATTTAATAAAAAATCTGCTATTGAAAGTCTAATGATGATCATGAAGCCATTGTCGATTGCTGTGTAAACAAACGCTAATGCCCTTTTGAGAAGGAAATCGGAACCAGCGTCATCAGCGTGAACTTTCTGATCAGACGCCTTGTTTCACCAAACTCTTAATACCGTGCAGTTTGTGAATGATTTTTCTTTTTTTCGCAGCCGCTCAGTGTGAGGATCAGCGCTCCCACCCTGAGCAGGTGATGTCTCGGGAAAGGGAACGGGAACGGGTTGAACTGGACTGTCGGCTTTCTGTTGGTACAAGCCGTACCGTAGCCTGGTTAAGACAAGCACTGACAGGGGCTCCTGCCTTTATCGGATCCATATACCAGAGGAATATGAACAGAGGACGCTACACACTGTCCGTTGACCGAACAAAGAATTCCAATACTATGTCTATAGATGGCATCGCGGCCCAGGACGCCGGAATGCATTACTGTGCGATGGGAACACAATGAGACAAAGAGCGGATCCGGCTGTACAATACCTTGTTTGTTGTCATGTTTCACCCGCTTTCCTCAAACCAGGAACTTTTGAAACTCCGCTGATATTCAGAAATTTTACTCTTTCCTTTTTGAAGCTTCAGTCTGGATGAAGTTGCATCATCCTCTCGCTGTTACTGCAGACACAGAATATCGAAATATTTTAAATAAAATTTTCTCTGTTTGGTTCTACAACACATCAAATAAAGGGATGGGCAGAAAAAGACTTCTGATTCTCATATACCTAGACAGATCCATATGCGAAAGAAAGAAAAATAAGCATGGAGAGAAAAAGATAGATAGAGAGATAGATAGAAAGATCGATAAGTTTATTATTCCTTTATCCATAAGCACTTTATTTGATTCTCCTTTTATAAACTGTTATGTTAATTTTTTTGTTTGTTTTGACAGCCATTTCTTGTCACTCGGAGGCATTTCAGGTATTGTTTTACCCAATGACTGCAGCTCAAACCATTTCGCTTCACCACGTTGCCACTTTCGCTGCAAATGACTTTGTTTTCTGGTACAGGCAATTCTCCAATCAAGCTCCCGAGTATCTCGTCTCCACTCTCAGAAATGAAAGAGTTCGGGTAAGGTTAGCAGCATCTGTGAACGGTGAGAAAGGATCCACCACTCTCACTGTTAACACGTTTCGGCTGTCTGACGCTGCCGTGTATTACAGTGCAGTGAAACACGGTAAAACAAAAATGCGTGGAGCCTGTACTGTAACTGAATCGACATGGGGACTGAGAAGACAACAAGCCCATGGGCTCCAGGATGAAAGCAACACAGCTAAAATCAGTAAAGAGAAGTGTAAATCGCTTCATCCGTGCAATTTAACATAATAACACAGCACTTTAATATTTATAATTTGGAACATGAAGATTAATGTTCAATGGAAATATATACATCATTCAATATCCTTATTTGTTTTTTTTAGCGCCGTATCAAGCTTCCATTATTACAAAGGAACAATCCAACTTTATCAGTTTTGGATTTATGAATTTATGAAGGTGAATTTCATCTATCTGTGCAAATGAGCGCTTACCTTGTTAATGATGGAGGCTTGTCAGAAAACTAAGACAAATAATCTCGGAATTAGTTTTCACTACTAAAGGTAGAAAAAGCAAAACAATGAAAAATACAGCAGTTATGGTAATGATAAAATCGAAGGAATAGAAACCTTAATAATCTGACAATAATTATCCAGCAATGTCATGCAGCAATATTTGAGAATAGATTGAGAACCGCTGTTACACAGACAGGATTCCACTAGATGGCGCTGAAAGACGTTATCTTTGGCAAAACTCACAAAGCCGTCAGTTCCCCACTGTCACAGGTGACAGCTGCGGAAATACCTTGGCGTCGTGACAGTTCACCGCGAACGATTGCGCATTTAGGGCAAGAACCTTTATGTGGATTACTGCTGTCAAAGCACAGAACGAGGTATGCCGGAGCAAAGGCAGTGTCCCTGTCCTCTTGGTCAGAAGTGCCCGGTTCAAGTCCCATTTCAAGACTTGTTAGCCACCGAGTGTGCGTTCCTAACGCGACCAAGCAGGTTAATTATCAGCTTGTAAATCCTTTCAATACGCCTGATAGCAGGCAGTAAGAACAGGAGAGTTTCCAGGTTACCCATACTGCAGAAGGCAACATTAAACCACCGCAGTAGTTTACCAAGCATAATCATGGACAAATTCAATGCAAGTTCATGGTTGCCAATGCCGTCTTACTGCATGGTATGTGGAGGAGAATGACACAGGAGATCAAGAGAGTGAACTCGCTAAGCCATTGTATTTCGTGGTCCGTTATCACGGGGTAGCCTGTATAAGGAGGGTAGCATAATTTTTTGATCAATATTCCTCAATGCGGCAGAAACACAGAGAGGGAAAGACATGTTGTTGCCAAATGTTCTGGTTGCTATTTGCCACAAGTTCAAAGTATCCGGAAAATACCTGGATCCATAAATTCCTTTAATCCAGGGTCAGAGTGACAACCCATTCTAGCAGAGAAGTAAACATCTCCACTGCCCTCTGTGGAAATAATGTTTCTAACATCATAACAGTGACTTCACTGGAAACGTAATTGCTGAAGTTCGAAAGGCTTCCGGACGTCCTGAGTCAGGAAAAGCGCGACATCAGGAAAAGTCTTTCTTTCTCTTGTCGAGTGATGTTTCCATCCAGGGATTAAATTTATTGTCTGCTTGTTTCCACGTAGACCAGTAATGTATGATTTAGTTGCTTTTCTTTATTTCAACCTGTCCTCCTTCCTGGATTGTACTGATGAGCGGTCACCACATCCTGGGGTTTCCCGGATTTGGTCTCCAGTCTGTTCAGATATATTTTCCGCTCAACAGGACACAGGCAGTCTGTCGGGAAATACAGTCCGGGCATTTACTGGGGTGAACCTGATGGAAACTGACATCCTGTTCAGGGAGAGGAGGTGGTAGAAACACCGAGAGGCCGATGCCAATCTGCCTGTGAATAACCAGGCTGATCACCTCTATAAAACTTTGCACTCACCTACCTGCATGTGCACATATACATTATATATTAACTATCATAAAAATACAGGTGTCTTAGAATTAACAGCACAAGGGCTAATTTGAAACCATTGTTTATCAGATGAGGCTCCGGTATTAGCCCTATCACCTCTGAATCAGGAGCTTCAAGCTTCCAATCCCTTTTCAGAGACTTGAGGCCCAGGATCAATGCTGATACCCCATTGCAGCCCTTAGGGAATGGTGCACCGTCAGAGCGGCCGGCTTTTAAATCGACTGTGCAGGATGCCTCCGGCTCCGCTTTGGAAGAAGGAGGAGGAAATTGTCCTGGACAATATCTATCCATCAATTACCGTCACCGGAACGGGTAGGCCATTGAAACATTTCTGTTTGTAGGATCATGCTGGGTCCAACTGACGCTGAGCTTTCTGTATTGCATTATAACAGTGACGGTGAGACACTTTGGGGCATCAAGAAACTGACTGCAAGAATAAATTTTCATAATATACGTATTACGAATGAAGTATATAATAGAATTAAAAGTACGAGATATCGGAAATTCATGAATCAGGTCAGACTCACCCCTGATCATATTGTTAGCCTACTGCACGGTTATGTTGAGAGAGACTCTCTGGCAGTTTTTGTACAGGTTCAGCCCAGCTCTGAGTCTCTGTGGGTCTCAGTGCGCAGTAATACACCGCGGAGTCTCTCAGTTGAGTTTTAGATACTTTCAGCGGGACCGTGCGATTCACATCATCAAACGCCGCTGAAAAACGGTCTCCCGGGAATCTTCCTGTGTCCTCGCTGAATTTATTCCTCTGCAGCAGATACTCCATGGATCCGCTGGGATACTGACGGTACCAGAACAGATCCGGGTTGTTGGATGTAGCTGTAAAATTACAGAGCAACTGAACATTGTGTCCTTCACTCACTGTGACTGCGGCGGGTGTCTGTGAAACGGAGTTTCCTCCACAATATCCTGTAAGAGCCCGGAGAGATATTCAATTATACAATGTCATTTCACTACGTCCCCGCCAGAATCGGCCCGTTACCCTGAACAATAACCTGAGAAATGAATCAGGACAACTAAACACTTGTAGATTTCCCGCAGCTCAGGGGCTGTATCGGGAAGCTGTTTGAACCGATTAAATAAACCTCCCTTCAACGGACATTTCGCCTTTGTTTCCTGTAATTTGGAGGGCAAACGGGAAACCGTCCATGGGTTAAAAACTCGAGTGTTTGTCAAAGCCCGTGTTGGGGCAAAGTGGATACGGATGATTTCCTCACCTGGGATCAATCCATTGCTACCTTTGTGTTAAGAGAACTGCCCGAGTAAACGTAATATTTGGTAAAGATGCGAAACACAGTGTTGTGCAACTTTTGAACCTACCGGTTAAAACGGCTGCAGCTGTGAAGGATAAATACAAAGTAACAGGAGACATGTTTGCATAGAGCTCGGGCGGATTTGAGCAGGAGGGGCTGAAGCTGAAATTGTTTTATTCAAGAATTCGCAAGGGATTAAGTAACATTCGCCGCTCTGCTCATTGGTTTATTCCTGGCAGCGTCACCCGCTGACATCCAATCAGCTTAAAACTATTTTGTCTTCAATTAAACCTCTGATCTCACCACCCCTGGGATCTCCAATCCTTCGGCGCGGAGAGAAACGGAGAAAGTGAATTTGCTCATCTCACATCTGGGTACTGGACGATGGTTAAACCTAGTGTTGGCCCTTTATCAAGGTCAATCTGTGAGGCAAGGACAGGGATGGAAAACTGTTAATATTGTTCTGGTAGGGAAGCCAATTAAAGGAGCTGCTCTCTGAGTGTGAAAACACGCCGCAGCCGATACAGACGGCCAGTGGGCCCTGAGGGATTTAAATTACGTCGCATTTGAAATGAATTAAATGGTGAAAGGGAGGGTATTGGCTGTTTGATCGATTTTCGAATCTGCTCAGTATCTGCTCAACAACGTTGGGTGAGTTGATCATTAGAAATATTCAAAGCATGCTTATATTAAAAATAAACGTGTTCACAGCAATTTATTAGCGAACCAACTGAACCACAGACATTCATTGGTTAATGATTTCTGAATTGAAAATTAAGTAATTAAATAAACACATCAAGCCTCTTTTGACAGCACCTTCCATACCCGTAATCTCTCTCATCGAGATGGACAAGGTCAGCTGAAAAATGAGAACACCACCACCTGGAAGTTCTTCTCCAAGCCATTCACCATCCTGACTTGGAAACATATCTCCGTTTCTTCACTTTTGCTGAGTCAAAATCCTGGAACTCCCTTCCTAACAGCAAAGTGGCTGTAAGTAAACCACATGGACTTCAGCGGTTCAAGAAGGCAGCTCACCAACATCGTCCCAAGGGCAACTAGAGATGGGCAATGAATGCTGGCTAATAAATAAATAAATAAGAATAAAAACTCAACCTGTAATCCGTCCCGACCATCAAACCAACAGCTGAACATCTTCCTCCTGCCATCTGGTAGCGAGTGCTTGTAAACTTTATGAAACAAATTCAGAGAAAGTCGGGGAATCAGTGTAATGTGCGCCAATTAAAGACATGTATGGCTGATATCGTAATTTACCAGAAGCAAATGGCAGATTTTCGAAATAATTATTTAGTCCTGGTCTCACAATTGATCCGCGTTATAACTGGTGTTGGCAAGAACAACCACTGTCGTACGAAGTGGCGGGAGTTTCTGTGCGAGGATTGAGCTGTGATTATCACTTTGAGTCCCAAGGAGCAGTAATAACATAGAAACATAGAAACTAGGAACAGGAGTAGGCCATTCGGCCCTTCGACCCTGCTCCACCATTCATTATGATCATGGCTGATCATCCAAATCGATAGCCTGCTCCCACTTTCTCCCCATACCCTTTGATCCCTTTCGCCCCAAGAGCTATATCTAACTCCTTCTTTAAATCATACAATATTTTGGTCTCAACTACTTTCTGTGGTAACGAATTCCACAGGCTCACCACTCTCTGGATGAAGAAATTTCTCCTCATCTCAGTCCTAAATAGTCTACCCCATATCCTCAGACTGTGACCCCTGGTTCTGGACTCCCCCACTATTGGGAACATCATTCCCGCATCTACCCTTAGTCCTGTTAGAATGTTATAGGTTTCTACGAGATCCCCCTTCATTCTTCTGAACTCCAACGAATATAATCCTAATCGACTCAATCTTTATTCATATGTCAGTCCTGCCATCCCAGGAATCAGTTGGATAAACCTTCGCTGCACTCCCTCCATAGCAAGTACATCCTTCCTCAGATAAGGAGACCAAAACTGCACACAATATTCCAGGAGTGGTCTCAACAAGGCCCTGTACAACTGCACCAAGGCATCCCTGTTCCCATGCTCGAATCCTCTGGCTATGAAGGCCACATACCATTTGCCTTCGTTACCGCCTGCTGCACCTGCATGCTTACATTCAGCGACTGGTGTACAAGGACACCCAGGCCTCGTTGCACATTCCCCTCTCTCAATTTATAACCACTTATATAATAATCTGCCTTCCTGTTTTTGTTACCAAAATGGATAACCTCACATTTATCCACATTATACTGCATCTGCCAAGCATTTTCCCACTCACTCAGCTTGTCCAAATCACACTGAAGAATCTTTGCATTCCCCTCACAGCTCACCCTCCCACCCAGATTTGTGTCATCTGCGAATTTGGAGATATTACATTTAATTCCCTCATCTAAATCATTAATAGATATTGTGAATAACTGGGGTCCCCGCAATGATCCCTGCAGTACCCCATTGGTCACTGCCTGCCATGCGGAAAAAGACACATTTATTCCTGCTCTTTGTTTCCTGTCTGCCAACCAGTTTTCTATCCATCTCAATACACTACCCTTAATCCCATGCGCTTTAATTTTACATGCCAATCTCTTATGGGGGACTTTGTCGAAAGCCTTCTGAAAGTCCAAATAAACCACATCCACTGGCTCCCCTGCTTCAACTCTACTAGTTACATCCTCGAAAACTTCCAGTAGATTTAGTCAAGCATAATTTCCCTTTAATAAATCCATGCTGACTCTTCCCGATTCTTCCACTGTTTTCAATGTGCTCAGCTATTAAATCTTTTATCATGGACTCTAGAATTTTCCCCACTAACGACGTCAGACTGTCTGGTCCATAATTCCCTGTTTTCTCTCTGTCTCCCTTTTTAAATAGTGGAGTTACATTAGTTACCCTCCAATCTGTAGGAACTGTTCCAGAGTCTATAGAATCTCGGAAGATGATCACCGCTTCTCCTTCTGTCTTAACACTGGCCAGGTGACAGAATCATCTCCATGACTCAGATCTACACACAGAAAATGACGAATGTGTGAAATAAAATCCCAGCTGGAATTGAAGCCTACTAGTCACATAACCAGTTAAAGGAAATATTTGGGGGCACATTGGGGGAGGGAGTTGAGGCATCGCCGAATTATTGAGAAAGAATTTGCGGCATGGCCTCCCTCATTGCGATAGGAACTGAATAGTGTCCGAAATGTGAATGCAAAATTCTGCAGACGTTCAGCAGGGCCTATAGCAGCTTTAGAGAGAGAAACAGTCAAAGTTTTATTCGGTTTGGTTTATCAGAACTGGAAAATATAGGTACAAATAGAATGGATTTTAGGCAAGTACAAATGCAGGCTAAGGCGGAAGCGCACAAGTATCAAAGTGATAGGGTGCAAAGCAGGAGAGGTTAAATGACAAGGGAGACGGTGTCCCAGTAGAAGAGCTGTGGGAATGGTACAAGCAAATACACAAATGGTAGTCCTGTTGAAGGTGTAATTAGGAAATCCGATTCATCAGCAAACGCTAAGGGCAAAAATGCAAAGATGAAGCATAAAAATGAAAAAAAACAACAGTGCGCGGAGGTTAGGCTTGCAGATTGTCGAAAGGAATCTGGAATTCGGAAAGCTAAAAAGTACTGGACGGCTATGCCTTGCAGTACCACGTCACCGCCACTAGAGGGCACAGAGAGTCTACATCTGCTCAGTGTTGGGGCGATTTCCAGACTCAAACGTGTTCAGTAACTTCATTGAAGAAAAGGTGATTAAGAAACGAACGTGGGAGCAACGAATAATTTTGAGCAGGAACTTTGTCTTGTCCAACCTAATGTATTATTCTGAGTTGCCCGTGGTAGGGTATAAATATTCGATGGAAAAGCTCGCACTGCATCCATATGGCGAAACACGCTGGTTCAAACCATAAAATGAGATTTTAGATCAATATCAGGACATTCCTCTTGTCACACTGTGAATGATCAGTGTAGAATAAAGCTTCAGCCTGAATGCAGGAGAAAAATGCAACGGAAGCGTTGGACGTTTCACTTGAAATGGCGGGGTAGATCATCCACAGTTAATAGACGTATACCAGAGAGGCGGGAATAGCTGCTTTCATTTACAACTATCATTTGAACTGCAGCTTGGCTGGAATTCATATGAACATTTGCAGCATGCAATTACCGGTTCACACCACCAGAGGGCAGTGTGAACCAGTGAGAAACAATGAATGTGGGCGGCCCTGTGTTAGCTCAGAGACAGTGTGAGCCGATTTCACTGTGAAGTAGTCATTGTAGGTGGCCAGATATGAGCTCAGTGACAATGTGAACCGGTGTTAGTGTGAATCCTGAAGCGGTAAACATCAAGGCTCGGCTTCTTTCGTTATTTCGACAAAGACGTCTCTGAGATTGACCTGAAGCGTGTGTTTGTCTCCTTGTTGAATCTTCTGAACATAATATCCATTTCCTGGCTCGAACCTGATCTCCGTGGACAATTGCTTCAGCCGGTATTTCATGTGACCTGATAATGCTCCGAATTTGCAGAGTCTGTTTCTTCTTATCTATTTTGACCTACACTGAAGTGACCTGTGAAGATGAGGTGACGCAGCGCCCAGTGCGGATGGATGTTAGTGAAGCGGGAATCCTGTCCATGATCTGCACCATCACCAGTGGGGTGAACACGGTGAGTTGGTACAGGCAGCTCCCTAATCAGCACCCCCAACATCTAGAGATGGCCACACGAGGAACTGATCAACACGGGAGGATCACTGCTTCAATCCGGAAGACAACAAACTCAGTATCCTGACTGTGAGCGGCGCTGGGGTTACAGACACCGCCACCTATCTCTGCACCGTGAGCCACAGTGTAACAAGCAAACTGAGAGCTCGTACACAGAGTGGGAACGCCGTTCTACCGTGTTTCCACGATCGGCGTTGTTCGTGGGGCGATAATAATAATACGAGGGCTGTATGTGTGTGGGGTGGTGGGGTGTTGGGTGAGGGCGTGGTGGAGGTGCGGGGTTGAGTGTCGTTGAGCGCAAAAGGAAGGAAATATATGAAGATTTAAAGGGGTTCAGAAATGAAGAGAGGTGGAAACTTAGACGCAGGGAAAGGAAGAAAACACGCAAGCCAAAATGAGTGAGCGACAAAAACAAACCGAATCGGTGCAGCAATCGCAAGTGCAAATTTCAGAAAAAGCGACAAGGTTGGAAAAATAAATGAAAGAAAATGGAAAATAACGAGTATCATGCACAGAGTTTAATGATTGGATTAAGTCATGAATGAAAAAGATCCCAAACAAAGTAGGATTCCCTTTTCTTTAACATCACTCATATATCCTTCATAGTTGCACAGTTGAATTTTCTGAAATTGTTGCCTAAAGCTGGTAATTGAATTCTGCCACGGATAAATTTTCATTTTTCTCTTTGTTCCGATTGTGCAAAATTCTAAGAGATGCCGATAGAGGGCGCAGTTCCTGCCTGTTACCTCCTGAGCATTATAGAGACAACCGGCAGTAACCCTGCACAGGCAGACCCGCCGACAGGTTCTATTTGCTTTTATTCGTTTTGACCCTCGTTGCCTGCTTTGTGGCAGTGGGTATATTTAATAGGGAGACAGTAGCGTAGTGGTTATGTTGTTGCATTGGTAATTGAGCGACTCAAGGGTGTCGTGCACCGGTTTAAAACCCTCCACACAGCAGGTGGTGAAATTTAAATTTAAATCACAAAATCTGGAAACGAAAGCTAGTTTTGTGATAGTGACCATGAAAGCAACATTTATTGGTTCAACAATATCCTTTAGGGACGGAAATCTTCCATCCTTATCGGGTATGGTCTACATGAGACTCCACAACCATAGCAATATGGTTGGATTTTAACTGCCTTCCAAAATAGCCTCAGGAACCATTCGGTCCAAGGGCAATTATGGATGGGCAACAAATGGGTCCTGTCAGCGACGCCAACATCCCATCAAATAATTTTAGAAAGCCAAAATAAATGGTAATGAGTATTCTAAAGAAACTCATGACTTCTCCAAATGAGGTGTATGGTTCCGTAGCAGCCATCCAAAGGAATAAAGAAAGAAACGAGACAAGGCCGAACCAGCAAAAGAATGAAACATGAATAAGATGGAGGCAAAGGTCATGATCTATGATTATTGAACGCAACCTTGAGTCCAGAAGGCTGCAAAGAACTTTGAAAAATAGCACCATTGCTTTGAAATTGGTATATGACCTTTTATATTTTCTTACACATTGTCAGTCCTTGTTCAGTCTGTACCAGACTCCCAGCTGAATCACAAGGTTCTGGGTTCAATCTCACTCCAGGGCTTGAGCACGAAAATCATGGCTGACGCTCAGGTGCATCACTGAAGGTGAACTGCAACGCCGGAGGTGACGTCTTTTCGATGAGACATTAACCGAGTCTGAAACTCTCTGCTGAGGTGAATGTAAAATGGCTCATGATACTGTATCGAAGAAGAGCTTTAGAATTAACAATGTTTATCCCTCAATCGACATCACAAAAACAAGTTATGCAGTCATTGTCACATTGCCATATGTGAGAGTTGCCGAATGGAAATTAAACATTACAGTTCCTACATTAACCAATGACCACACTTCAATCAGTGTTTCAATGGCTATCAGCCCTTCGAGGTTTCAGTAATAGTGAAAAATGCTAATTGAATGAAAGAGTTTATTTCGCTCTTTGATTATCATTTACCAATGTTATTATTACTGTTGATATATTGAAACAGCAGCAAGAAGCTGTCACTATGCACACCCCTGGGAAAGGCAAAGGCTCAATAAATAAAAGCATATTTTATGACAGGAATAATCAAACTAGACTGGAGGAGAGAAACACAGTGTAGATGTTGGGTTTTGCAAAGGAAGGCGGGGATTAGGATCTATCTGGATAAACGAACAGCACCAAGAAGGAGGAAAAATCTGTTCCCATTTACAACCCTCCTATGAAATACAACTTGTCGAATTCAGCAGCAATAAAAGCACCTCGCAATCAGTAGTATACGCCACAAGAGGGCAGTGTGAAACACTGAGTGTGGGCGGCCCGCTCTGAAGTTAGAGTGTGAGCTGGTATCCTGCAGAAAGACGGAGTGTGGGGTACCGCGTGTGAGTCGAGACACTGTGTAGGCAGCAGTCCGTAAGAAGCACCGAATGAGGGAGGTCCGGGAGCACAGGCTTTTTAGTTTTCTTTTACTCGAAGAAACTTCTGAGTTGGACCTGAAGCGGCTGTTTAGCTGGTTGTTAATTTTCCTCGATATAATATAATATAATATAATATAATATAATATAATATAATATAATATAATATAATATAATATAATATAATATAATATAATATAATATAATATAATATAATAACCGTGTCCTAGTTCTAACTCGATCTCCGTGAACAATTCATTCTACCAGCATTTCATCCGGTCCAATAATGTTCCGGATTTACCGAGTTTTCGTGCTGGTTTACACACTTCTCCACACGGATGTGACAAGTGAGGATGAGATGGTGCAGCTCCCTGGGCGGCTGGTTCTCCGTAAAGCGGGGATCGCATCCATGAACTGCTCGGCTACCGCTCCGTTCATTGCTGGGACAGACATGGCCCGAATCAGCCCCTCAAGCATCGGGTGATGGCCACAAGTGAGACATTTAAGAAGAACGGATCACTGCTTCAACCCGGGGAGGCACTAAATTCAGCACCATGACAGTGAGGGCCGCCCGAGTGACAGACAGCGCCACCTATCTCTGCGCCGTGAGGTCAAAGCGGAACTAATAGACGGAGAGTTCGTCCAGAAACCTACACCCAGTGGGGGAGCTGCTCTGCTGCGTTTTGGGGTATCCGGTAATAATAATGGAAAGCTACAGTGAATGAGCTTAAACTAGAAAATAGAGAAGAGACAGGGTTCAAAAAGTGCGAAATAAAGAGAATTGGAAACACACACATGGGCAGCAGAAGAGAAAAATGAGTGAGGGAAAGGGTAGAAAACTTTGCTAATTCATGTCAATGAGAGCATATTAATGAAATAAGAAAAATAAATAAAAGAAAGTATAAATAACGAGTTTGAAAACCAAAGGAAAAAGAAAGCCTTAAAGGAAAAGTTGCAAAAACGAGAAAACTGCATTTCTTTTTGAACTCCCTACTCCCTTTGGAGATATTTTAATTGTCTGAAACATGATCTGAATAAAAGACCGCTGGGATTTGCCGGAAGATGATGATTCCATTGTGGGGTACATTTCATTCTGTTAGTGAATAATTTTATTGGATTTGAACACCAAGCGCCTGATATGTTCCTTTCCAGAGTCACTGTCAGAAAACACAGGATTCCCCTCAGTTCCCTCCACATGGAGGAGAGGAGCTTGCTGGTCTTCAGACAACTGACATGTTCAGATATGAGCCGCTGGGTTCGGGAGCAACAGATCAACAAATTGCTTCTTACATCGTGTGAACAACAATCAGTTCCAACCGATCCAAGAGCAGAAATTCCACGTCACTTTAAATTGGTTTCTTTAGTTATCCGGCTGCTCAATGTGTTTACCCAATTCGTGTTCATCTAATGCCAGCTGTTTCCTGTTTGCTTATTAACCTGTGAACTGTAAGGATGTATCTAGTATTCGTGATTCTGGCTGTAAACATGTAGGTACAGGAACTGTACTCAATAGCAAGGAGTGCTTCTTTCATCGTTCTGATTGGTTTAGCGTTTCATTGTTTATATTTATATTATATTATCTTATATTTTTTACAGGTCGAATCCTGTCGTACCGATAACTAAATATTATTTTGTTCTATTAAATTGCTCTGATGACGAAAGTTGCCATTTTTAAAACTGATTTTATTTGTATCACACGCACTTCGAAAACCCACGAGCTGGTTGTCTCCTCAGTCCCCATGTCAAATGAATCCTTGTACAAGATACTCGTCTCTTTGTTTCACGGCACTGTAATACATCGCAGCGTCTAACAGCTGAACCGTGTTAACAGTGAGAGTGGTTGAGCTTTCCTCACGGTTCCGGGATATTTTATACCTTCTCCCAAAGCTTTCATCTCTGAGTGTGGGGACGAAATATGTTTCTGGGTACAGTAACTACTGAAACAGCCTTGGGATTTTATAACTTTATCCAGATGGAGGTTTGAAAATGGGAAAGTAACGTTTCTGTACATCGCCGGCATTTCTAAAGGCCCCGTTTGAGGAAAAGGTAAAGGCTCAGTGGAGACACGGCAGTGAACAAGATATTGTACAGCCGGATCCACTCTTTGACTCACTGTGCCTGCTTCGCACAGTGATACATTCCGGCGTCTTTATCAGCTGTGTTGTCTATAGAGATGGTATTGGACTCCTTTGCTCGGTCAAAGGTCAGTGTGTAGCGTCCTTTGGTCATATTCCCCTGGTATATGGAGGCGATAAATGTCGGAGCCCCTGTCAGTGTTTGTCTGTACCAGGCTACGGTATCGCCTGTATCAACAGAGAGCCGACAGTCCAGTTCAACCCGTTCCCCTTCCCGAGACACCACCTGCTCAGGGTGGGAGCTCTGATCCTCACACTGTACTGCTGTGAACAAAGGAAAAATTACTCAAACCACGACAGGATATTAAGAGTTTGGTAAGACAATGCATCTGTTGAGATAAACAAACTCACACAATATCAACAGCAACAGGGCTCCAACTGGAAACAGGTATTTGTGGGGGTTTCTGTTCATGACGACGAAGATGGACAAAAGGCGGATCAATCAGGGTCTGATTTCCAGACTGGGACTTGCTGCCGATTCCAGGACCCTCAATGGTGGAGAGGAGGGGGAGAGCGGAGAGCTTCACATTCTCCTCATATATTGAATGACTGATGAGTGACGTTCTCACCAGTCGGCATATTATTGGATGCTGCCCTCAGACGTCATTCAATGGCTCACCCAGGGATTGGCTGCCTCAATGCAAAGAGCTCTTGACCCGTCACTGGGAATGAAGTTCTTTTTCTCTGCATAACAATAGATTATTTTTTCAGGATTATTTGATCTCTGGGGTATTTCTAACTCCAATGGTCATCGCCGGCTCAGAATGCTTGAATTTAACAGCGCTATTTGCTGGTTCGTCATTGTCTGCCTCGGAACCCCTAAATGGTTTCACTCATTCAGCTTTAAATGCACATTTGTTTCATATTTCCTTTCCGTACCTGTGCAAGTTATATTTACCGCGCCGCCCCTATACCCTGTAGTCAATATGGCTTCACTGAATGAGACAATCAGAAACGGCATCTATTGATTAACTTTAAGTCCGATTTCAATGCGAAAACTCCAGACTGACGGTCACGCCGCCTGGAGGTCTTCACGCGTAACCGCGTGCTCGCCAAATTTGTCATATTCTGTATTCATCCCCCTGTTTATTTGGATTCATTTCTATGCGTTTTGCTGAGGACGTAATATTTATTTTAAGGAGAGTTTGACCCAGCAGAGAGGCAGATAAACTAAAAATGTCAGAAAGAGGGAGAGAGAGAGGTAAAGCGACTGCCTACAGCTCTCATTGATTGATGAGGAACTGTCATCAGCTCTGACAGATCAGCCAATCCCCTCCCGGGTAAACGCCCCCCTGTTTCTCAGTAAGTGAAGTCTGATCCTGTTCTGGCTTACACTTCAATATCAGACTAGAAGAATCAACATATTTAGAATAATCTGTGATTTTCTGTCGAACTCAATACAAGACGCCATGTGCTCACCATGTACGTTACTGATACTAATGGCCTTGCTGCCTGGTGAGTATATATCTACATAGTCAGTGTGTTTACATGAGTTATATTTACTCCCTGACTTTTGAAACATTCTGCATTTGTGTTTCAGGAATGAAAAGCGCGGATTCAGTGTCCCAGGATCCCTCTGATTTAATGATTCTGGAAGGACAGAGCATAACACTGGACTGCAGTTATTCGACAACCTACAGTTCCCCGACTCTGTTCTGGTACGTCCAGTATCGCGGGGAAGCTCCGAAATATTTGCTGAAGATATATAGCACGGGGAATAAACAAAGGTCTCCAAACTTACCAGGCAGGTTCTCTGCTGATTTGCACAAAGGAAACAAAACGGTTCCTTTAAATATCGCCGGGGCTCTTCTCTCGGACAGCGCCGTGTATTTCTGTGCCATGGAGCCCACACTGCTGCAGAGATAGAGCGGATCCGGTCAAAAACCCCACTGGGAGTGCCATTTAGCTCCCACTAGAGGGCGCTCTCACACCGTTAAACAGGAGGATAAAGCAGCCTCCTCAGTGAGGGTTAGGGGGACCTTCCGAAAACATCCAAAACAAACACCAAACAAGAAGAGCTGAGGAACACCTGCGGATTTCAACTCGCGTTTGTACCATAATCGATTTTCATAGATCTATTTCATGACTTTCATTTACTCATTGCCTTTTGGTGCAGCTTTTGTGCCTGTCTGTCATAATGAACAACCCTTCCCCTTCTCCCCTGTCAGTTTGCTGCAGTCTTTGACCGCGGCCTGTACACAGATTTCATTTGATCAGAATATGTTGATGAATCAGAGACAGTTTATACACAATGAGCAGCGTTCACCAGGTTGTAACTATGATCTCTACAACAAACCCCAGGTACAGAGCTCCCCCACTGACCATTGAGCTTCAGAATGTTCTCTTAATGCTGGAATGTTTTCTGTCACGATTAAGAGCATAAGAACATAAGAGATAGGAACAGGAGTGGACCATTCGGCTCCTCGAGCGTGCTCCGCCATTCAATAAGATCATGGCTGATCATCTTCTGCTTCGATTTCCACATTCCTATCTAACTCCGATAAACTTTGATCACAATCGCGAGTTAACATTCCCGAGTTTGCTAGTGTTAATGAACAGACCAGGATTTGATTCCCCTCACACCTGGGTCTAAAAGTCCAGCCATTCCCCCATCTGACTGTAGTCCAGCTCGGGGTGTTTCCATTCAATGTCAGTCAGTTCCCCACCGACGGATCTCACAGACAAAGGAAGACACAAGGAAGTGAGGAGAGAGCATCCTGAGACATAGCAACAAGTTATTGGGAGTGGGAATTAGAACGGGTATCTTCAAATCTGATTCTGTGATGATCTGTCAGTCCGATCGGATTCTGCAGTTTGTTCTCTTGGCCGCTCCTGCAAACAGTTGGTGACAGTTTGATCGTTTGTGTTTGAGCGGCTGACAGCGCCGCTGAACATTGTGGCTACATCTGCCAGAGATTCTGTACAAACCACATCAGACATGAGCTCCCACACACAGTCTAAAGACAGTTTTTGTACAGGTGTGAGACTGTGTTCCATCGCTGTGAGTGTGATAGTGCAGTAATACACGGCAGAGTAGTCAGCTGCAGACCCGAGATGGTTAAGATGGTGAGTTTAGTCGTGCTCTGAAGCTCTGCAGAGAAACGGCTTTTAGCAAAACTGCTTTATCTTCACCACCGTTCGAGTATTTCCACAGTATAAACTCAGGCTTTGCGTTTGGGTGTTGCCAGTACCAGGATAAATAATAGTCGCTCCATGTGGTATCATAGGTACAACTTAAAGTCAACTCTTCTCCTTCTGATTTAACATCTGAGGACAAAGGCTGAGTGACAGAATCTCCATGACTCAGATCTGAAAAACATGTTCAAAACAGAAGCAGATCAGACCTACAATTATTTAAAGTTCACTTTTAAACCATGTTTAAAAAATGAGAGAAAAAGTGAAATGTGTGTGATCCACAATTATCTGTCAGAAATGCTCCCCACACAACCCAGATGCTGAGTAGCTGCATTGTCGCTGTCCGCTTTGTAAAGGGGGAGCTGGATATTTGAAGCGACCCGTTCTAAATCCAACCCTCAATAATCTGCTGTCATGTCTCAGGATGTTCTCACCTCACTTCCTTTTGTCAGTGAATGGAAACACCCCGAGCTGGACTACAGTCAGTGACTTTGTACGGGGAATGTTTCCGTTTTACAGAAGGGATGGTGACAATTAACTCCATGTCTGGTTATTGTAATTGTCAACCACAGGACGATTCGTAGATCTAGTTAACTCCGCACAATCTGATCTCTACACTGATTGTAATCTTACCAGCAGTATGCAGAGGACCGTGGTCCAGTGAGATTTTACTCATGAACCACTTAACCAGTAAACTAATTATGATTATAGATTTTGTCAGAGTGGTTTATAGATCTGTCATATTAGAACAGCGATATGTGTTGTTACTGAACAGGCAATTGAACAGACTTAAAGATCAAAGTCCTCTCCTGAAGTAAGCAGGCATTCGCTCAAAGTCACCTTCTGTTTAAAATGATTAAACTATATCTGGTTAATTATAGTCCTTTTTTGTGTCTATAATCGTTTATTTAATCACCATAACCCTCTGATTTTGGATTTGCTATAAGAGAGATTGGCGGGAGCGCCACATCGGTGCTTTAGAGCGATGTAACGCTCATTTATTCAAATGTACAGGGCCAAAGCTCAAAGAGCAGGTTCACAGGCCCCAGGGGACATGTAATATCAGATCTCATTAACTGGAACTCAACACCAGCCAGCAGGAAAACCTTTCCCTGTAACTTTCACTCGTCGTATTAATGGATATGACGCCGAAGCCATTACAGTGAAGGACTTCAGGGTCTTTCAGTCATATTTTTACATTCTTTCCCCAGCATCCACACTTACTACCCAATTACTCTGCTCTCTGTTTAACATCAGGTTCCAATCCTTCGACATGTGAATGTTGTTTTGTGATGATTATTGCACCTTCTCAACAAATTTTGGGCAAGATTTCAACATTTTGAATTCGATTAATGGCAAAGACACTAGGCTTTTTATAGAAACAGCTGACTGAACTTAATGCTTTGTTGTAATCCACAAGAGGGATATTGTGATCTGTCGCCATCTGGTGGATATTCTGAGACGTGCTCAGATGTCGGTGGACAGAGTTTGACAGATCCTCTGGTTATTCATCGGCCTGACCTGACAGTCCCTGTTTGTGGGAAGCCGGGTTGCTGCAGTTCTGAGTTATTATGCCAAGCAGAAACAAAAATTTGCTATCGTCAATCTAAAGACTGGGGCAACGAAAGTTAACCGTTTATGAATGAAGAGTGGAAACCAGGGGAGGGAAGAAATTGACTAGGAAAAGATACCGAAAGACTTAGGATCAGTCAAGGCTCCACAACTTCATTTGTAAAGTTTATTTTATTACAATTTCGAGGTTATTACAATCTCTGTGGGGACACGGTGGCGTAGTGGCAATGTCACTGGACTAGTAATATAGAGGCCCAGACTAACGACCTGGGGACATGGGCTCAAATCCTAACATAGCAGCTGATGGAGTTAATGAGTCTGGAATAAAAATCTCAGTGATGGTGACCATGAAACTATCATCAATTGTTCTAAAAGCTCATCCGGTTCATTAATGTCCAGGAAATCTGCCACCTTACCTAGTTTGGCCTACATGTGACTCTAGACACACAACAATGTGGTTGACTCTTAACAGCCCTCTAAAATGGCCTAGCAAGTCACGCAGTTTTAGGGCAATTCCGGATGAACGACAATGCTGGCCTTGCTAGCGACGCCCACATCCAGTGAAAGGATAAATAAAAGTTCAAATCACGGGTAAACATAATTGTAAAAATGAACTTCAGAATGTTGCATTTTGTGTTTTGTTGCAGCTTTGGAAAGACCCCTCTGACCCACACTTAAGGGTGAATTATTGCAGTGTGAGAGCGCCCTCTGCTGAGAAATAATTGGTGTAGGAATTTGCCCAGTGTCCGCTCTGTTTCTGCACCCTTGTCGGGACTCCTGGCACAGGAATGCACGGCGGTGTCGGAGACCAGGGCTTTTCTGATCATTTACTCGGTGATTTCGTAGTTTTACTAAATCTGAACGAAAATCGATGAGTAAATTTGGGTTTCCAGTTTGTTCTTCCTCCATAGAGATTAAACACGTACTGTAGAGGGTGCCAGGGGTGTTTACTTTACCAGAACACGTGACCGTGAGAACACCTTGATTTGAAGGTATAGGTTAGGCTGATGTTACGTTCCTCTTCAACCGTGATTTCAGCTGTCGACTGTTCCATAGTGTCTTATTGGCTCCCTTAAGACATAAATATTAATAAGAATCATGATCTCATGATCAGCAACAACATCATCAGCATACCAATAATTGCATCTGGGTTAAAGCAGTCATGGGGATCATGGAATTTCACTAGGAAGGAAATACTTATTGAGAAGTGATAGAATGTTGAGGGGTGGAGTGAGATGGTTCCGCAGGATGGTCCTTCTTTCTACAATGCTGCGGTCCGGGAAATCCTGTGTCAGAGCAGAAATGCCGAGCTCCGCCCACTGTACTGCTGGTCCAAACAATGCAAAACAGAGAACAGCGTAGCCATCTTTCCAATAACACAGGGCAGACAAAGCCGGTCAGAGCGACGGCAGCAAACGGGCGCTGTGAGCGGGGCCACAGCAGGAAGTGCCGTCACACATCGAATCGAATTGTAGGGAGCTGACGTCAATAATAATGTCCCCTCCGAAAATGATATAACCCTGTCTCACTATAAAAGCCGCGGCATTTTCGTATTCATTTCATGTTGGGGGAGAGCAGGGTGAACACATATGTGTCAGGATTAGTAACTTATTCAATAGTAAACGAAATCTTCATTAGCAACCTCGGATAATGCTGGGGTTAAATCTACGGACAGTTGGGGTAAAGTCGTCCTGAGTTAATGTACAAAGAAGTATCAATGGTCTGGAGAAAATGGCAGAAGGAATGTCTGAATTTTTGAGTAACGGGTGGAGACAGCGGGTGAAAAAAAACAATCGGCAGGGAAAATCATCCAAAGAAAAAAATGGTGAGCTAAGGCACCATAGATATGCGAGTTGGAATCGCACATTAATATGAGCGCTGAAGTGGTCATTATCTGCGCTTGAAGGGGTTGTCTTCTGTTCCAATTTTACGACGGTGCCTGTGGCTCACTCTGTGGAGTCGGGGTTATTAGTCCTACTTACCGGTGTGAGAGCGCCCTCTGCAGGAACACTAACTGGAACTCAGTGTGGGATTTTTGAACGGGACCCGCTGTATCTCTGCAGCAGCGTGGGCTCCATGGCACAGAAATATACCGCGCTGTTAGTGATTAGGGTACTGCAGATCATTAGCTCGGTAATCTTGGCTGTTTTATTTAACGAAGCTGAAAAGCGACCTGTGATGTCGGTGCGTCTGGATCGTTTCCCTTCCAGAATATGAAGCATGCATTGTGGAGGCTGCTTGGGACGCTGACTGTACCAGTGCACATTCAAGTTAGAATCGCTTGTTTCCAAGGTGCAAGTTCGTGTGACATTTCGTCTTCTGCCGTTATTTCAGCAACCGGTTGTTCCATTGTGTCTTGGTGGTTCCATTCTAACATAAAACAATAGCAATAACAACAATCAGCATTAGCTTCATATTAATAAACATAATCGTCATCACCATCATTTTTTTTTTTACCGAGCTAGAGCAGTTAAGGGGAGAATGGAGTTTCACTGGGAAGGAAATGCTTCCTGAGAAGTGAGATAATGATGAGGAGCGGAGCGAGACGGTTCCCCATGATCCTTCCTGAGTCTGTAACTCTGCAGTGCGAGAAGTCCTCTGTCGGAGTAGATATACAGATTCCCGTCCCACTGCGCTGCTGATCCAACCAATGACAGAAATAGACCAGCGGCAGCAACCTCTCCAATAACACAATTCGGTCAGAGCTACAGCAGAAAACGGAAGCTGTAGGCGGGGATACCGCAGACTAAATATTGAGTGAAGTGTGCGGTTACTCTCAGCTGCACCCCGAATTGGTGGAGTGGATAGAGCGACGGTTGAATTTGCAGCAATCTCTGACAATCCTGCACCTGCTCACTGTTCAACTGACTGAGGACAAACAAAATGGGAGGGACAGGAAGGGTTTAGAATCTTAGAGGAAGGACTGAGGCCATTCGGCATATCATGTGTCTATGCCTCATTGAAAGAGAGATCAAATTCACATTTCGTCCCCGCATTTTCCGGTGGTGCCAACTCTGAACAAATGGCAGTGTAATAGTTTAATATAATCTTTCCCTATATTATTTGCTCTCAAATTGGTGCGCTTGGATTTTCGAATTTTCTGCTCATGGAAACAGTTATGCACAATCTATTGCATCAAATTTCTTATTATTTTGGTATTTAAATTAAATGTCTCCTTGAATCAATTGACAGAAGAAGACTAATAACAGTTTCTCTAGCCTGCTCACGTTAAAGGCCGTCACCCCTGGTGCCATTCCAGTCTACTTTCTCCAATATTTTGACATTCATGTAAATAGTAGTTCATTGGTGGCTAAACAGTGATTTGTAAAGGATTGTCATTACTTTCTGCCATAAACATTAACAACAAATAAGGACTGAGCCTGATTAGATCCAATTTAAATTTCTGGGAAAACATACATGGCATTGGTGTCTTGATATGTAAATCAATAAACCCGAAACCCACTCGATGGCCTCGGTTCTAAAACAAAAACAGAATTACATGGAAAAACTCAGCAGGTCTGGCAGCATCGGTGGAGAAGAAATCAGTTAACGTTTCGAGCCTTCACGGCCCTTCGGCAGAACTGAAGCATAGTTAGGAGAAAGGCGAAATATAAGCTGGTCTAAGGTGGGGGGGGGTGGGGGGCGGGGGTGAAGAGAGAAGTTGAGGGTGTGGTGATTGTGGAGATAAGCAAGCCGTGATAGGAGCAGATAATCAAAAGATGTCACAGACAAAAGGATCAAAGAGGTGTTGAAGGTGGTGATATTTGTCCAAGAAAAGTGCTAATTAAGAATAGAAGACAGGACACTCAAAGTACAGCTCTAGTGGGGGTGGGGTGGAAAAGACTAACAAGGTTTTAGCACTAATTTTAGCACTAATTAGCACTTTTCTTAGACAAATATCACCACCTTCAACACCTCTTTGATCCTTTTGTCTGTGACATCTTTTGATTATCTGCTCCTATCACGGCTAGCTTATCTCCACAATCACCACACCCTCAACTTCTCTCTCCCCCCTCCCCCCCTCCCCCGCCCCCCCCCCCCCCCACCCCACCTTAGACCAGTTTATATTTCGCCTTTCTCCTAACTATGCTTCAGTTCTGCCGAAGGGCCGTGAAGGCTCGAAACGTTAACTGATTTCTTCTCCACCGATGCTGCCAGACCTGCTGAGTTTTTCCAGGTAATTCTGTTTTTGTTTTGGATTTCCAGCATCAGCAGTAGCTTTTAGCCTTTTGGCCTCGGTTCTAAGCCGGATTGAACAGAATCCGCCAGCAGAGGGCGCCAAACCCAAGCATACTGATTAGAAAGTCACGCGTCACCAACGCCAAGCCAATAGGGATGGTATTCTGAGTGAGGTCTCTCAGAGTAAGGGGTCGCCCATTTAAGACAGAGATGAGGAGGAATTTCTTCTCACAGAGGCCAGTCAACCTGTGGAATTCTTTACCGCAGATGGCTGTAGAGGCTGGGTCATTAAGTATACCCAAGGCTGTGATGGACAAATTTTTACTCAGTAAAGGAAGCAAGGGTTTTTGGGAAAAGTTGGAGTTGCGGATTATCAGATCAACCGTGATCTCATTGAATGGCAGAACAGACTCGATAGGCCGAATGGCCGACTTCTGCTCTTGTGGTCTCATGGTCACAATGGGCCTGGCTCCCGGAACTGTGTGTGTGGAACAATAAGCTGAACAGATCCCGGGTTTCCTCGCTCCTTCTCAATCCCTGGCTCATTCCATTCACATTCACTAAGAGAGATTCAGCCAGACATGTTTATGATAACACTGGCCGCGCTGTTGGACAGTAAGTATTGGATTATGTTTATCAAGATAGGTTAGCAGATTGTTGCAAACAGCTTAAACTGGGAATTAATGTAATTAACGACAGTTTGGGAAATGGGAATTTACGCACACTCATGCAGATAGATACACGTTTAGATCGATTCTCTTTAAACTTCTGCTCTTTTCTTCATCTACATTCAAAGGCGGACTATGCGGATCCAGTAACTCAGTCACCAGTGACATTAACTGTGTCAGAAGGGCTGGGTGGGTGGGGGGGGGGGGGGGGGGGGGTGGGGGGGGGAGGTTCGGTTCAGTTATATTGTGAATATATAGTCCAGGATACATACAGTATACAATGGTATCGGCAGAAATCGACACAGCCACTCAGCTGGATCATTAGCAAAGTGGTAGATCTGAAAAAAAGATTAAACCTCAGGACGATAACTGGGGCTGCTGACAATTCTAAACAGTCCTGTTTCCTCAATATAAGCGGCCTGAGTGTGGAGGACGGAGAGGTCTCTTACAGTGCTGTGAGGTCCAGCGTCAGATAAAAGCCGAAAGCCCGCACAGAAAGCTCAATGAGTACTTACTGCTCAGTTAAATGTTTTTGATGCCTATCTGCGGCTTTATTTTGTTCCGGGGCTCAGGGTGAACAAAAACTGACAGGTTTATTATGAAACATTTGTATTGCTGCCTTCGGCCTCGTCCAAATCAGCAGGGACCCTGTCTGGTAAACCTTGAGGCTTGGTTTCATGGCCCGATTTAACACGCTTCAGTAAAGATCTCGGAGCTTGCCCGGATTATTGATGTACGAACAGAGTTGTAGAAAGCTCAAAGATATGGAATAACTATAGCTGATCATTACGGCCGGTTCTTCCACACATTTAACTCAGAGGGATCCAGGGACACTTGGTCAGCAACATTGGTTACTGTAACAAAGCAAAGAATGTGTCAAAATCTGGAATTGAATTTAACACATGAAATAGACAATGATCGTTGAAATACTGAATCACCAAGCAGCATGACCATTATCAGAAAGGACCATAGGGGGCACATTGTGTCTGGTATAGACTTCGACAGAAGGTAACTGATTTTAAACGGATGTTGAGGTGAGAGGGTGAGGTGATTGTGACTGCCTCGGACATCAGTGCAGCATTTGACTGAGTGTGGCATCAAGGAGCACTAGCAAAACTGGCGTCAATAGGAATCAGGGAGAAAAATCTCCGCTGGCTGGAGTCATCCCGAGCAGAAATGAAGATGGCTGTGGTAGTTGGAGGTCAATCACCACAGCTCCAGAACATCACTGCAGGAGATCCTCACGGTAGAGTCCTCGGCCCAACCATCTTCAGCTGCTTCATCAATGTCCTTCCTTCCATCATAAGGTCAGGAGAGGGGATGTTCGCTGATGATCGCACAATGTTCAGCATCATTTGTGACTCCTCAGATACTGAAGCAGCCCATGTGTAAATGCAGGAAGACCTGGACAATATCCAGGTTTGGACTGACAAGTGGCAAGTAACATTCGCGCCACACAAGTGCCAGGCAATCACCATCTCGAGCAAGAGAGAATCCAACCATTGCCCCTTGATGTTCAATGGAATTACAATCACTGAATCCCCCACTGTCAACATCCTGGGGCCTACCATTGACCAGAAACTGAATTGGTTTAGCCATATAAACATAATGGCTAAAAGAACAGGTCAGGGGCTAGGAATCCTGCGGCAAGTAACTCACCTCCTGACTCTCCAAAGCCTGTCCACAAGACACAAGTCAGGAGTGTGATGCAAAGCTCACCCCTTGCCTGAGGTGTGCAGCTCCCACAACACTCAAGAAGCTTGACCCCACCCAGGACAAAGCAGCCCATTTTATTGGCACACCATCCACAAACGTTCATCCCCTCCACCACCGAATAACAATTGCAACTGTGTGTACCATCTACAAGACGCACTGCAGGAAGTCACCATGGCTCCTTAGGCAGCGCCTTCCAAACCCACGACCACTACCAGCTGGAAGGACAAGGGCAGTAGATACATGGGAACGCCACCACCTGGAAGTCCCCCTCAAAGGCACTCACCATCCTAACTTGGAAATTTATCACCGTTCCTTCACTGTCGCTGGGTCAAAGCCCTGGAACTCCTTCCCTAACAGCACTGTGGGTCTACCTACACCACGGGCTGCAACGGTTCAAGAAGGCAGCACGCCACCACCTTCTCAAGAGCAATTAGGGATGGACAATAAATTTTGGCCTAGCCAACATCCTGCAAAATGAACAAAAATTACAATTTAGCGTCATACAAGAGAATATAATAAAGCAAAGTACAATCTAACAGAAGATAACGGGTCTGAATTGTGAAATATTGTGTCAGAAATATTGATCACACTCACACGTAGGAAAGAGTAAAATATCCAGGTAGGTAGTCACCAAAGTGAAGCTCAGATTCATGTGTCGGATGCTATCGACTTGAATAAAATAACTGTCGGAAGATGCAAGCCAAGAGAGTCACCTGCTGAAGGCATCGCTGTTGTGCATCAAACTGAGCCCAACACCAGTTACACTGTGTCCGCCAGACACGGGGCTCTGGGACTTCTGATCACAAAGTGAAGCTGCGAGGGTCTTCAGCATTGATGGGGTGTGGGGGAGAGGAGTGCTCATACGTCAGAGCATCCGTCCGTGTGACAAGGGTGTCCTTGACATCGCCTTGTAACCTTTGTGACGTCACCCTGCAGTCTGTGTGACGCCAGTCGGTCTGGATGGAGGATCAGAAACATCTTTCCCAGAGCTGATCTGAATATCGAGCCCTGTGTTTAAGGGAATTAACAGCTGATCAGAAATAGGAAAGATGGTTTAGCACGCAGATTCATTTGGTGATTTATCTGTTGGTCGGAGTGGAATCTGCACTTTGTTTTCTTGGCCGCTCTTGGAAACAGTTGGGTGACAGATTGATCCGAGGTGAATGTGGTTTCCTTTTGTTCTGTGTTTGAGCGGCTGACAGCGCTGCTGAACATTGTGATTGCACCGGGATTCTGTACAAACCCCATCAAACAGAACCTGTCAGGCACAGCACAAAGTACGGGGATGAGACTGCTTTTCACCATAAGCTCCCTCTGTGAGTCCTGCTTCTGATCAGCTCTTCAGAGTCCACTTTCTCCGGTCAAAGAGAGGTCTAGCCGCCTCAACGGTGCTGTTGCTATTTTTTTTTGTCTCTCCGATTGCCTGAAAACATGAGTAAGACTTTCCCTGCAAATACCAGCCAGTACCAGAATAAAACACAGTTCTCCCCAAGAAATGTCATACATGATACTTAAAGCAGCCACTTCTCTTCGGTCTAATCATTTGAGGACAGTAGTTGAGTGACAAAATCTCCAGGGATCAGATATGAAATACTTGAGCAAACAGGAAATTACCTGATTGGAGGTTGTTTAGAATTCGGATTGAAACCTTGATTCGGAAAAGAGACGAAATGTGTTTGTTCCCTAATTACCTGTCCGAAATGCCTCACTCCTCGCCATCCCCAACCATCCACCTCCCCCCGTCCTCATTTCTACCAAGATGCTGGGTGGCTGCATTGTTGCAGTCCGTTTTGTAATTGGAAAGTGTGATTAGGAGAAACTCGTTTTAATTTGCATCATCAAGTATCTTCTGATGAGTCTCAGGATCCTCTAACCTCACTTCTTTGTGTCCCCAATGATGCTTGAAGACCTGTAGGTAGGAGCCGGCTGTCAGCGAATGGAAACAACGCGAGCTGTGCTACGGCCAGTGTCCTTATAAGGGGGATGGTTACGTAGTTAGGGGCAGGGATGGGACTGGATCCTCTGGTCTCGTTGTTACAAGGCAGAAACACTGGTTTGTTACTGGTGCCAGAAAACTTTTAACAGACACTCGAAACCTGTGCTCGGGTCTTGTTTTAAAGAGTGCAAACACAAACTGGTGAAATGTCTTCATATCTTCACTGTTACTGAACCAGAAAAATACTCTGATCAAATGGACACTATGTACAGGCTTTGACTAGAAGGAGAGAGTCGAGAAAGGGAAAAGGCTTCATAAAAGTTCAGAAAGGCAAGGAAAGATCATCAAAAGACTAAATGTGAGTTAGTGCAATACAAATTTATTTGTGGAATTCATTTCTAGTATATTTGCAAGTTAAAATCAACTAATGTAATCCCTCAGTTGCTGCTCACCCGCTCTTCTTCGGCGTTGTCTTTGCTTTGATATTTTATTAAAGGCTCTGTGGCTCTCACAGGCTGAGTTATTGCTTCTGTTTGTCGGTGTGAGGGCGCCCTCTTCTCAGCACCAACCGGAACGCCCAGTGGGGTTTTTGTACGACATCCACTGTATCTCTGCAGCACTGTGGGCTTCATGGCACAGAAATACACGGCGCTGTCGGAGAGAAGAGCCCCGGCGATATTTAAGGGAACCGTTTTGTTTCTTTTGTGCAAAGCAGCAGAGAACCTGCCTGGGAATTCTGGAGACCTATCTGCACCACCCGAGCTATGTATCCTCATTAAATATCTCGGACCTTCTCCGGGGTATTGGATGTACCAGAACAGAGTTGGGGCAGCTGTAGAGTAATTACAATCCAGTTTTATGCTCTGTCCTTCCAGAACCGTTAATTCAGGGGGATCCTGGGATACTGAATCTTTACCATTTGTTCCTGCAACAAAACACAGAATGTATCAAATATCTGGGAGTGAAGATAACACACGTAACAGACACTGACCATTTAAACATTGACTCACCGGACAGCAAGACCATTATTAGTAGTAAGGAACATCGGGAGCACATGGTGACAGGATTAGAGTTCGGAAGAAATAAATAAGATTTGAGATATGTTGACACTTCTGTTTTGATATTAAAGAGGAAATTCAGATCAGGGGCAGGCTTCACTTACTGAGAAACTGAGGGGCGTCAGGATTGGTTGGTTTCCCAGCGACAGGATTGGTTGGTCTCTCAAAACAGATGACAGTTGGGTACCAATCAGTGTTAGATCTGGACCAATTATTGCTGCTGACTTCCTCTTCCAACCTGCCTTTCTCGGTTTCCCTGAATCTCTCTTGGTCTCAGGATCTCTCTGTCTCGCTTTGACTTTCGGACTCTATGGCTCTATCTCCCCTTTCACTGGTTCTGACCCTCCCTCACACACGCTTTCTCTGCCTCTTTCTCTTTCTCCCGATTTCCCTAAGTTCAGAGTGCAGAAAATCCGATTTATCTCAGTCTCCCATTTCAATTAGCTCAGAAAAGTGCTCAATTAATAGGAGCAGCGGCAAAACATACATTATTTAACCGCAGCTCAGAGGCGGCATTAAAATGGAAACAGTTATATTCAAATCCCAAACGTTGCAGGCGTCCTATTTACATCCTTTGTCTGTGTTGATATTTAAGGCTCGGCGTCCCATAGGGATCTCGGTTGTTTCATTTCGTTAAAGCAAGCTTCTTTTAAGCATTAATGGCCGAAATATTAAAAATAACAAGGGGGCCGCCCCGATTTAAAGTAAAGTTTGAATAAACCCGCGTGTAAAAGTTCACCTGCACTAAAATACATTATAATAATAATAAGAAGAACTCGACAAATGCGACATAATCGTGCAACAGTATCTTGCTCCAGTAATTGGAGCTCCCTGATCGCCTCTGTGCGCTTACTGCAGCGGGTACGGGTACGATAACATGGTGGTTATGAGGCTGCTTTAGTAATCCAGGAGGCCAAGTGCCTATTGGAAATCATCCTTTCCATATCGCGTCCTATGTTATGTTATTTTTCTTTCCCTTCCTTGAATTCCTGCATCCCTTTCGAGCATTGTTCTCCTCACTATGTCCCTTTGTTTCCCTCACTGTCTAGGCCGGTTTCTCTTTGTTTGTCTCTCTTCGTTGCTCAGTCTATATTGTCTCTATATTTCTGCATCTGTTCCCTTCAATGTGTCTTCATCTGTTTCCCTCCCTGTCTCCGCCCCTCCCTCATTTCTCTTACTGTCTCTCCCACTGTTTATTTCCCTGATTTCTATCATTCCCTTCCCTCCTGTTTATCTCCCTGTATCTCCATCTGTTTTACCCTCTCTGTCTCTATTTCTGTCACAGTCTCTGCCTCTGATTTACTCGCTGTCTTTTTAATTTTTTCTCTTCATTTATCAGTTTCAATGTCTTCATACTGCTGCATCTCTTCCCTTCACTGTATCTTCATCTTTTTTTATTCATTCATGGGATGTGAGTGTCCCTAGCTTGGCCAGCATTTATTGCTCAACCCTAATTGCCCTCGTTCAAAGGACATTTAAGGGTCAACCACATTGCTGCGGACCTGGAGTTACATGTAGGCCAGGCCAGGTAAGGACAACAGATTTACTTCCCTAAAGGAACATAGTGAACCAGGTGGGTTTTTATGACAATCGGAAATGGTTTCATTTCATAGTCATCATTAGGCGTTCAATTCAAAATTTTTTGAATTGAATTCAAATTCTACCATCTGCCATGGCGAGATTCAAACCCGCATCCCCAGACCGTGACCGGGGGAAAACCCTGGGCCTCTGGATTACTCGTCCAGCGACAATGTCACTAAGCCATTGCCTTCCGCTAAATCTCTCCCTACTTCTCTCTCTCATTTCTCTTAATGCCTCTCCCTTTATTACCTCTCTCTGTTTACCTCCATCTCTCTCCTTCATTTCGAACGTTGCTTTTCCTCCCGTTTTTCTCTCTATATCTCCATCTGCGTTCATCTCTCTGCCTCTCACTCAGCCTTTCTCCCTTTTTATCCATCTGTGTTTCTGCCATTGTTTCTCTCTCATTTTCTTTCTCTCTGTCTCTCAATGTGATTCTTCCTCTGCCTGTCACTTAGCGGGCAGGTTTGAAGAACAAGTATTTGTCCGCCCAGGCGGCGCTCTATTTCTTCGTAATTATTTGAATAATTGAAAATATCCAAGTGTTGCTTTTACATTCCATTCCCTGGGGAGTCTTCAGGATTAGAAGCCTGTTGCTGTTGTAGAAGAGGAGATTAGTCAATAGGACGCAACAACAACACAAGCCATGTACATTGCTCGCCACAACAACCGGCCTCAAAAACTCTCCATTTTATATCAAGGCCTTCGTTTTCAAAACCAAATGCGGTCTCGACTCATTTTCTGGGCTCGAATTACATTCAGCAGATATCGCAGCATCAAACAAATTGATGTGCTCAGTCCCCATCAGACACAATAGATGTCCATCCTTGTATAAAAGTAAAATACTGTGGATGCTGGAGGTCTGAATTAAAAAACAGAAAATACTGGAAAGACACGGCAGACCTGGCAGCATCTGTGGAGAGAGAAACAGTGTTAACGTTTCGAGTTCAATGTGACTCTTCTTTGGAACTCCGAGTTGGCCCACCAGCACTTCCTGAGGTTTGGGAGACAGTTGTGTCTTTTAGTGAAAAGAGAAAATGAGAAAACTGGCTCCAAAGGGCATGTCAGTGGAAAAAATACATCAACGTCGGTTTGCTCCCTTGCCCTCGTTGACGATATGAAAGGTATTTACCATAAAAATATCTTTGATTGTAAATCCGAGTGACCCCAAATTAAACCAATTCTCCAATAATATTCCTCATCCAGCGAGTGCAGAAACCAGGAAAACTCAGTGAATGGAATTACAGCTTCTGGTTTTGATTTTAGGTGAGGACTTTGTGGAGAATCGTGTTCGCCATTAGAACATGTTTCTTCTTTTGTATCAGCCACTATCGGTGGACAGGCTGTGATCCACCAGTCACAGCGGATCTTTACACAAGAGGGACAATCGATTGAAATGCAGTAAAATGTAATCACCAGAGGCTCTGAGAGTATTCACTGGTACAGAATACAACAGAACCGTGGCCCGAAATTTATCATATCAGCTGTTAGCACATTCTTCAGCCAATAATTTACCCAACAAGAAGTTATAACATTCCCGGTAGGAACAGCACCGTGGTATCAAAAGCTAGGGTGTGTTGGTCTTGGGTGTATTACTGTGCAGTGAGGCACTGAGAGATAAAACAACTATTCCGAGCTGACCACCTCCACAGCGGCCTCTGCTCTCCTCAATGTGCTGACTCCTTTGTGCACTACAGGTGCACAGACGTTATCCATTCTACAGGGATAGGGTTAATAGGGCCGGCTGGAGCTTGTTACAATTTCACTGCTATCGTTTTCTATTCATGTTGCTAACCATCAGCTCTTGATTGTTGAGTTGGAAATGTTAAACCAAATTAAATTCATCACCGAGATGTTGAGGCAGGTCTGAACTGGTAACAATGTTCTGGTTCAGTTGCAGGTCGAGATCAATGAACCAGTACAGCAGAGGAGGAGTCCATCAAGAAACTGTCAATCAGGCCAATTAAAGTTTAAACTGTCTCTCTAATCAAATGAAGATCCAACTGATTCAAAGGGCAATTAGAGATCAAACTATATCTCAGATCAATTAGAGAGCAAACTGTCTCTAATGTCAATAAAATTTCAAACTGTCTCTGAGATCAATTAGATATCAAGCGGTCTCTCGGGTCAATGAGAGGTGAAACTACCTATATTTACTTTCAGCAGAGAGCGGTATTAATGTCTCATTTCTCTGCAATAAACACTGCTGTCCTGGTTACGGAAATGGCATCAGACACCGCGAACGTAGACACTGCGGTCTATCACTGTGCACAAAACCTCACAATGACTGAAAGCCTCGTACAATAACTGCCTCAGGTTTCTGGGTCACAGCTGCTGTCTGCTGAGGGCTGTGTATAACAGCGGGTGAGACACTGACATATGAAATCATTCCTGTGCGCGCAAAACCTGACCAAAATCTACACAAACACAATGTAAAATCGTTCACATGGAATACTGACTCCGTCTGATTATTACATTCACTGCGTGAGAGAAGAAAAGGCTTCTGTTTATTTGAGGATTTCTGGGAGCTCGCCACTACCATTGAGAATGCAAACACCTGCAGTTGCCCTGGAACTAGCTATATCCGTGTATCGCTGTTTCACAATGAACACACAGAAAACGTACAAATAATTTTAGGTTTCAAATATCTGTTTTTAGAAGACAGATGGATCAGGGGGAAGACGATCCTAATAATTTTATTAGCCTGATTAAAGACTTCTAAATAGTAAAGACGCTTTAAAAATATTAAAACTAATCCATAATATAAACAGGTACAAAGAGATTATTTTCGGGACACGATTAGATGCTGATGAACAATGTTTATTGGAGTATTAATCTATAAAGCCGGGCGTGGTGTATTCTGGACACCGGAACAGATGGTCAGAAACCGACTGAATACAAAAACCTGATTGTAAAAGTCTCCGAACGGCTGCGGAAATGAGTTATAAACCAGGGAAAGGACAGTGCACAAAGACTCGATAAGACCACGCACACTCACACAACAGTGTGGTAAATATCCCAGAGATGTTAATGGCACTAATTATTTGTAACGAGAGCAGAATGGCATGGTACCATTTTCGCAAGACGTTCCTAAAACTTAATTTAAAAAAAACACATATAATCTCCAAATGTGAAAGGTGCGAGTTTGAGGCAGTGAAGAAACATCAAGGATATTTTCAAGGATGTAAATCACGACCCAGGACCAAAAGTGATGTTCCAGGATCCTTACAGGTACAAAAGAAAGACTGAACTCTTCATTATAACTGATAGTTTTCACATCGGGTCGGTATTTTTTTAGATCGACTTTGTTCTAAGCGGCAACCTGTGCAAACATTTCAAACTTTAATCTTTGCCGTAGCTGGCAAGGTTCTTAGCAATCTGATTCGTTAACTGCGCTTTATATTGCACAAATGCAATTATTTACTTATCACAATCTTCTGAATGTCTTGCAAATGAAATTTGTAAACAATCCTCGAAGCTGATGAAAATATTGGTTGGGTGAAATTATAATTTACTCCTCCAGATGGCAGCAGACCCCCCCAGGAATCACCTGCATCCTCTGTCTGGAAGTGCCGATCTCTGTCAACATTAGACAGGTTACACATAGAGTCAGCCAATAACTGACAAGCCAAATTTCCTGGAGATAACTGCATCCATCCTTGCCTTGGACTTGTCTATCAGAAGCTCAGTGGTTCAATTTTTCTTGCGCTTCTAGAACCAAGTTGGAGTAAATTGGGCAGTTCATTTCTCTTTGATCTGATTTTGATTTGATTTCCCGATGATCCACAGGTTAAAAATATAGATTTCTCTCACCTCAAACGATTCGAATGCCTATTCTGTCGATAACTTCGCAATCAGGTTTGGAATGATCACGTGAGAAGTTGAAATCCATTCACGACACAAAATATACATTTTGCCGAGTGATATTTCACGTTTGCGTATGTCTCGATTATCAAGGCAATTATCTCTCTTGGTATTGCACGAGAGCCTGTCTCATACTCGATAATTTCCCTGTTTTATTGCATCAAGTCCTGCCTTTATTTATATTACACAAGACAATATATCGTGAATTACTATGCAATGCCCAGTCGGTGTTAATATTGCTCTGGGCTCTGTATTTGCTGCCGCTACACTAGACCGTGCCGCTGTTCATTGTACACGTTTCGCTGCCTTCCGTTAAATTACACTGGGCCCCGTTTCATTGTTACAGCATTGGATAATTTATTTGCTTATGTCACACTATGCATTGATTAATTTATCAATACAATAGGCCATGACTCGGTTCATACTATGGGAGGACATGCTTCAGCTACTGCTGCACCAAACATTATGTTCTTTCCTGTTTAAGTCATGATAGACCCTGTCTCTTTTAATTCTCTGACGAGGAGCGGTACGAGACGGCTCCCCATGACAGTTCCTTTGCCAGTCTCTCCTCGATGCAGGAAATTCTCTTTCAGAGCTGAAATGCAGATTCCCGCCCCGCTGCACTGCTGATCTAACCAATGACTGGAATGGACCAGCTGCAGCAATCTCTCCGATTACACAGTCTGGTCAGAGCGAGAGCGGGAAGCGGAAGCAATGGCTGGGGATAGTGCAGACTCAAAACTGGCAGGAGTGTGCGGTGACTCTCAGCTGCTTCCGCTAGTGTTGGAGCGGAAATAGCGACGATTGTACCTGAGGAAATCTATATTCATCCTGCTCATGCTCACTTTTCAAGGGACTGCGAACAAATAGTGCGGGAGGGGGCTGAAGGCACCAGAAGCATTGAAAGCCATGGAATGGAGTGAGGATTCGGCTTACCGTACCTGAGCTTATTCGAAAGAGTTATGGCAATCATCTTACCCCTCTCTCATTTTTGCTCTCTCCCCCACCCCACCACCCCGACCCCCACTCCAAGTTTGTAATTCCTTGAAGAAATTTACCAATGAATCTCCTTTCCCCTATAGTTTAGCACCGTATTCTTGATAGTAAAGTATCGCAATGTAACAAATAAAATTTATCTTTCCCCATCCATTTTCTTCTACGAAATCGGGACGATTTCGCTATTGAATCTTCTGCTAATGGAAACGATGACGTGCGGTCGGCTGTGTCAAAACGACATACGTTTGAAGACGTCAATTAATTCGGCCTTGCACCCTGCTTGTTATAGGGGTAGAATAGCAGTTTCCCTAGTCTGTTCGCATTAATGCCCAACATCCTTGGCACCAGTTTGATGTGTAGCCCCCACACGTTCTCCTAAATCTTCATATTCTTTCAGATTTGTCCCGCCCAGGATTTGATAGGAGGCTGCAGTGAGGGTTCTACGCAGTTAACATCGCATTCTCACATAAATATTAAGAATTAAAGAAAGACTATGTCCAAGCAGCTCCAGTTTAAATTTCACAGAAACATTGCGTGAAATAAATGTCGTGATATGTATTTCAATTAACCGTGAACACACTGAATTGTCGCTTTCTCAAACGAACTGAAAAGAATCCGCCAGCAGAGGGCGCCAAGCCCAATCATGGTCATGTCAAGGTCACGTGATGCGCAGCGTCAAAGCCAAGAGGAGTGGTAGCCAGAGTGAGGTCACAATGGGCCTGGCCCCCTGCAGTGTGTGGGTGGAACAATGAGCTGAACAGAGCCCGGGTTCCCTCTCTCCTTCTCAATCTCTGACCCATTCTATCACCATTTACTGAGAGAGATTCAGTCAGACATGTTTCTGATAATACTGGCTGCGCTGTTCGACAGTAAGTGCTGAAATAATTTAATCAAGGCGGATTAGCAGATTAATGCAAATGTTCCTAATAACGTTGAATATAATTATCCATCATAAATTGCCATATTATTGACAGCTGTTAGACGGAAGCTTCGACACGCTCACACAGAAACACATAAGGTTAGGCCACCTCTTCTTATCCTTTTGACACTTTGTTCTTCTCCCCTCACAGGTGGACTATGTGAGGACCCAGTAACTCAGGCTCCGGTGGCAATAACGATGTTAGAAGGTAGTTCGGTGCAGTTACACTGTGAATATACGGATCGGAATATGAACTACATGCAATGGTATCGGCAGCAGACGGCACAGCCACCAAGTTGGATTATTACCAATGCCTTAGCACTGAAGAAGAATAAAATCTCAGAACGATACCTGGCGGCTGCTGACCAATCTAAAAAGAACGGTTACCTCAATATAAGCGAACTGAGTGTGGAGGACGGGGCGGTGTATTACTGTGCAGTGAGGCACAGCGTCAGATCACAGCGAGAACCCCGTACAAAAACCTCAGCGAGCATTTGCAGCTCCGATCACCTTTCTTTTGTGCCTTGTCGGCGGGAAGTATTTGATCCCGAGTTCACAGCAGGCAAAAGCTGGCAGGACTATTTTTCGCACTGTTATATTACTGTCGATGCCCCTGTCAAATCAACAGACAGGCAGCTTGGAAAATCTTGGAGCTTATCACCATTCCGCCTTTTTTATGCTCAATATAAACCCGGAGTATTGATGTGCCCGCAGAGGTGATTAAAGTTCACAGATTTTAGTTGCTGTGGCTGAAAATTACCCGGAAAGAGATCAACATTGAGAATTCAAATTAGTTCTGACAAAGCGGTAAAGAAGAACAGCACAAGTGATTCAACCACCAGAGCGAGAGTCACCTGGCCCTTGTTAACGAGACAACAGAACAAAGCGCTCAACATAACTCACACGAGGTGAATCAGCACAAATATATTACTTGACATTTTCAACTTCCGTTTCCAGTACAAATCAACTTCGCAAATTCATCAGTGGCGCCTGAGCTCATCTATTCTCCATCGATTCCCTTTGCATGCTTGATGGTCTCAACTTTTCCCTGGGCCCAACACTTTATCTACAATCCTATACATTCCCTCATTCTAGTCCTTGAAGTAACGATGAAAACCCGTTCTTTCTGACCTGAATATCAGACAAGTGCCGTTACAACAGAGCTTCTTTAAAGAGGAACTGCATGCAGGCGATTGAACACAGAGACAATTTCTCACACCCTGCCCACCACATCTGGTCATTCCTCAGAACAGGCAGCAGGGGGCAGCGGATATGAATGTTTCTTCTTTGGATCAGACCCTGGACGATAAGTAAAACGTTATTTCTCTGACAATTGTCTCTAAATTGAATTATCTCCGAATTATCTCAAATACATCGGACAACAATCATTACATGTACGGCTTTATTATATCTAACGCATTCCGTCCAATATTAGGCAATGGCAGCTGAGCATGAGGCAGCTGAACGCTGGGTGTGAAAGATAGATAAAACAGTAAATGGTGTAAACAGAAGACACACACTGATATCTGACATCACAGAAATAAAGAATCACAGAATTATTACAGTGTAGAAAGAGGCCATTTAGCCCATCGTGTCTTCACCGGCTCTCTGAGCATTTTAACTTACTGCCAATCTCCTGCCTTTCCATCATAACTCTGCACATTGTTTCTATTTAAATAATCATCCAATGCCCTCTGGAATGATTCGATTGAAGCTGCCTCCACCAAACTTCCAGGCAGTGAATTACAAACTATAACTACTCGCAGTCTGAATTTCTTTTCGCAAATCGCATCAACTGTGTCTTTGCTGAAGGTCAAAGTTAAAATGGAAAGTGATAAATTGACACCGCCCTGCATTTGGTTTCTTTCCCTGCATCAAATCCTTGACTAATTTATGTTAAAGCTGCGAGGGAAGACTTTCATGCTCAGTTTTCACTCTCTTCCAGTTATCGAGACCCCACCCTATCCCTCTCCCTAGGTGGGTTTGAACCATCTCCATGGGCAATGCTCCCAGGAGCTCTACACAGATGTATGATGAATCACCAAAAAGCGCCAATGAGTTTCTCCTTCAATTCAGTCCTAATGCAGATTCAGGAATCTTACAGTTATGTGAGTTTGAATGTACAATTCCAGCACGAGAGCTCACAAGATAGGATTTTAACAACGGGCTGCCTTCATTCCTTAAGACAATCTTTGTACAGAATTTCAAATGGTTACAAAGACCCAGAGCCCAAGCTTGTCCCTTTAGAGAGTCAGTGCCGCAAAGTTATTGCGTTCCGCTCACATCTCGCCACAATGAGTGAAGGAAATTCCTGGCGTTTCGACAGTTGACACGTTCCGATGGGAACTGATGGAGAAACGACATCCTTACGCCACGAGAACGAAGTCTATTTCTAACCAATCCAAGAGCAGCAAAATCACGTGACTGGAACATTATCCCTGCCTTTCACATTAACCGACTATTGACTTCGCTCAGACGAACCGTGCTCTGCTGATGTGAGCTGTGCTTCCTTTTCTTACTGATACTTTAATTGCAGGAATGCATTACGCGACACAAATGAATCTACTCCCTGTCATTCTAGTGCTACTAACTTGTAAGTATTGGGGATTTATTCAGTAACCTGTAGAGAGTGTCTATTTATACTCACGCAGTTTCAATGTCTCATTGTCTAAATTCTTACAGGTCGATGTCGCCCGGAACAAGTGTCCCAGTTTCCCACTGCGAGAACAGTCCAGGGCGGGGATTTCGTGCAGATAAACTGCAGCTATGACATGTCCAGCATTTACGGAATGTATTGGTACAAACAGCAGCCCGGTCAGGGGATGGAGTGGATAATGAAGAGAATAACGGCTGGCAAAGTTAGAAAGGGCCGATTCGAATTGGAACTTTCCAATGAGGACAAACGGGGCCAATTGGCTATTGAGAAGACGGAGAGCGCGGATATTGCTGTGTATTACTGTGCAATAAAGCCCCACACTGAGAGGAAAGGCGGCAGTCACTGTATAAAAACCTCCCCCCTGTTTACAGCCCCGGAACTGCTGCAGCGATCTCTCCAACAACACAGGGCAGGCCAGACGGTTCAGAACGAGAGCAGCAAACGGAGGCTGCCGCTAGCTTTATCAAACCCTTCAAATAGCGGCTATGATCAGAGATTGTGACAGTCACAGCATAAAATATCTGATAGGAGAAATAGTCATTCATTGAGAGCAGTCTTCGTTGTGAAAACATATTTAGCATTGATTAATTGTAGGATTATAATCAGTTGAGTCGATTCCGACATTTTACTGCACATGTGTACATGCGATTCTGCTGTGTGACGGCTGACCGAAACTTTAACAGTGATAATTCTTGAGTCTGTCGATCTTCAGTGCGGGAAATTACCAGTCAGGTCATACAAGCATACGAACAAGTAGCAGGAATAAGCCATTCAGCCCCTCGAACCTGCTCCACCATTTAATAAAATCCTGGTTGATCTGATTATAATCTGAAATGTGCATCCCACCTACCCCCGATAACCTTTCACTCCCTCCGTTACCAAGGATATATCCACAACTGCCTTAAAAATATACAAAAACTCTGCTCCCACCGCCTTTTCAGGAAGAGAGTTCCAATGACTGACAACCCTCTGAGTGAAAAAATAAATTCGCATCATCTCTGTTTCAAATCAGATCCCTGGTTGACTGTACTGCTGATCTATCCAATGGCAGAATGGGGAAGCAATACCTCCAAGAACAAAATCGGGTCAGATGAGAGGAACAAACGGAAGCTGTGGCCGGGGATGCAGCGGATTGAAACTGATAAAAGTGCGCGGCGGTGATCAGCTGCAGCCGGAAATGATGGAGCGGAAATAGCGACGGTTGAAACTCCAGAAACCTGTGAGCATCCTGCGCCTGTTCACACATCAAGTGGCTGATAATAAATAATGCGGGAGGGGCAGAAAGGGAGCAGAATCATAGAAACTTACGAAATGGAATGAGGACTCCACTTACCGTATCTGTGTCTATTTGAAAAAGCCATCCCAATCGCCTTTCGCACCCCGCATTTTCCACGTTGTTTTCTTTTTTCAACTTATAACAATTCCGTATTGAAATTTGCGATTGAATCTTCTTCCCCCATCATTTCAAGCTTGGTGTTTTAGATGGTAACACATACAATGTAATAAATAAAACAGATCTTTCCCTCTCTGTTGTTTTCATGAAATCAAAATTATTTGGTTATTGAATCTTCTGATAATGGAAGAAATTGCGACCTAACCTCTCAAAAGGGCATAATTTTTAGCACATCAGTTGACTCTCTCTTCTACCGTCTGTGTTACGAGGGCAAAAATCCAAGGTTCTCTTGCCTATTCGCGTAAACGTTCCTCATCTCTGGTGCCATTCTGATGCACAGCGTCCGGCAATTTCTCCAAAATCTTGACATTCCTTCTATTTCGTCGCGCCCAGGTTTTGGACAGAGAACTTCAGCGATGATTCCTACAGATTTAACATCACGCTCCGACATAAACATCAGCAGCAACGATGATTGTGTCTAATCAGCTCCAATTTTGGCTTCTGGGGAACATTCGTGTCTTGATGTGCATTTCAATAAACCCTAAATCCAATCAACGGCCGCATCCGAACACGGATTGAACCGAAATCACCAGCGACGGGCGCCAAATTCAAGCATGGGAGACACTGCGTCACGTGGTGGAAAGTCCAAAGCCAATAGGGATGGTTTCCTGAGTGAGGTCACAATGGACTTGGCCCCTGCAGTGTGTGGGTGGAGCAATGAGCTGAACAGAGCCCGGGTACCCTCTCTCCTTCTCAATCTCTGGCTCATTCCTTTCACATTCTCTGAGAGAGATTCACTCAGACATGTTTCTGATAATAGTGGCGGCACTGTTGGACAGTAAACACTGGATTAAATTCATCAAGGCAGATTAGATTAATCTGCGATTAAGAGGTTGCGACAATATTTAAAACAATTAACGATCAGAAATATCCATATGATGGACAGCTAGGTAGATAGGAGGTTCCACAAACTCACACAGCTACAAACAAAGTTTGATCAACACTGCTTAACCGCTTGATATTTCAATTCTCTTCCTCACGGGCAGGCTATGCGCAGATCCAGTAACTCAGTTCCCGGTGGCAATAACGGTGGCAGAAGGGGGTTTGGTGCAGTTAGACTGTGAGTATACAGATCGGAATATGTACTACATGCAATGGTACCGGCAGCAAACTGCACAGCCACCAAGATGGATTATTACCATTACCGTAGTACTGAAGGAAGATGAAATTTCAGGACGATATCTGGCGACTGCTGACCAGTCTCAAAAGAACGGTTGCCTCAATATAGGTGAACTGAGTGTGGGGGACGGGCCGGTGTATTACTGTGCAATGAGGCACAGCGTTAGATCGCAGCTAGAACTCAGTACAAAAACCTCAACGGTTTTTGCTCCCGGGTTCCAGGGGAGGAAAACAGACAGGTCTACGCACCGCAGTTTCATTGCCCTGTTTGTCCTTGAACAAATCCACAGAGAAGCAGTTTTGGGAAATATGTAAACTTAACTCCATGCCGCCATTTATAGGGTTAATAGCTCCGAGCTTATCCGGAATATCGATTTGCCAACAGAGGTAATGAAATCTCTCAGAACTGCAGTTCCTCTAGCTGATAATTATGGGCTGTTCTTACAGAACCGTTAACTCAGGTGGACCAAGGGTGGATAGGCGGATGAGTGGATTGATGAGTTTATTCTACCTATTTCCACAATCAATTTATTTAATTTCCCTTGTACATATCATTATGTTAATTTTCTTCTTATTTTGAAAGCTACTCGCTCCCACTGAGAAAAAAAATCAGATATTGGTTTATCGGGAACGCAAGGGAAATAATTTTGCTTCACCACAACTCTACTTTCGCTGTAAATGAACTTATATTCTTGTACCGGCAATTCTGCAATCGAGCTCCGCAGCATCCCGGCTCCATATTCAGTGACGAAAGAGTTAAGGGAAGATTTAAAGTATCTGTGGACGGTGAGAAAGGCTTTGCCACTCTCACCGTTCACTCGGTTAAGTTCTCAGATGCTGCGGTTTAGTACAGTGCGGTGAAACACGGGAAGGCAAGGAGGCGAGGAGACTGTGCTAGAACTCACTTGACATGGGGACTCGGGAGACAATCAGAACATGTGTTTTAGAAGCAAGAAGAGTGATACAAGTCACTCCTGCAAAAACAGCAGTTCATCATCCAAGTGATTTAATGGAATGAAATTATTTTTTATTATTTATAATAACATGACAATATAACATACAGGTTATCCCTCTGTATAAATAAAAATCACACGTGGAACGGATGTTGAATGTTTTCAAGGCAGAGGTAGTTCTATTTTTGATAAACAAGGGAGTGAAAGGTAACCTGGAGTAGGTGGGAGGTTACAATCAGATCAGCCATGATCTTCTTGAATGGCGGAGCAAGCTCGAAGGGCCGACAGGCCTACTTCTGCTCCCATTTCCTATGTTCGCATATACTTGGCATCCTGAAATTTAGTTGACATACTTCTTTGATGATTAGGGTGCTCGCAAGCCTTACATTCTTCCGAAATGAACAATCATAACCTCATCGGTTGCGGGTTTAAGAATTTATGAACAAGAAATTCATCTTTTTCTGCAAATGAACACGTACTGTCTTAATGACGTAGGCGCGTCAGAAAACAGAGGCAAATAATCTACGGCTGAATATTAAATAGTAAAAATAGCAGAAGCAAAAGAATGGAAAGAGAAAAGTTACAGTGATAATAAAACCAAAGCCATAAAATCCATAACAGTGTGGCAGTATAAGATGCCGCAATATCATGAAGCAATTTTCGAGAATAAATTGAGAGTCGTTGTTTTACAGACAAGATTCCACTAGATGGAGCTCCAGGACCTTAACTTTGGAGAAAACGCACCAAATCGTCAGTTCACCGCTCTGACAGGTGACAGCTGGGGATTACAGGAAATATGTTGGCGCCGTGACACGTCACTGTAAACAATAGTGTATATAGGCCAAGAATTAATAGATTAATTATACAAGAGACTTAGAAATGGAGCCCTATAAATCATTGTATTTCATGGCTCGAAGTGAAAGGTTATCACAATGAGAGAGAGAGCGCGAGACAGAGAGATCGAGACCGAGATAGATACAGAGAAAGAGACAGAGATAGGGAGAGAGACAGAGAGAGAGAGACAGAGAGAGATGAGTCCATCTTTTACTGACCGAATATTTTGGTTACTATTGGCTACAACTTCGAAGTATCCAGAAAATACCTGGCACTCAAATCCCTTCACTCCACTACAAGGGCCAGAGTGACAATCGTTTCAGGCAGAGAATTAAACATTCCCACTGCCGTCTGTGTCAATAATATTTCTAACATCACAACAGCGACTACACTGGAAATAAACTTCCTTAGGATGGAAAGTGCTGACTGACATCCTGAGTCTGTAAAAGGCGATTTCTCTTTCCGAGGGTAATTTAATTCCGGGGTAAAATTTAATGGCCCCCTGTTTCCAGGGGGGCCGGTAAGGTTTTTTTTAAAAATTTCCTTCTCTTTATTTGAATCCTTTTTCCTGGCTTGTGTTGTTAAGGGGTCACCACGCCCTGGGATTACCAGGATTCTGTCTCCAGTCTGTTCACAGATTCTGTCCTCTCCACGGGACACCCGTAATCTATCGGAAACAACAATCCGGGAATTTACTGAGGAGCCCCTGACGGGAACTGGATCCCTGTGCAGGGAGGGCCGGCGATCGAGGCGTCGAGAGGCCACTGCGCCCCGTATGAAAGATTTGTACTCATTTACCTGAACGTGTATACGTAAACTATGTATTCATTTTCAGAAAGGTGCACATGCAGAACAACATAAAGGCCATTCTGCAAACACTGCTCCTCAGCCGAGGCTCAGTTATTCTCCCTATCTGATCTGAATAAGGCGTTTCAGGATTCCGTCCCTCTCTGGAGACTTGACCCCCAGGATCGATAACGATACTTCAGTTCAGTCCTCAGGGAATGGTGTACCATCAGAGGAGCCGGATTTCGGATGAGATGTTAAATCGAGGACACCGCCTACTCTTTCAGGTGGATATGATGGATCACATGAGCACTATTTTGAAGGAGAGATGGGGAATTGTCCTGGACAATATTTCTCCACTAATCACCGTCACTGAAATAGTTGTGGTTGTTGAAGGTCAATCATCTGAGCTCCAGGACATCACTGCAGGAGTTCCTCAGGGTAGTGTCCTAGGCCAAACAATCTTCAGCTGCTTCATCAATGACATTCCTTCCATCATAAGGTCAGGAGTGGGGATATTTGGCTGATGATTGCACAATGTTCTGCACCATTCACAACTGAACAGATACTGAAACAGTCCATGTCCAAATGCAGCAAGACCTGAACAATATCCAGGCTTGGGCTGACAAGTGGCAGATAATATTCACGCCACACAAGTGCCAGGCAATGACCATCTCTAACGAGAGAGAATCTAAGAATCGCCCCATGACATTCAGTGGCTTTACCATCACTGAATCCCCAACTATCACCACCTTGGGGGCTATCATTGACCATAAACTGAACTGACCTAGGCATATAAATACCGTGGCAAAAAGACCAGGTTAGAGGCTAGGAATCCTGCGGCGAATAACTCACCACCTGACTCCCCAAACCTGTCCACCATCCACAAGATACAAGTCAGGGGCTTGATTAAATATTCTCCACTTGCTGCATGAGTGCAGCTCCCACAACACTCAAGAAGCTTGACGCACACCGACGTCCACGAGACTCCCTCCACACCCCGCCTACGCCACAGTGGGTCAGCCCTACACTTTATACCGAATGTTGAAAACCTGAACAATATTCCGGTGACGGTGAGTGGAACCCCCTCCTTCCGCCACCGCCTCCATCATCACCGTCGTACATTGGCTCAGTGCCTGTCTGGCCTCAACGGTTAAATACCTGAGAGATTTACCTGTGAAGATCAGCTCCCCATGCCGTCTGCTCTCACTCGTTAAAGATTTGAAACATTGAGCTGTGACAGGCGAATAGATTAGCTCTGTGTCTGTCTGTATGCTTTAAGACACCTGCACAATGCGGAATATAAAGTTGAGGCTAAGAACGATGGGTGATGCAGAGGGAGTTTGATAAAATTGAGGCTCAGTATGGTGCCTATGGAGAGAAGCACTCACAGAGGGGCATAGGTGAAGGTGGGATTGAAAACATTGAGTGGCAGAGACACATAAACAGAGAGAGATGCAGTATGCAGAGGTGAGGACAGTTAGTGGTGCAAAGAGAGGACTGCAGAATGATATTGATGCGGATATGTGTTGATAAATATAAATGCACAGAAAGTGAACAGCTGATAATTATTGTTCTCCCTTCTGCCCCTTGGTGCAGTGAACTGCGGTGAAGGAGTCATCACTGCTCTGTGTAATACAAATGGAAAAGAGAGACTAAAACTGACTGAAGTTCTGGGACACACAGATAGTCTATAGACTCCTCAGTGACACCAGGAGACATGAGAATTGGTGAAACCTGGAGATTTTAATCAGGAAAATGGGAATGACGCTGGAGGAAACAATGGGAAACAAAGGCAAAAATTAACAAACAGCAATGTAGATGGAAGTTTGTTCTTCCATGTTCTGTACTGTTCAGGCCGTGGTAGGGCAGAGCTCAACTCTTTCATAGAACTTGACATGAGACAGTAACAGCCCATAATATGAGAGAGACTCGCCAAGATTCCCCAGTCGCTGTGTGCTCATTCTGCCTTTGGGGTTTGACAGAAAGGGGCAAAGGTAAAGGTCTCTTTATTGTGATGTGACAATGGATGACGCAATGGTTCCTTCACCAAGGGGCCTTGAGTTTAAACTCAAACCAGCCAGGACTGCCGAAGAAACCCTGTCAGGGAAAGGGGGAAAATCCATGCTATTGCAGCGGTGTGGAGCAGCCTTGGAGAAAATAATTCATCAAAGTCCAAATTAGTTCTTCGTCATTCAACATTTGTTAGCAATTTCACAGAGAATATTTTACAGTATTTTTCTAATAATTGACAGAAAGTGTTTATGACAACTGGGCATCACCTTGAGAAAATAAGCACATGGGAGCAGAGAACAGCGGGGTTCAACATAGAGAGAAGGGAACAATTGAGAATAGAACAAGGGACACTTTACTCCTGGACTACTGGAATATTCAACCAACGATGAAAATCTAAGATACATTTCTATTACAGCCACAACCATCTCACAAACTTCAAACAGAAAGACCAAATCGCGTTTTTCGGTTTCCTCTGTTTAACTGAAGACATTTTACTTTGAGGATCGTCAAGAGGACATATTTCATTTTCATTTTCATACCATAGTGATCTTGATAAACGGATGTGGAAAATGCATGGCGTTGGCCATTCAACGGGCCATCTGATAAAGGGATGAAGCAAAGTTTATGGCCTGGGTAATTTATCTCGGGGTTACTGTCCTGAAACATTTGGGGATTTTTCCAACCGCTTCAGCCAGCCTGAAATGTGAGTAGACTGAACTTCTCACTTTCACCAGAGTGACGGCAGCACTGTGGGAAATGATGAAGAGGAACGGGATGATGAATTTGTAAGCGGTTGTCTATATGTTGCCAGCCTCTTCCTCATTGCTTTAATCCAGGTGTGGTCTGGGAAATCTACGAGAATGTGGGGGAGAAAATCTAATCAGATGGTTTATTAATTCAGAGCACGATATTATTATTGTAGATTCTCTTCTTTCCTCCTAAAGGCACATGTTTCTTCTCTACTTTACTTTTCAATCTGCATCTTGCGGCATGTTGATCACTCAGCAATATCTCTCTCTGTTTCTATCTCCACTGCCACTTTTCCTGAATGATCTTCAAAGTCATATTGGAAGATTAAATTCTGATACTAATCACTGGGCAAGGCGAGTGAGTGAAAGGTTTGGGAGATTGGGAAAGGGATACTAAACTGTGGAGGAAATATGCACCCTGAGATCTGACTACTGAAGCCATTTACCGTACGGAGGCTGGATATGGGTTATCAAGAAGCCAACGACAATTCAAAGCCTCTTTATATTGTTTCTTGTTCTGTACCACATCTTTCTCTAATCTGAATGAGATTTGTAAGGCCAGTATTTTATGCACTGCTGGCCTTAAGCTCTTGTCAGTGTACATTATCCCTGCACCTCACCCTGGGGGCGTTGATCCTGCTTCCAGCACTCTATTAAACAGAGGAGTGTGAACAGCTACAGAGAATCGATGTGGCACAATCTCCTTTCTGTCTCTTTTCAAATCCAATGTCCGAAGATTATGGGTGTTTCAATATATCCACACTGTCACAAAGAAGGACAGAGCTAACCACATAGTTATAAACACATGTTTTAAATGCAAACCTCAGACGGGTCGGCTCTCGAAACATTGTTTAAATTAGAGGGAGAGTTGTTTCTCTAGGTTAGTTCAACTGTTTGTTCAATAACAACAAATATCTCGTTCTAATATCACGGATCTATAAATCACTGAGACAAAATACAGAATCACTCTTAGCTCTATAGTTAACTGACGCTTGATAGAAATCTCACTGGAGTTACTGTTCCCACTCTCATGACAGTCAGACCAATTTTGTGTTTCCCGGTTACAATAAACACCCACGGTTTTTTCTTTCCCCACCCCGGTCTCTAAAGCTGAGTCATTCCCTCTATCAAGACAATGACTGCCGTCCAGCTCGGGATGTGTCCATTCAGTTAGAGGCAGCTCACCACCTGTCGCTCTCACAACAGCACTGAGAACAGAAGGAAGTGAGGTGAGAACATCCGGAGACAAGGCAGCAGGTTATTGAGGGCGGGGTTTAGAACGGGTGGCTTCAAATATCCAATTTCCCTTGTACAGAGCGGATAGTGACAATGCATCTCAGCATCTGGGTTGTGTGGGGAGCATTTTTCACAGGTAATTGTGGGCTAAACTCATTTCATCATCTCTCGAACTTCTCGCACACGTTTTGAATTTTAAACAGCCGCTGGTCTGACCTTTCATTGTTTGAAAATGTTTTTCAGATCTGAGTCACGGAGATTCTGTCACTCAACCGCTGTCCTCAGATGTTAAGACAGAAGGAGAAGCGGTGACTTTAAGCTGTACCTATGATACTAGACAGAACAGCTATAATTTATTCTGGTACCGACAACACCCAGACTCGCAGCCCGAGTTTATATTGAGGAAGAATTCAGGCGGTAATGAAGACAAAGCAGATTACGCCAAAAGCCGTTTCTCTGTAGAGCTCCAGACCTCGAATAAATTCACCAGTTTAACCATCTCGGGTCTGCGGCTGACTGACGCTGCCGTGTATTACTGCGCTCTCAGACTCACAGTGATGGAAAGCAGTATGACCCCTGTACAAAAACTGTCGCTAGATTGTGGATTGGAGCTCCTGTCGGCTGGGGTTTGTATCGAACCTGGGGCAGATGCAACCACAATGTTCAGCGGCGCTGTCAAGCTCTCAAACACAAACCGAGCGTAAACCAAATTAACCTCGATTCAAACCGTCACAAAACTGTTTCCAGGAGCCGCCGACAAAACAAGCTGCAGAATCCAATTGGACCGATTCAGCACAATATCATGTTTGTTGACACCAATTCTAATCCTCAATAATCTGTTGCTCTGTCTCAGGAAGCTCCCCAGTTCATTTCCCAGAGGCGGTGCTGAGCTGGGTGTTAGTGAATGGAAACACCCCGAGCTGAGATACAGTATTGAAAGGGGAGTCGTTGCTCTTTTAGAGGCCAGGCCTGGGTAGGGAATTAAATCCTTGTTTGCTAATTATCGCCAGCGAGCTCCGGGTTGTTGATGGAGAGAGAAAATATTCCAACATTAAGGAGACATCCTGAAGCAGGGGACAATGGAGGACTCTGCGTTTTGGGCTTATGAACATCTGTCCATTGTTCATGAACTGTCCCTGATCCAGTAGCACACTCTGACCAGGCCGAGATCAAAGGCTGTGGGAACGTTACAGGGGAGATGGGGACAGAGCTGCTCAATATCACAGGCAGGGACAGAAAGAGCCCAAAGGACAAAAATATGTTCATGCTCCGCAAATAAACTTATGCAGATCATTTTTAGTATAAATGCGAGCTGAAACCAACTAATTTAACTCCCAATTCCCCTCGTTTGTTCTTGTTAAGTGTTTTGTTTCATGACCTTTTCGGAAGGTCCCGGCGAATATGTGGTTAAATTATCGCTTCCGATTAGCTGCGTGAGAGCGCCCGCTGGTGGCCACCAACTGGAACTGCCAGTGTGTGTTTTTGGGCTTTGTCCGCTCCATCTCTGCAGTCGTGTGGGCTCCATGACACACGAACAAACGGCGATGTCGGAGAGACAAGGAGACCAGCGACATTTAAATGGACGGTTTCGTTTCCTTTGTGCAACCCAGCAGAGAATCCGTCTGGAAAATCTGGAGACTTACCTCCCGTGTCTGAGCTATATCTGCTCAGTAAATATCTCGGATATTCCCCGGGATGGAGGATGTGGTACAATAGAGTTGGACAGTTTGTGTTATCAAGTAGCTACAGCCCAGTGTTGTGTTCTGCCCTTGGAGAGCAGTTAATTCAGACTAACCCTGAAAGAATTGATCCACAGCACTAGTTCCGAAAATGTAAATGCAGAATGTTTCAAAAATCAGACTAAACATGATCCGTGGAAAACACACCGACTATTTAAATGCAGGCTAAACGAACAGGAAGATTATTTTTATCAATAATGAACATAGAGTGTCTGCTTTAGGGTAATAGAAAATAGCAGAGTTCCAATTATGAACTATGGAGTTGAAATAGCGATGGTTAAACTTTCACAAGTCGATGACCATCCTGTTCTGCTCACCGTTCAAGTGACTGAGGACAAATAAAGTGGCAGGGACATGATAATACTTGAATCTTGGAATCATAGAGCACGGAATGGGGCCATTCGGCCTATCATGCCAGTGCCTCTTTGAAGGAGCTATTCGGTTCGTCTTTCGACTCCTGCATTTCCACATCATTCGGATTTTCCCCATTTCCAGTTTCACACCTTCCTTTTAAAAGTTACGATTTAATCTTTGCTTCCACCGTTTTAGGCAGTGTATTCCAGATTTTAAAAAATCGCCGGGTCATAAATGAAGTGAACATTTCCCTATGTTTTTCTCTCTTACTCCGGGTGATTGGATTTTCCAATTTTCTTCTTGTGGTACTGGCTGCTTCTGATGCATTCTATCAAACCATTGATCATTTTGAGCAACTCAACTAAGTATTTCCTCTAAATTCTTTGAAATCAAGTGAACAAACCCAGTTTCTCCCGTCTGCTCACATAAAAGCCCCTCATCCCTCTCTCGGGTTTACAAATAGTCATTTGCTAGTACAGAACTTGAGCATTTGTGAAAAAAGAGACATGTCGAAGTATTTCGTCTTGCACTCATCGGGACAGTTTTGTAAGACATCTACGGCAGGATACGAATAAGCTGGACAAACTTATCATGTCAGGCAGCTTTGTGGACAAGGCAACAGATCTCACCTTTCACCTCCAGATCCTTTCATTGAAACTGGGAAAGGTTAAAAATGTAGGAAGTTTTAAACAAGTGAAATGGAGATGGGAGTAAACACAACCACAGGAAAGGGCTCTGATAGGGTGGAAGTCTGGAGAGATTCAATGAGAAAAGAGTTTGGGTGCGTGGCATCAGAGTGAGGTAATCAGACTGATAGAATGATTACACCACAGGATGAGACGATTCGGACCGTCGGGCCTGTGCCAGCTCCCTGTAAGAGCAATGGAAGACACACAAGATGTGGCTGGAGGAGCAGTCAATGACAACTGCCGCCTGGAAACAAAACAAAAACAAGTGTAATCGAGAGAAACCGCAAATCTGCAGTGTAGAGGAAACAAAATGGCGGCAGCATTTACAGTGTGAAATTGTTGAGCTCAGCCTGAGTGTGAAGGCTGTAAAGAGCCCAGTTGAAAGATAAGGTTCTGTTCCTCGAGTGTAGGTTGAGCTTATTTCGAACACTGCGGGAGGTCGAGGGGCGGGAGATCATGGTTAACATCCAAGTCACCGGTCATTCCAATTCTCCACTTTGACTCTGTGGATTATTTCGTTCGTTAGTTGGATGTGGAGGGAATTTCGTCCTTGTGACAGAATCAAGAAGTGGGCCGCCCTTTAAAAATATGGGATGGCCCATTTAAAACAGAGATGAGGTGACTTTTTTTCTCTCGGAGGGTCCTGAGTCTTGGGAACTCTCTTCCTGAAAAGGCGGTGGAGGCAGATTCTGTGAATATTTTTAAGGCAGAGGTGGATAGATTCTTGGTAAGCAAGGGAATGAGAGGTTATCGGGGAGTAGGTGGGATGCAGATTTGAGGTTACTATCAGATCAGCCGTGATCTTATTAAATGGCGGAACAGGCTCGAGGCCCGGATGGCTTCCTCCTGCTGCTTGTTCGTCTGTACCTGTGAAGTTAACGTTGATCTTGGGCATTCAATCCTATACAAACAAACCTGTGCTCAGACACTATCTCTCTTCACAAAGTTCCACTCAATCATACACTCACCAAAGACTCTGGCACTTTGATACTTGTTGCCCAGCAATTGGCCTCAGTCCTGTCTGACTTCCCTGCGCCTTAATTCTCTATGAAGTGGAATGCTGAAGTGGGTGAAATGATTCACACTCTACTGAGTGTAACTCCTAGAATACAAATAAACCCTGGTCAAATGAGAAGGAAGCTGTGGGATTCCAGCTCTGTCAGTCCTCCTGTTGTCTCAGACGGGATTACAATTGGAGACACACAGCCAGCTGCCTGAACCCGCCAGCGTGGGGCCACCTGAATTGGCGAATAGGGAGAAGGTGAAGGTCCATTTACATGGTCAAGCCTTTCGAAAACGTATCTTAACTTTCTTGCACTTGGGTTGTGCTGATAGATTCCCTGCAGCATGTGCTCAGGTTCTTAAAACCAAACCCCATGTAAACCAATCCCGCCGTAGACACCGCAACCAAATGAACAAAGCACAGCTTGTGACTATGCCAAAAGGAAACAAGATCAAAGGGCCCGTCCAAGATCTCACACATTTTTGGCGAGAGAAACACCAAAATCGAGAATCACTCCCCAAGACCAACGATCCTTTAACAATCAGCCACCTCAACCAAAAGATACTTCCACTGCCAGCCAAAGCTGATCACACATCTGCAGCGAAAGCTGTAAGCGCTGGAAAAACTCAGGCGGTCAGGCAGCATCTGTGGACAGGGTAAGGAAGTTCATGTTTCACTTCCATGACCTTTCATGAAAGCCTGGGAAGGTTGGAAATGTGGGAAGTTTTAAAGAAGTGGAATCGTGGAAGGAGGAAGCATTAAAAACAGGAAAGGGGTCTGATCGGTTGGAAGTCAGGGGAGAATATGAACTCTGTTTTTCTCTCCACAGATGCTGCCAGATCTGGTGAGTTTTTCCGGCATTTTATGTTTTTATTACCCTATCCAACGCGCCGGAGGAACAAAGAATCCTAAACCAGAATATCATTTAATTGCAATGCAAAGCAGATCAGGCATCTCCGGCAAAAGCCGATAGTGCTGGAAAAGCTCAGCACGTCAAACAGTATTTATGCAACTGGGAACAAAGCTCATCTTTCACTTCAATGGCCTTTCAGCTTCGTTTGAGACCATTGACGGACGAGGCCTTCGTTGTTTTCCGCCCATCACCATTCTTTGTCACATATTGGGCTGTCAATGGGACTTAAAGATCCAGAGCCCAACATTGCCGGCTCTGCTATTTGACCCGGGGTCCGTTTAAGCAAACATGATGACCACTCCACCACACAAACAATGCCCAGCGCTGAACTGAACGAGCTAGAATGTCAAACCGTGCAGTTTCGCTGTACTTCAGAACCTTTGTGGAAATACAATTCGGCTGAAATACAGCCACGTGGCAGAGAAATTGATCTAACATTAGAATCATAAAATGTATTACTAGATTTGGAGACTATTCAAAAGTTCCCACATTTGCGAACTACCTTCCTCCAATGCGCCCCAACTTTTTTCCATTTGGCCTGTCTATAATGTTCAGCTGTGCTGTCATTCAGACCCATTTGGGGTCTTTGTTTGGAAGAAATGGAATTCTGCTGCTATAATAAATAATGTTGGAGACAGAATCATCTAACGATGTAATCATAACTTGGCATGGCACAATAAGAGGCCCTTCGACCCATCGTATTTATGCCTGCCTTTTAAAAGACCTACCCAATTAGTCTCAATTTCCTTCTCTCTCCCCCTAAATCTGAATTTCCCCTTTTCGAATCATTGTCCAAATCCCAAATGAAGCAGGGGTTTCTGCAGAACCCATGCACAGATTGCCCTATTTAACAAAGTTTCCTTGACCCAATGACATGAAGAGTTGGACTTGGGTTCCTTATACAGTTCTCGATACAGGCATTATTTATTTATGCAAAAGATTTCATATCGAATTTACAAAAGGCGTTTCTTCTTATCAAGCAATTCCTCACTATGCTTGAGTTGATATACACAAACTAATGACATTTACTCTACAACCTGTTAACCGAGGGTGTTATATAACAAAGAGTTACAACTTAAAACCGTGCTGCAATCACATGCTGAAATGGTTAATTTAGTTTATTTGGTTGAAAACCATTTTGTTCCATGAACAAAATCTTACGCAAGATAAATATTTGTCTTGGAAACAGGACGGTGCTGATGTACCAGAATGTTTGGAGGATTCCAATGGTTAGATGAGAGGCCATGCCACTTGTTCCAGGGAGACAGTTGTTGGTGTCAACCTGATCCCTCAGCTTGTTTCGAATATCAAAATGTAGAAGTGTCCTCCAGCAAATATCCTAGGGTGCAATTCTTTCTGCTCAATCATTCATAACTTCAGTTTCTTAGCTGAACTACCTTCTAATATTTTCAACTCAATATTTTTTTCCAGGATTCAATATTGAATATTAATATTTTTATCATCATCATGAAACAAGACTCTCACAAATATCCAACAAAATTCACTTATAAACATAAAAGGCAAACAAAGGAAAACGAGTCATTGGGCAATAGAAATCACTAGGTGTTCATTTTGAGATTCACATCAGGCAGCCTTTAAACAAAATGAAAGAGATGGTGGTGCTATTTGGATTTGAAGTTTTTTGTTCTAGGTCTGAAACATTATGGTGCTTAAATTCCGTTCGTGAACAGGAAATGAGGGGTTTCAACAGATTTGCACTGATCCTCGGTTTCCTCATCCCCTGAGTGGTTTTTCCTAGTCCTCTATTATGAAGACCGATAGAAAGTGATTCTGTACCATCTCTGTCATGTCCTCTGCCTCAATTACAGCATCGCTTGCGTCTGACTGAATGAGCACAAATTACTATTAGACATCTTTGAGACGGTGAGTTACTATGTTAATCTGCAACTGTATACCCAGTAATTTCTGTTGTTGACTGAACGAACTGCTGATGTGTGTGCCGAGTCAAAATATAAACACCCTTTCCTGCTCAGTGTGTCATGAAACTTCACCCCTTCCGGTTTTTCCAAATACATTTTGTGACATAGGGCAAGGGTAAATGTAATACAGCTGTAAGCAACTCCATTCACTTCATATTCAACAACAAATCAAAATTATCGAGTTTCTCCTCACATTTGGATGAGCAAGCTTTGCTAACGTTTCTGCTCGGTTTCAAACCGGGACCTTTGGCTTATAAAGGAAACTGTTCACCGCCACAGTAGAGAAGCAAGTTGGTGGCAAAGCCCCAATGGGGCTGTCTACAATGTTAAGCTGTGCCGTCATTCAGGAGCACTTTGGGTCTGAGATGGAAGGAATCGAATTCGGATGCTATGATCAGGAAAGATGCAGGCAGGCTGACCTAACAATGTCATCACAAAATTGCACAGCACAATGAGAGGCCATTAGGCCCAGCACATATATGCCAGCTTTTTTTTCTCAATAGCTAATCAATTCGTCTCAATTTCCTCTCTCTTTCCATTAACCTAACTTTACTCCCCGTTCCATGAACATAGACACCCAGGTTTGGACATCAAAATTTTCCAATCTCTCACAACTGAAGCAATGCTTTGCGTTTCTGTCTCTGACCGAACTGTCAAACGTGCTGGGTTCAAAACACACTCTCTACAGAAGTTAGGGTTTCAATCTGGTCGCTGCCAAAGGTTCAGTTGATTTGCCCCTGGGGCTACTTCAGCACATGCTTTAGGACGAACAAGTGACAGCTCAAAATGATGCAGCGGAGATAATTTATTTTGACAGAAAGACTGGGGAGAGGCAGTATAAACATAAATTCCTGTGGGGAGAAGGTGGATATGTGAAGTTCGTTCAGTTGCACTTCCAGAGAGTCAGCATGAACACGACAGGCCGAGTGACCTCCTTCGGTAGTCATCAATGATTTTAGACGAACAACAGTCTATAGGACCTATAGTCGTGGCCGAGAGCTTAAGGCCATGGACCTTAAATCCACTGGGGCCTCAGCATTATATTTTAATCCCGAAGGATGCACTTCTCATCATTCCTGATCTTAAACAAGTGCACACAGAATTAATTATCGATTAAATGGAATAAAAGGTCATCCAAACCCTCCAGCGTTTTTTCCTGTTTCCTTTCATCAGCAAGAATTCAACAAATTTCTAATCTGAAGTATAATAAGTATGAACCAGGCTGGTGGCAGTCTTGGTTTCTTGCTGTTTGTCTCTCCTCAGGCCTCTCTCACTTTCGGCCTATAGGTCTGTGTGTGTTCCTCTGTGATTGTCAATGCGGTTCAGGTCCCCATTTTTGCACGTTAAAACTTTATTCATATTATAAAAGCAAAATACTACAGATGTTGGAAATCTGAAACAAAAACAAAAATAGCTGGAAAAACTCAGCAGGTCTGACAGCATCTGTGGAGAGGATCAGTTAATGCTTCGAGTCCGTATGACTCTTCACCAGAACTAAAGAAAAATAGAAATGAGGTGAAATATAAGCTGTTTGAGGGGGGTGGGACAGGTAGAGCTGGATAGAGGGCCAGTGATAGGTGGAGACAAAGAAGAGATTGCCAAAGATGTCATAGACAAAGGGACAAATGGGTGTTGACGGTGGTGATAGTACCTAAAGGATGTGCTAATGGTGACATTAAGGGTAGGAAGCAGGGCGAGTAAGTGACAGATGGCCCTAGTGGGGGTGGGGTAGAGGCAATGGATCGAAATAGGCCAAAATATGGAGGTAAAACAATGGATGGAAATACTTTTAAAATTAATAATAGAAATAGGTGGGAAAAGAAAAATATATGAAAAAAATACTTCACCCCACCCCTCCCCCCCCCGAACCGTCGGCATTCCGTACGGAGCGTTCCCTCCGGTACACCCTGGTCCACTCCTCCATCACCCCCTACACCTCTACCCTCTCCCACGACACCTTCCCATGCAACCACAGAAGGTGCTACACCTGCCTCTTCACATCCCCTTCCTCACCGTCCAAGGGCCCAAACACTCCTTTCAAGTGAAGCAATACTTCACTTGCACTTCCCTCAATTTAGCCTACTGCATTCGCTGCTCCCAATGCGGTGTCCTCTACATTGGAGAGGCCAAATGCAGACACGGTGACCGCTTTGCGGAACACCTTCAGTCTGTCCGCAAGCATGACCCAGACCTCCCGGTCGCTTGCCATTTCAACACACCACCATGCTCTCATGCCCACATGTCCGTCCTTGGCCTGCTGCAATGTTCCAGTAAAGTTCACCGCAAACTGGAGGAACAGCACCTCATCTTCAGATTAGGCACTTTACAGCCCTCCAGACTTAACACTGAGTTCAACAACTTCAGGTCATGAACTCTCTCCTCCATCCTCACCCCCTTTTTTCTAATAATTTATATATTTTTAAAATATATTTTCTTTTCCCACCTATTTCTATTATGAATCTTAAAATTATTCCCATCCAATGTTTTAGCTCCACCTTTTAGCCCATTTCGATCCCTTCCCCCTACCCCACTCCCACTAGGGCCATCTGTCACTGCTCACCCTGCTTTTTACGCTTAATGTCACCAACAACACATTCTTTAGCTAATATCACCACCGTCAACACCCCTTTTTCCTTTCGTCTATGACATCTTTGGCAACCTCTTCTCTGCCTCCACCTTTATTCATATTAATTGCGTTGTTTCATAATAACATGGTAGACAGAAAAGTTATCAGGATTAAAAGAAGCAAAAGAAACTTCTGTTGGTGCAGCATGTGTATAGCCGTGGGGCATGTTATCGTGACTGAGTGGTTAAGGTGCTGGCAACCCATTGCGGCCTTTGCTCATAGGTTTGAATCTTGCTGACTCTGCTGCCCCTTGTACCTGATTTTAACCAGGTGCCTGCAGAACAAATTATTAGTAAACAGAAGAAAAACAAAACTTCCCTGTTTTCTTATTTCCGTTTATCTGCCAGCATTCTCCAAATTTGCAACAGAAAATGGAACAAAAACTGAGCCAAGTTGGTAACATTCTCCCCTATGGATTGGTGACATCCTTCCCCATCTCCTCTGGTCCCTCTCACTCTCTCTCTATCTGCCTGTGTGTGTTCCTCTGCGATTGTCAATGCGGTTCAGTTCCCCATTTTTACCAATTCAAACATTTTTCACGTTAGTGGTGTAGCTATCCATTAAAAAATGTTAAAGAGTACACAACAGGTCAGCTTTAAAACAGATTGGAGGATGACTGAAGTTCTCACAAAGCAACATTTAAACAAACAGACACCGAGTCACTGTGGTCGAATGGCTAAAGGCAGAGGAGATGTTAATGAAGCAAGGAAAGAAACAGATAATGGGAGAGCAATTATTGCATCAATCTCTCTCTCTTCTGTCCCACACTGAAAACTCTCGATCCTTCCCCTCCTGGAATAAACATTTCATTGAACCAAGTCACATAGGAAGAAAAATCTTCATTGTGACTTGTATAATGTTCAGGCGCAGTTCCCTAATTTCCCTCCTGTAATCTTATGAATTAGACCATTCTCATCTGGTTACCACCGAATGTGGACCCGATGCTATCAGTTCTCCAGGAAGCGACCATTCTATTTCAGTGACTCTGAGCAGCTGTGTTGGTACAGGGGCGTGAGTGGAACTTGCCACTTTTAAAGTGTCATCATTCATTGCACATTAGACCGGCACCTACAAACTAGTCTCCCGCATTTCCCTTGAAGCTGTAGGCAGTTTCCACTCATAATCCACCAATTGTGATGTTAACAAAGTGGGATGGAGACAGACTCCGCTTAAATGCGGTGATGCTAGCAGAGGGATGGAAAGCTTCACTCCTGAAAACAACAGCAATGTTTAAAATGAATAATATCTAAGTGGAGCTCGAAAGCAGGATCCTGAGATTAAGAGGCTCATGCTCCACCGACTGAAGCAACCGGGCATGCATGAATCAGGCTTCATATCTCAGAATACATGGAGAAAATATTGGTTTCCATCTGGTGTCTCGGTTTGTTCTGAATTTCAAAGTGTAGAAGGGAGAGACGATGACATTGTCACTGGGCTAGTAGTCCATAGACCCAGAGTAATTCTCTGGGGGACCCGGGTACGAATACCGCCACGGCAGTTGGTGGAATTTGAATTCAATAAAAATCTGGAATTAGAAGTCTATTTTTAACCATAAAACAATTGCCGACTGTTGTTTAAAAAAAATCTGATTCACTAATGTCCTTTAGGGATGTGACTCCAGATCCACAGCAATATGGTTGACTCCAAATTGGCCTAGTTGAATAAAACCTTTACATGTCCTCAAAAAAAAGTGAAGTAACCGGATGGAGCACCGGGCATCGACCTAGGCACCGGAAAAAACAATAGCAAACTCAGCCATGTCGAAAGTCCTCCTTCTTACATCTGGGGACGTGTGCCAAAATGTGGAGAGCTATCTCACAGACTAGTCAAGCATCAGCCTGACATAGTCATCCTCACGGAATCATACCTTTCAGATAATGTCCTAGACTCCACCATCACCAACCCTTGATATGTCCCATCCCATCGGCAGGACAGACCCAGCAGAGGTGGCAGCACAGTTGTTTACAGTTGAGGGGGAGTTACCCTGGGAGCCCTCAAAATCGAGTCCAGGCATCAAGCATTCTCATGGAATCAAGTCAAACCTGGGCAAGGAATCCTCCTGTTGATTACCACGGACCGCCCTCACCCACTGATGAATCAGTGCTCCTCCATGGCTGATCATCCAACTCAATAGCCTGCCCGCTTTCTCCCCATACCCTTTGATCCCTTTCGCCCCAGAGCTATATCTAACTCCTTCTTGTTTACAACACACAATGTTTTGGTCTCAACTACTTTCTGTGGTAACGAATTCCATAGGCTCACCACTCCCTGGGGGAAGACATTTCTCCTCATCTCAGTCCTAAATGGTCTACCCCGCGCCCTCAGACTGTGACCCCTGGTTCTGGACTCCCCACCATCGGGAACCCATCCTGCATTTACCCTGTCTAGTCCTGTTAGAATTGTAAATGTTTCTATGAGATCCCCCCTCATTCTTCTGAACTCCAGCGAGTGTAATCCTAACCAACTCAATCTCTCTTCGTATGTCAGTCCCGCCATCCCAGGAATCAGTCAGGTAAACCTTCGCTGCACTCCCTCTATAGCAAGTACATCCTTCCTCAGATAAGGAGACCAAAACTGCACACAGAGAGGGAGCTTTCCCAGCTGCAGTGAATTGATGGAGTCGCTGCCTTCCACGGCCCATTCACCAAGGAAGAGAACCGAAACCCTAACTTCCTGTTCTTCCTCTCCACCCTGCCAGCAAGAGAAACAGTTTATTTTAATCTACTCGGCTCAGACCCACATGATTTGGAACACCTCTATCAGACCTACCCTGAACCTTCTATTCTCCATGAAGAACAAGCCCAGTTTCCCCAATCTATCCAATTAACTGAAGTTCTGCATCCCTGGGACGATTCTGGTTAACTTCTCTGCGCCCTTCCTAAACCATTCACATCCTTCCTAAAGTGCGATGCCCGGAAGTGGACACAATAAGACCATGAGACCATAAGACATAGGGGCAGAGATTAGGCCGTTCGGCCCATCGAGTCTGCTCCACCATTCAATCATGGCTGATAAGTTTCTCAACCCCATTCTCCCGCCTTCTCCCCGTAACCTTTGATCCCCTTACCAATCAAGAACCTATCTCACTCTTACATACACTCAATGATCTGACCTCCACAGCCTTCTGTGGTAATGAATTCCATAGATTCACCACTCTCTGGTTAAAGAAGTTTCTCCTCATCTCTGTTCTAAAAGGTCTTCCCTTTACTCTGACACTGTGCCCTCGGGTCCTAGTCTCTCCTACTAATGGAAACATCTTCCCCACGTCCACTCTATCGAGGCCTTTCAGTATTCTGTAAGTTTCAATCAGATCCCCCCTCTTCCTTCTAAACTCCATCGAGTATAGACTCAGAGTCCTCAAACGTTCCTCATATGTTAAGCCTTTCATTCCTGGGGTCGTTCTTGTGAACCTCCTCTGGACACTCTCCAGGGCCAGTACATCCTTCCTGAGATATGGGGCCCAATATTGCTCACAATATTCGAAATGTGGTCTGACCAGAGCCGTATAAAGCCTCAAAAGCACATACCTGCTTTTATATTCTAGTCCTCTCGAAATAAATGCCAACATTACATTTGCCTTCCTAACTGCAAGTTAACCTTAAGAGAATCCTGGACTAGGACTCCCAAGTCCCTTTGCACTCCAGGTTTCTGAATTCTCTCCCCATTTAGAAATTAGTCTATGCCTCTATTCTTCCTACCAAAGTGCATGACCTCACACTTCCCCACGTTGTATTCCATCTGCCACTTCTTTGCCCATTCTCCTAACCTGTCCAAATCCTTCTGCAGCATCCCCGCCTCCTCAATACTACCTGTCCCTCCTCCTATCTTTGTATCATCTGAAAACCTAGCCAGGATGCCCTCAGTTCCTTCATCTAGATCATTAATGTATAAAGTGATAAGTTGTGGTCCCAACACTGACCCCTGCGGAACTCCACTAGTCACCGGCCGCCATCCTGAGATGGGCCCTCTTATCCCCATGCTCTGCCTCCTGCCAGACAGCCAATCTTCTATCCATGCTAGTACCTTGCCTCTAACACCATGGGCTCTTATCTTACTGAGCAGCCTCCTGTGTGGCACCTTGTCAAAGGCCTTCTGGAAGTCCAAGTAGATCGATTGGCTCTCCTTTGTCTAACCTACTCGTTACCTCCTCAAAGAATTCTAACAGATTTGTCAGGCATGACCTCCCTTTGATGAATCCATGCTGACTTTGCCCTATTTTACCATGCACTTCCAAGTATTCTGAAATCTCATCCTTAATAATGGACGCTAAAATCTTACCAACGACCGAGGTCAGGCTAATCGGCCTGTAATTTCCCGTCTTTTGCCTCACTCCCTTCTTAAACAGGGGGGTTACATTAGCGATTTTCCAGTCCTCTGGGACCCTCCCTGACTCCAGTGATTCCTGACAGATCACCACTAACGCCTCCACTATCTCTTCAGCTATCTCCTTCAGAACTCTGGGGTGTAATCCATCTGGTCCAGGTGATTTATCCACCTTCAGACCTTTCAGTTTTCCTAGCACCTTCTCCTTGGTAATGGCCACCATACTCACCTCTGCCACCCGATTCTCTTGAACTTTGGGGATGTTACTCGTGTCTTTCACCGTGCAGACTGATGCAAAATACCTATTCAGTTCCTCCGCCATTTCTTTGTTCCCCACTACTACTTCTCCAGTGTCATTTTCCAGCGGCCCAATGTCCACTTTTGCATCTCTCTTACCCTTTGTATATCTAAAAAACTTGCAATTTTCTTTTATATTACTGGCTAGTTTATCCTCATATTTAATCTTCTCCCTCCTTATTTCTTTTTTAATTGTCCTCTGTTGGTCTTTGTAGGCTTCCCAATCCCTTGGTTTCCCACTGCTCTTCGCCACATTATATGCTTTCTCTTTAGCTTTTATGCTGTCCCTGACTTCCCTTGTCAGCCACGGTTGCCTCGTCCTCCATTTAGCATGCTTCTTCTTCCTGGGGATGAATTATTGCTGCGTCTCCCAAATTACTCCCACAAACGCCTGCCATTGCTGTTCCACTGTTTTTCCTGCTAGGCACATCTCCCATTCAATTCTGGCCAGCTCCTCCCTCATGCCTCTGTAGTTGCCTTTATTGAACTGTAATACCGTTACATCTGATTCCAGCTTTTTCCTCTCAAATTGCAGGGTAAATTCTATCATATTATGGTCACTTCCTCCTTCACCTTAAGCTCCCTTATCAAATTTGCCTCATTACACATCACTAAATCTAGAATTGCCTGTTCCCTAGAGGGCTCCACCACAAGCTGCTCCAAAAAGCCATCTCGTAAACATTCCACAAATTCCTTTTCTTGGGATCCACTACCAAGCTGATTTTCCCAGTCTACCTGCGTATTGAAATCCCCCTTGATCACTGTTACCTTGCCTTTCTTACACGCCTTTTCTATCTCCTGGTGTATCTTGTGCCCCACATCCTGACTACTGTTCAGAGGCCGGTACATAACTCCCATTATGGTTTTTTTACCTTTGCGGTTCCTCAACTCTACTCACACAGATTCTATATCATTTGACCCTACATCATTTCTTGCTATCGATTTAATTTCATTTCTTACTAACAAACCAACCCCACCCCCTCTGCCAACCTGCCTATTTTTTCAATAGGATGTATATCCTTGGATATTTAACTCCTAGTCCTGATCCCCTTGCAGCCATGTCTCCGTGATGCCCACCACATCATACCTGCCAATTTCAATCTGCGCCACAAGCTCATTTACCTTATTTCGTATACTGCATGCATTCAGATCCAACACCTTCAGTCCTGTATTTCCCGTCCCCTTTCTCATTGTCGTCCCTTTATCTGATGTGCTTGAAGTTAGATTCCTAGCCCTTTCCAAATACTCTGCCCTATTTTGTGTTCTGGGGACTTTAATAGCCTCTCCTGGGCTCTCCTTTCTTTTCAGTTTTTTCATAATTTTCCATGAAGTTGAATCCACCCCCCCACACGCCAACCTGCTGCTTTGTTTCCCATTGGTCATACTTGTTGGAGTTTTACCCTCCCCCCAACCCCCCCCCCCCACTTTCTAGTTTAAAGTCCTGTTGACCACCCTATTTACTCTTTTCGCTAGAACATTGGTCCCAGATCGGTTCAGGTGGAGACCATCCCAACGGTACAGATCCCTCCTGTTCCAATACTGATGCCAGTGCCCCACGAAATGGAACCCCCCTTTCCCGCACAACTCCTTTAGCCACGTGTTTACTTCCCTTATTCTCGCGCCCCTATGCCAATTTGCACGTGGCTCGGGTAGTAATCCGGAGATTATAACCCTTGAGGACCTGTTCTTTAATTTAGTTCCTAGTTCCTGATAATCCCCAAACAGGTCCTCTTTCCTTGTCTTACCTATGTTATTTGTCCCAACGTGGACCACAACAACTGGATCCTCCCCGTCCATCTCTAATATCCTTTCAAGCTGGTCAGAGATATCCCTCACCCTGGCACCGGGCAGGCAACATACCATGCCGGACACTCGATCCTGCTTACAAAGGATGCTATCAATTCCCCTAATAATAGAATCCCCTACAACTACCACTTGTCTTTTTGCTCCCCCCTCTTGAATGGCCTCCTGTGCCATGGTGCCGTGGTCAGCTGGCTCATCCTCCCTACAGCCCTGTTCCTCATCCAACCAGGGAGCAAGTACCTCATACCTGTTGGACAAGGTCAAGAGCTGAGGCTCCTCTGTTCCTGAACACAGGATCCCTCTACCTGCCTCACTTGCAATCACGCCCTGCTGATCCTGACCACTGACCAAACTTGAGGTACTTAATCTACTGGGTGTGACCGCCTCCTGAAACAAAGCGTCCAGGTAACTCTCCCCCTCCCGGATGTGCCGCCGCGTCCGGAGCTCGGACTCCAGCTCATCAATTCTGAGCCGGAGTTCCTCCAGCAACAAACACTTGCTGCAGATGTGGTCACTGTGGCTTGCAATGGGATCTGCCAGCTCACACATCATACAGCTACAGCACATCACCTGCCCAGCCATCTCGACTTAGATAATTAATTTATTAATTAGCTTTGTAGTGTTATTTTTTCAAATTTGGTGCAGATTTCCTACCAACCAATCAGGTCACACCTTTCCTGTGATGTCACTTTTTCAGTTTTGGCTTCAGTTACTCTGTGCCCCAAGGTCACCGCTCAGGTGCTCCTCCCTCCGAGTCTGCTCCCTGGAGACAAGGACGCGAATCCCCAAGGTAAGCTAGATTTAAACTCACCGCTCCAGTGCTCCTCCTTCCGAGTCTGCTCCCAGGATTTACTCACCGATCAGCTGCTTTTTCTTTTAAAACCCACTTTCAGAACAGTGTCCCTTGCAGGTCTGGTGCACTCCTGAAGGCACTGCCTCTTCCTCTCTCTCCTTTTTTTCAGGTTTGAGGAGGAGGGAGGGATGGAAACACTACAGCAATGTAATGTTTGGGGCTATTCTGTTCTTTGACAGTGGGTCCTCCTCAATTACCTCCTGAGTCGCAGTGGCTGCGGTGACTTCTCCCAGAATGCTTCAGTCACTTCTCACCAGCGCCCCCTGTTGACCTGTGGACCAAAAGTAATACGATTTAAAAATAGTAAGGTTGAAAAAATAACACTTTCATAAATTCGATATGAGATCAATTGCATAAATAAATCATGTTCATCTGGCGAAGTATATTAGGAATCCAAATCGTCATGTGAACCTTGTGAATTAAGGCAAACCAGGCATGGATTCTGCAGAAAAGACTTTTTCAAAAGGGAATTCAGCAATTTAATGAAAGGGAGGAAAAAATTGGTTCATTAAGAGAGAGGAGCAAATTGCGATTAATTAGTGTGCTTGGATCGGATGATGGAAGGGCCGCTTATGTCTTTGCATGGATAGATGGTGCTCGGCCATTTTATGATGACATTGCTACATCAGTCTCGCTGCAGTGTTCCTGAGAACAGCAGCTGTATTTCATTTCTCCGTAATAGAGACCCAGATTGCTGCTGCGTTACAGCGCAGTTTAGCATTCCAGACAGGCTCAATAAAGTCTCTCTCCCCCCAACCTCAACGCCCCCCCCCCCCACCTTAAACCAGCTTATATTTCACCCCTCTCCTAATTTTACTCAGTTCTGTTGAAGGGCCATGAGGACTCGAAACGTCAACTTTATTCTTCTCTGCTGATGCTGCTAGACCTGCTGAGTTTTTCCAGGTAATTCTGCTTTTGTTTTGTCAATGAAGCCACAGCTGTTTCTGTAGTGTAGTGGTTATCACATTCGCCTAACACGCGAAAGGTCCCCGGTTCGAAACCGGGCAGAAACATTATCAAAACTTACTCAATATATTGTGAGGATAATTTGCATCGTTGAAACTTACCTGAATCTCCAATTTTGCAGGCATAATGCATTTGCTCTCACCGAGGTCATAAAACGCGTGCAGCAAAATCAGAATAGGTGCAAAAACTCAGCAGGTCTGGCAGCATCTGCGGAGAGGAACACAGTTAATAAATAGAAAAGAGGTGAAATATGTAAGATATATGCGATTTTATATTTCACCTCTTTTTCTATTTTTACTTAGTTCTGTTGAAGAGCCATACGGTCTCGAAACGTTAACTGTGTTCCTCTCCGCAGATGCTGCCAGACCTGCTGAGTTTTTGCAGGTATTTTTATTTTTGTTTTGGATTTTCAGCACCCGCAGTTTTTTGCTTTTATCTGCAGCAAAATCAGTACGTATTTCGATGCAGCTTAACACAGTTACTTACCTTGTCAAAGGTGTCTCATTGTAACGTGTGCTCACAAAGACAGACAAAGAGTGATCAGATCTAATTAACGCATCATTCTCAAGCATCATTGTGTTCCCAGTAAAATTCTTGGATTTTGTATAAAAGCTAACTGCGCTCAATTTCAAATGAGCACCATATGATTTGCATTACCTGTTGACTGACATTCTTTCGTCTATCAGTATGTTTACAATTCGGGGCTGGTGTATATTTCAGAGAGTCTCAATTCAGACGAAGGCATCAATAACAGATAAAATATGAATATTAAATATAGAATAACGGAACAAATACTGAGTTTCTTTAATTTCGTCTTCCAAGGATGAGAAGGATGTTCCTAATGACTGAGCAGAAAGCATTGCACCCGGAGACATTTGCTGGACGGACACGTCTACATTTTGAAATTCAAAACAAGCTGAGGCACCAGGGTGAAATCAACAGTTGCTTCCCTGCAACAAGTGACATGGATTGTCCAACGATTGAAAACCTCCAAATACCCTGGTAGCTCAGCACTGCCATGTTTGTTCCACAAATATTTGTCCTCTGTTAGATTCCGGTCCAGGAACAAAATTATTTCAAACCAAATGAAATAAACGAACAATTGAAGCACGCGATCTTGGCAGGGCCCTGTTAAACTTCGGAACAAACATTTTCCTCTGTAATATCGCACCCTCGGTTGAAGGGGTATGGAGCAAAAGTAATAAGATTGTAAAAATAGAAAGGTTAAAAATAACACTTTCGGAAATTCGATATGAGATCAATTGCATAATTACATCATGTTCATCTGGTAAAGTATATTAGGAACCCAAGTCCAAATCGTCATGTGAACCTTGTGAATTAAGGCAAACCAGGCATGGATTCTGCACAAACGACTTTTTCAAAAGAGAATTAAGTAATTTAATGAAAGGGAGAAGAAATAGATCATTTAGAGAGAGAAGCAAATTGTGACGAAATAGTTTTCTCGTTTAAAAAGGGACCTGAGATCGGATGTTGGGAGGGCCTCTTTTGCCATTGTTTGGATACACGGTGCTAGGCCATGTTATGATTACATTGTTACATCAGTCTCGCTGCAGCGTTCCTGAGAACAGCAGCTGTATTCCATTTCTCCGCAACACAGATCCAGATTGCTGCTGAGTTACAGCGCAGTTTAGCATTCCGGACAGGATCATTCAAACCGTAGCAGTTTCTGTAGTGTAGTGGTTATCACGTTCGCCTCACACGCGAAAGGACTCCGGTTCGAAACCGGGCAGAAACATTATGAAAACTTACTCATTAAATATCGAGGATAATTTGCGTCGTTGAAGCTTACCTGAATCTCCCGTGTTGCAGGCAATTTTGCATTTGCTCTCACCGAGATCACAAAATGAATGCAGCAAAATCAACACGTGCTGAGATTCCATGACACACTTGAGTGGATAGATGTTCGTATTTCACTGCGCTCACATTTTAGCAGCTCGTTTAGTCAACAAGATAAATCAATGGATCTTTCGATGCAGCTTAAGAAAGTTACTCACCATGTCAAAGGTGTCTCAGTGTGATGTGTGCTCATAAAGACAGACAAAGAGGGATCAGATCTAATTAACGCATCATTCTCAAGCCTGTTCCCTGTAAAATCCTTTGATTTTGTTGAAATGCTGACTGTTGTGCTACATCTCAAATCAGACCCATATCAAATGCATTACCTGGTGACTTACATTCTTTTGTGTGCCAGTCAAGTTTGCAATTCGATGTTGTCTATTTCAGAGAGCCTCATGCCAACCAAGGGCATCAATATCAAATACATTAATACTGAATGGTGAATAAGGTAAAAAATTGCTGAGAAATGTTTGTTGAATTTCTTCTGCTGAGGAGCAGAAGTGTGTTCATAATAATTGAGCAGAAAGCATTGCTGCCTAAGACATTTGCTGGACCGAGCCTTCTGCATTTTGAAATTCAAACAAACTGAGGCACCAGAGTTGTCTTCCTGTAACAAATGACATGACCTCTCAGTCTAACTATTGGAGTCCTCCAAACATTCTGGTAGATGAGCACTTTTTCCTAAACAAATATGTATTCTGTAAGATTACCTTCCCAGAACAAATGCATTTTAAAACAAATGAACGAAACAAACTGTGCCAGCCTTTGATCTTGGCAGAGCTCTGTTGAACTGTAACAATGATTTCCCACTGTGATATAACACCCTCGATTAGCCGTTTGTGGAGCAAATGTAATTAGATTGTATAAATCAACTCAGAAATAATGAGATGTTTGGTCAGAAAAATACGCACTTTTGTCAATTCGATATGAAATCAATAGAAAAAGTAAATAATGTTCATATGCATAGCTATGTAAGAAGCACTAGTCTAAATCTTCATGGCATTGGGTGAGGGAAACAGTGTTAATTAAGGTAAACTAGGCATGGAATCTGCAGAATCTCCTTTTTCAATAGGGAATTGTGCAATTAATTGATATTCAGAATAATAACAGGTTTACTAAAAGAGGGAAGGAAACTGAGGTTAATTCGTTTGCTCTTAAAAAAGCTGATCGAGACAGGATTATGGAAGGGCCGCTATGCCATTGAATAGATACATGGTGCTTTGCCGTTTTATGATTACATTGTTATATGAATCTTTCTGCAGCATCCCTGATTGTACCAGCTGAATTCCATTTCACCGAAACAGAAACCCAGAGTGCTGCTGCATGACAGCATGGCTTAACATTCCGGATAGGCCCTGGTCAGTCGGACAGCTCACCCTTCATTCTCCCCTGATCCGTTTCCTGAAAAAGTTTGTAATTATTCAAAGAACTGGAGACTGGGTTTCCTGTTTTGGTTCCTCCTCCATTTTTCCACCTGCCAACTAACAACATTTTCCAAAATCTCGTCACAATGTTCCGCCTTGCACCATGTTCAGGGGTGAACACATTCAGTTTTGTGGAGAGACTTTAAAAGCTGGGATCGTTTTCTTTAGAGTAAAGCAGGTTAAACCGAGTTTTCATGGTGTTGTTTAAAATTATTGGGCTGAGGAAGGGATCGGCGGCGGGCGGTTTGATAGAGCAGTTAGGGAGAAACTGTTTCCACTCTCGAGGGTCAGTCGCCAGAGGACTGGGGTTTATGATAATTAAATAAGGACAGGCTTGCATTTATATAGCACCTTTCCCGACCAGCGGACGTCTCAAATCGCTTTCCAGTCAATGAAGGACATTGTGAAGTGTCGTCATTGTGGTAATGTCGGAAACACGGCTGCCAATCACCGCTCAGCAAACTCCCACAAACATTAACGTCATAATGAGCGGAGAATGTGTCTTTGTGACGTTGATTGAGGGATAAACATTGACCAGGAAGCGGGGAGAACTCCCCTGCTCTTCTTTCAAATAGGCTCATGGCATCTTTTACATTCTGGCGCGTTCATGTCTCTTTTTTCCGTACTGAACATGAAAGGAGGGATGTCACCAGACCTGCACCGAGTCGTGGCTTCCTCGGTTCCATGGTAGTTTTTCCTCTTCCTCTATTCTGAAGACCGATACAAAGTGATCCTGTGGCATATCTGCCATTTCCTCGATTTCAATTACAGTATCGCTTGTCTTGCTAGTCTTTAGGAGCACTCATTGCTATTAGCCATCTTTGAGACGGAGAGTAATTATGTTAATCTGCATCTGTAAACAAACTGCTAATAGGTCTACCGAGTGACAGCTGAAAATGATTCATAACCTTTACTGTTTCGTGTATCATGAAATGTGCTTCTTTTTCGTTTGTGGGATGTTTTTCAGCGCATCTGGAAGAGCAATTGCCACGTGGCTGTAAGATACTGTATTTAATATTTAACAACACAAGTGAATTATCGAACTTCTCTTCACATTTAAATGTGCAGTTTTTGATCATGTTTCTGCCCAATTTCAAACCGGGGTCCTTTTGTGTGTTTGGCGAACGTGATAAGCACCACACGACAGAATCACTCCGCTGCCGAAACCCAATGGACCTGTCCGCAATGTTAACCTGCGCGGTCATGCAGCAGCACTTTGGGTCTTTGTTTGGAAGAAATGGAATTCAGCTGCTACAATCAGTAATTCTGGAATCAGACTGATTTAGCAATGTCATCTTCAAATGACACAGCGCATTAGGAGACAATTCGGCCCCTCGTGTCTATGTCAGTTTTTTTACAAACAGCTTTCCAATTCGCCCTAATTTCATTCTCTTTTTCCATAACCCTGATTTTTCTCCCTTTTCAGTTCCCTTTTGAAAACTCTGAGTGAAGAGAAACAATATTGAAAGAAGTGCAGGAGTTTCTGCGGTGCCCATGCGCACTGTGTGATCAGTAACAAAGTTTCCCAGAACCAAAGACATCAAAAGTTGGACTTTAGATTCCGATATAATTTTTGAAACATAAATGTATTTATGCAGCTGATTTCATACCGAATTTTCCAAAGAGATTGATTCAGATCCAGCATGTCCTCGTTTTTCTCAGTCGCTCTATACAATCTAATTCCCCTTGCTGTACAAACTGTTACAGAAACTGTTTTAGAAAAGAGGAAAAGGTTTGCTGCAGCGATACAAAGCCCTGGTTAGGTCACACCAGGAGGACTATGGATAGTTCTGGGAACGGCACCTTATAAAGGATCAATATTTGCCTTGAAAGTTTCAGAGGAGCCGCATTGATTGTGTTGGTGGGTTTGGAAATTGAAAGTTGTCCATCCGCAGCTTGTGGCACAATTTCCCCTCACTGTTCACGTCATGTTCATGTCGAACACGCTCGATGCTGTTATTGGCTGAACAAGTCTTCTGTGTTTTAACTAAACGCTGTTATTCGGCGCTCCCGCTCCTGCCGCCCGGGGTTGGCCCTCATCAGGGAATGTTGTTTTCTTGTTGCTGTGTGAACTGTCACAATGAACTGATCCCGGAGTCTCTTTCCTCCGGGATCTACAAAACCCGTCACGTCTCTTCCTTCATTCTCACTCTTTCATTCCCAGTTTGAGTCGGTTCTCCTTTCGGGTTCTTCAACAAATCCATTTGGACGGACAAGTGGCAGCTGAAATTTAATGTACGGAAGTGTGAAATGATTCATTTTTGTCGGAGAGGAGAGGAAACAGAAAATTAAGGTTACAATTTTAAAGGGGCTTCTCTGTTGCACAGCGAATGGTTCGGATCTGGAATATGTCAATTCGGTTCAGTTCCACGAGGCGATGGACGCATTTTTACCATCGCAAACTTCATTCACATTAGTTGTGTAGATTCACGTTAAAAAGGTTCAGGGAGAAAAAGCAGGTTGGGAAGCAGCAAGAGGAGATTGTTTTTTTCTGTATGTTTTTACATTGGAGGCCGTTCAGTTACTGAGCGTTACAAAGTGGACGGCGTTTGAAATTTCCAGTCAAGGCAATGACAATTTTAGACGTCGCAGTGGCCGAGCGGTCTAAGGCGCTGGATTTAAGTTTCCGACTCTATGGAGGCGTGGCTTGAAACCCCATCGCTGCCAGAGTTTCAGACTGTCCGTATTTTGAATCAATTTTGCCACACCCTTCAGTCATTGAGTTGGAAAGGGCTGCAGCACAGAGAAAGGCCCATCGGCCCATCGAGTCTGCGCCGGTCAAACAAATACCTAATTATTCCAATCCAAATACTTCTTAAATGTTATGAGGGTTTGTGCCTCGACCACCCTTTCAGGCAGTGAGTTCCAGATTCCCACCACCCTCTGGGTGAGAAAATTCTTCCTCGCATCCCCTCTAAACTTCCTACCCTTTACCTTAAAATCCGTCCACCAAGGGGAAAAGTTCGTTCCTGTGTGCCCTATTGTGCCCCTCATAATTTTATGCACCTCAATCATGTCCCCCCTGTGTGCGCTCGGTGTGCAGTGCTCCATTCTGGCGGAAAGATCGAGGAGAGGTAGCAGAAATTGCAGGACAGCCAGGAATAGATGGGGCTGCATTTCTTCATTCCCTTCTGTAACCCCTCTGTCGTTTTATGTACAAAACATTAAAAGGTACATGGCGACGATGTACGGAACTGACTTGCTTATGTAATGGGTTTGAAACCCTTTAGAGTTTCCTGATACAGGTGAAAATCCGACATTTTGAACCTGCAATCTACATTTAGTAGTTTACATTTCTCACTGTTCCTGTTTTAAGAATGAGTTACAGAATTGATTATCTATTAAATGGACTAAAACACCTTTCAAACGCTTCCCAGTATTTTTCATTTTCGTTCATCTGTTGGCATTCACAAAATTTGCAGTTGGAAATGGAACAAAAGCGGAGCCAATTTGGTGACGTCCTTGATTTCTGGATGTTTGTCTCTCCTTAGGCCGCTGTCTCTATCGGTGTCTATGTCTGTGGGTGTTCCTCTGCGTGTGTCAATGTGATTCAGTTCCCTGAGGGAGATGAATGCATTTTTACCATCATAAACTTTACTCACTTTCGTTGTGCATCTTAATGATAAATGGCACAGAGAATAACAGTAGGTTTAAAAGTTGGAAGAGGACTTTAGCCTTCCTGGTGCTGTTGGCGTAACCCTTGGTTAAAATAGTGGACTTATCAAACTAGATGCCGTGAGTTCGATCCCTGCTGTTGCCTGTGGATAAAGCTTAGCTGATGGAAGCGGTGGAAATGTAAACTGTGGGGAGGAGTATCTCGGTTGTGAAGAGATTTAGACACGTCAGGGTAACAAGGATAGAACATGGGAGAATACTTTCCAGATGTGCAAAGCTATTAAGAAGGTCTGACAGAAATTGAAAAAGTGCTGAACCATTTAGGCACAACAAGTAATTAGGAAAGCTAATAGAACGTTATCATTTGCTGTGAGGGGGAATTGAAGTAAGAAGGTTATACTTCAGTTGTACAGGACAGTGATATCAGGAGTACAGTGTAGAGTATTGGCCTCCTTATTTAAGGAAAATGTAAATGCGTTAGAAGCAGTTCAGAGAAGGCTTACTGAACTAATACCAAGAATGGGCGGCTTGTCTTATGAGGAAAGGTGGCAGGCTAGGCCTGCATCCCATGGAGTTTAGAAGGTTAAGAGGCGATTTGATCGAAATCTTTCAGATCCTGAGGGGTCTTGACAGGGTGGATGTGGAGAGGATCTTTCGTCTTGTGGGAGAATTTAGAACCATGGGTCACTGTTTCAAAATAAAGGGTCGCTCATTTAAGACAGAGATGAGAGAAGTTTTTTTCTCAGAGGGTCGTGAGTACTTGTAACTCTCTCCTTCAAAAGGCAGTGGAAGCAGAGTCTTTGAATATTTTTAAGGCACAGCTAGATTGATTCTTGATCAACAAGGGGGTGAAAGGTGATCGGGGTAAGCAGCAGGTTTCAATCAGATCAGCCGTGATCTTATTGAATGGCGGAGAAGGCTTGAAGGGTCGAGTGGCCTACTCCTGCTCCGGGTTCACATGTTCACATGTTCTTTGAGTCCAGAGTGCTTCCTGGCTCAGTGCGAAAATGCCAAAAAGTCAAGGATGATTGAAATTTTCACTGAGCAACATGTAAACTGACAGTGGATTCACTCGGTGCGATGGTGTGTTCCAGTTCTATATGTGCAATCATAGAAACAATTTATATTTGTTGTTTTGAACCCAATATTTCTAATGGGCTGGATGTTATGCACATGTTTGTTCTAATTTATCCCATTTACAAAAATAAATATTCGAAAACTATTTGTGTGGGAGGTTACTGGATAACAGCAGGCCTGGAAATAGAGCAGAGAGAGAGGATCCCTGGGGTAATCTTCAGTGAGTTCAGGAGGATGGTATCAGGGTGAATGGAGAAGGGAGAGAGTATCCCTGGGGTGATGTTCAGAAGAAAGGTATGAGAGAGAATGGAGCAGGGAGAGAGGATCCCTGGGGTGATGTTCCGTGAATTCAGTTGTTTGTTGCGCCTGGCAGGCCGCAGTGCTTGGGAACTTACACGATTTGTGCTCCCTGGTGTTCCTAATAAGCCCCAAACTGTGGTAATAATTTGCAGGATTATTGCTCGATAATGTGTCTGTGTCAGATCGGCCCTAGCCTCTAGGAATCTTCCCATGGTTTGTGTCAACGGTTCAGTCTGCGGTATTTGTGCATTTTTTGTTATTCATTTATGCGATGTGGGCGTGGCTGTCTGGGCCAGCATTTATTGCCCATCCCTAATTGCATTGGATTGTGACGTCTCTGCCCTGTGAGTGTTTAATTGGACAAGGTGGAGAGAGTCCAGGCGAATGCTCTGGGCGCATGGGTTCAAATCCCAACATGGCAGCTGCTGGAATGTGAATTCAATTATTAAAACCTGGGATTGAAAACTAGCCTCAGTAATGGTGTCCATGACAACTGTCACCGATTGTCGTAAAAACCCATCTGCTGCACTAATGTCCTTTAGTGAAGGAAATCTGCCATCCTTACCCAGCCTGGCCGACATGTGATTCCAGGTCGACAGCAATGTGACTGACACTTAACTGCCCTCTGAAATGGCCTCGGAAGCCGGGCTGTTCTGGGCGGCCTTTCCAGCGACACCCACCACATCATGAAAGAGTAAAGAGATAAAAAAACGTTTACTCTCTCTCTCTAACCCCTGCTACACCGACACTGGGAGTGTTTGATGGGACAGTGTAAAGGAAACATTCGTCCTCCATATACTGTCCTGTATGGGCCTCTGATGAAGCAGATCCCTGCTGTTTACAATTACCTGACATGTAACTGTGACAGGCCTGAGTATGAGTGAAATCACCGAGGCTCCCCTCGCTGTGCAATCATCCTGGCTCTGGGGTTTGCCATAAAAAGGTAGAGGTAAAGGTGTATTAACACCGATGGGTCGCTGGATGGCGCAGTGACTCTTTCACTGAAGGACCTTGGGCTCTGAAGAAGAGTCATGAGGAATCGAAACGTTAACTCTTTTTTTTCTCCACAGATGCTGTTGGGCCTGCTGAGTTTTTCCAGCATTTTCTGTTTTTGATTCACATCCCAAACAGGAATGGTTAAAAAAAATCTGGGAAAGGTGAGGAAACAGTGTAATAGGGGAAATGGAGCGGTGTCGATGGGCCTCGGGGAAAGGAGTTCAGCAAAGTCAGTTCGTTTCACATTCATGATTTATTAACAATTTCGGAGAACATTTTACAGAAAAGTTTATTTTAAAGTCAACTGGACTGAATATGATGACTGAGTCACACTGAGAACAGAACACATTCGCTCTGAGCTGCCAACTGTATGTACAGCTGTAACAGAGACCAGAAAGAGAAAACAGGAGCTCAACATAAAGGGAAGGGAATAATTGTGAATGAGGAATGAGAAAAGCTACTTATTTACACATGGAATTTAAACTACTGGGGAATTATAAGCTACAATTACAACACAGCCATAATTATCTCGCACATTTCAAACAGAGAAGCGGAAATACCGTCCATGACTGTCTTAGTTACAAATTCGGAAACATGAACTGAAGGTATTTCATTTTTAGATTCACCGAGAGGACATATTTTAAATTCGTAATACAGAGATCTCAATAAATGGCTGAGGAAAATCTACGGTGTCCAAACTTCAACTGGTCACTTGATCTGCAAAAGAGGATAAAATAATGAAGCAGATGTTTAGAATGTGGGACATTTATGTTAGTGTTTTAATCAATGAAACATTGAGAGATTTTTCAAACCGCTTCTGTCAGTTTGAAGTGTGAGTGGATTGAATCTTCTGACCTTCACCAGAGTGACGGCAGTGCTGTAGAAAATGCTCAGGAAGAACAGGATGATGAATGTGGAAGCAGTTGTCCAGATGTTGCCGTTATCATCCTCAGAGTCTTCAATCCAGGTGCGATCTGTGGAATCTGCGAGGATATAACCGAGGAAATATAATTAGGTTGTTTATTAATCTTGGATATCTTTTAAAAAATATACTCTTTACTCGTTCCTAAGTTATTAATGTATTCTCTAATTTAATGTTCAATATATATCTACTGTTAAGCTCGTGAATTTCAGCAACCTAACTCTGTAACTATCTCCACAGCTGTTCTTCCTTTGCAATCCTCGTATAGTCCGAGTCGGAAAATATAGAAAATTATCTCCAATATCAGTTTATTTTCGAACAATTTCGTACGATCTATTATTGGAGAATATTATGATGGATATCGAGAGAGATTCACTGAGCAACTTATTTGGAAACTGTGAACGTTGCTTTTTAAAATCTCGGATGTGAGTTCCCATCTTGGTTGTCTATTTGTGATGGGAATGTTTGGTGCATCATTAACTTAAATCAGATTCTCAGTAAGAACATTGTTTCAGTGTGCTTTTCGGATCATTATGTAATAGGGACAATTGCCGGAGAATACATCGGTTAAAAAAGTGCATTTGAATTATACCTTCTTCAATAGCCTGGCGTTTGTGTCTTGCTTTAGCTTTTATATATGTGTGCATGAGTATATCGTGCCTTGCATCACTCTTTGTTTCTGTGTCCATATGTGTGTATGAGTATTGAGGTGTGTTCATTTGCCAATGAGTGCTGACTTGTGCATTTCTGTGTCTGCGTCTGCATGTATATTTTGTTTTTTTGCCAATGTGTATGTATGAGTGTGTTATTGTGTGTGTTTATGTATTGATGTCTATGTTTATTTATCACTATCTGTGTTAATGTGTGTTTATGCGTTCTTGTCTGCTAATATGTGTTAATGTTTCTTTTTGTGTTCCACGTATGTGTCAGCATATTAATGTCTGTGTCACAGCGTGTGTGTGTGGGAGAGAGAGAGAGTTATTAATGTGTGCATTTGTGTCTTGATGGATATTTAAAACTATGTATCAATGTGTGTTTATGTTTTCATACGTACTAACGTGTGTTTTTTGTGTTCTCGTGTGTATATGCGTGTTTCATGTTTGTGTCTACATGTGTGCCTGTGAATGTGTTAGTCTGTTCCTCTATGTGTTTGACTGTCTGGGTGTCGTCTACTCATGTGTGTGCATGTGTTCATGTGTATCCATGTACTTGTTTTAATGTATATGATAGTGTGTGCCTTTTTGTCTGTATTTCTGTCATTGTGAATGTGTGATGATGCATATTTGTGTCCTTGTATGAGTCTGCTTGTCTGGTTTTATTTGTTTGTGTGTGTGAGATTGTGTATATGTGTGTTAGTGTGTGTATATGTGTGTGCACGTGTGTATTTGTGTGTGTGTGTGTGTGTGATTGTGTATATATGTGTTCCTGTGCCTGCATTTATGTGTGTATTTGTGTTTATGTGTGATTGTGTGTGCGCGTGTGTGTGTCTGTCTGTGCGTCTGTGCCTGTGTTTGTGTGTGCGCGTATGTGTATTTGTCTATGTGTGTGTGTTTGTGTGTGTGTCTGTGCCTGTGTGTGTGTGTGCCTATGTATGTATGTGTGTATGTTTGTGTGCGTCCACTTATGTCCCTTGTGTGCATTTTTACTATTTTTCAGAGTTTCACCAGGTCCCAACGATCGAGTCTGACCCTGATAGTGAAAATTTTGGTGAATATTTTTAATATTCTGTATAAACGTGTTTTCTGTGAGATGCAAGGTGATATCAGGTGAACGAATGCAGACAATCAACCATCTGCCTCATAAAATTCAGGGGCAGAACCGTGAACAACCCAGGGAGGATTTAATAACCAGTTTAGATTCGGATTATGGGAAATCAATCTTAGCATAAGATTAACTGGAACAGAGTGTGAAAACTTCTTAAAATTATGTTGCATAAGTATATATTTTACAACATTTTAAGCATGATGGGACTTTTAAATTTGTGGCCAGTAAGCTAGAAGCCGACTTCTGCTGTTGGTAACTGGGTCCTTACAGTAGAGGCCCGTTCCCTTCCAGATTCTCTGCTCAGGGACTGACAGTCCAGTGAGTTAATAGTTTTGCTCCGTCTGGTTGGCTAAGCAATTTCCCTTTCGGTTCTCTCTGCTGAGAAGGTGGAGACACACCGGGTTAACCAATGACCTTCCTCGTCTTTCTGTTTAGGAAGTGGAAGTAAAATTGGCTAAAAATTTTCCTTTCAGTTTTCTCTGTTGGGGAAGTGGAGGTACAGTGGGTTAACAATTTCCCTTCCCCACTCTCTGTTGGGGAAGTGGAGGTACAGTGGGTTAACAATTTCCCTTCCCCACTCTCTGTTGGGGAAGTGGAGGTACAGTGGGTTAACAATTTCCCCTCCTCCTCTCTCTGTTGGGGAAGTGGGGGTACAGTGGGTTAACAATTTCCCTTCCACCCCTCTCTGTTGGGGAAGTGGAGGTACAGTGGGTTAACAATTTCCCTTCCCCACTCTCTGTTGGGGAAGTGGGGGTACAGTGGGTTAACAATTCCCCCCTCTCTCTGTTGCGGAAGTGGGGGTACAGTGGGTTAACAATTCCCCCCCCCTCCCTGTTGGCGAAGTGGGGGCACAGTGGGTTAACAATTTCCCTTCCTCCTCTCTCTGTCGGGGAAATGGGGGTACAGTGGGTTAACAATTTCCCTTCCCTTCTCTCTGTTGGGGAAGTGGAGGTACAGTGGGTTAACAATTTCCCTTCCCCCTCTCTCTGTTGGGGAAGTGGGGGTACAGTGGGTTAACAATTTCCCCTCCCCCTCTCTCTGTTGGGGAAGTGGAGGTACAGTGGGTTAACAATTTTCCTTCCACCCCTCTCTGTTGGGGAAGTGGAGGTACAGTGGGTTAACAATTTCCCTTCCCCCTCTCTCTGTTGAGGAAGTGGGGGTACAGTGGGTTAACAATTTCCCCTCCCATCTCTCTGTTGGGGAAGTGGGGGGTACAGTGGGTTAACAATTTTCCTTTCCCCTCTCTCTGCTGGGGAATTGTTGAGATATGTTTCTGTGTGACCCTCACTTCAATTCCCAGTGGGTGCGATGCAGCAACTTAAAGCTGGCATCCATTTTAAAGGAATGGACAATAAGAGAAGCAGCAACACCGAGATCTAAATGTGCTGAGTTTGTTTGCCGGAAATAGGAAATTGTTAGATTTCCCCTCAGTGGGAGGAGAGATGGTGATGTTATTTTGCAGAATCCCGTGATGAATGAGCTTTACTCTGTCTCTAACCCAGGGTGTATCTGAGCTGGGAGCACTGGGTGTACAAGACTTGGTTCTGAGCCCTGGAAATATCCGATTTTAACTAAACAGCTCTAACATTAGCAAAAGTGGAAAACAACATTAATTAAGCGATTGTGCATTTAAATCACAATTGGAGAAAAGGACTTTATTATTTTTTTTATTGAAGTTTGAAACGTAACCGAGAGATTCTCATTGACATGAATTAACGGTGTCCATCAGTGCAAGGGAAATATTCACAAAACTCGGTTTACCACTGGATTTATCAACCGTTCTGTTGATGATCTTCAAGGGGATCGCTTCATGTCCCACCACACAGGAGTAAGAAGCGCCGCTGGCCCACTCCTCCGCTGCAATGGATAACAGGCTGTACATGAAGAAGGAGCTATTGCCGTTCTCCGCCACCACCCCGGTGTTCTTGTAGTTCCCGGGATTCACCGGCTTGTCATTGACGGTCCACTTGACGAAGATCTCTCGGGGGGAGAAACCTCTCACCAAGCAGCTGAGGGAGACGAATCTCTGAGCGGAGACATCTTCTGCCAAGGGCAGGAGGACAGACACGGACGGTTCCCGCAGTTTTGTACCTGCAGAAAATGTACAATAAATGTCAATAAACTGGATAATTTCGTAGACAATGAAACCGCTGGTTAGATGTGAGAGAAACGTGTTTTGTGATGAATATTAAGGGGTTTCATTATCCACTTCTTGGAAATATATCACCGATCCTTCACTATAGCTGAATCAAAATCCTGGAACTCCCTCCCTAACAGCAGTGTGGGTGTATCTACATCACATGGGCTGCAGCGGTTCAAGAAGCCAGCTCAACACCACCTTGTCAAGGGCAATTAGGGGTGGGCATTAAACGCTGGCCCAGCCAGCGACGCCCACATGCCATGAATTAATAAATAAAAATCTTTGGGATCTGTCCGGTTTTCCAGCTCGGGGCAGATGTGGATACAATCCTTTTCCCTGAGAACTTATGGGGTTGGACGAGAAAGGTTCTCAAAGTTTACAGCAAAGAAACAGGCCATTCGGCCCAACTGGTCTGTGTTGGTGTTTCAGCTTCGCACCAGGCTCCTCCCATCTTGCTTCATCTAAACCCAATGGCACAGCCTTCAGTTCATTGTTCATTCATCTACTTATCAATTTCCCCCTGAAAGTCCACAAGCCCAGAGCGTTTAGTTGGCGAAATTGCTAATCAGAGTAGACCATAAATACACTGAATAGTAAATATTGATTCTTACACTTACACTGGAAATAGACACATTGAACTACTTATTGCTTCAATCTCACCGCTCACCTGTTTCCTTGTGGATGGAACTTCTTAAAGGAGTCGGCAGATCCTGATTGCTCACCACGCAATAGAACTCAGCCCCACTCAGCCAGGCTTGTGTCGAGATGTTTACGTTGCTGACCACGCTGTCGGGATCCTCTCCCGGTTGGACGGCGATCTCTGATTTCAAAGGCTTCTTCTCTTGTGTCCAGGACACGAGGACTCCATAAGGAGCATTAGAAACGATGCAGGTTAAGGTCACGGTGGCCTCCAGTAAGACCTGTTCTATTGGCGGTGGCAGTAGAGTAATTGTGGGATCGTTGGGGCAGTGGTCTGGGCCTGTGAGACAGAAATGAAGATCAACCAAAGTTTCACCTTCAGGAGCAGGACAGCAGTATTCAGCCTTCACTCCCTGAAGGAGAATAAATCACCTTGGACATATCAACCTCTAAATATCGTCTTTAATTTTCTTTACACAATGGAAAACCAGCTTGGTCTGTGTAAATCGTTCTCATAATTTAAGTCCTTCAGCCCCGGTGACATTCTCATGAATCTATGTTGCCCCAGTCCCAATACAAATATACCATTCCTGGGCCCTGGAATGCAGTACTGAAAGCCGTTTTATAAATAGGGTGGATGCACTTTCCAACACTCTATCCCGAAGCTGTTACCAGTGAAGGGTTCCAGACACCTTCTGCCTCTCCAAATATGATCAGCTGACTCAGGGTAAAGCTAATGTCAAGTCCACCTCACTCATTCTGTGACGTCAATGCAGAGACGTGACGTGATAAAATCCTTAATGGTGAACAATCCGAATGCAGCCCTTACATCGGAATTAAACAATAACTACATGATAGTAAATTAGAAGTTGTTCCGTCTACTAACTCCAATAAATTCCTGATTTGATTAACATCGGAGAGCAGAATGATCTATTGCTCCCTCGGTTTGTATTTCTTACCCTCACACTTGCTGGCGTTTCGACTTTGGGTGACCCCTTGGTGAGTGACCTGACAGGTATAGACCGCGTCGGTGAACCATGCCCCAGCGGAAACTTTCAGCCGACTGGTCGCCGAGAAGTTCCCGTTCACTTCAAAGGCGGGAGAGGTGACAATTCCTGAATCCATGGGTTGTCCATTCTTCAGCCACTTCACGGTGATTGGATTTGGTCGGAAATCGACGATTGAACAGACGGCGGTTGCAAATTTGTTGGTTGTGATTCCTTCCCGGGAACTCACGGTGAGGAGAACAGTTGGAGGGAAGATGTCAGGAGGACCTTCAAGAAACACAGGTTAAACATTTCTGGGAGAAGAAATTGATAACAGACACAATTAATTCCTATATTTTAATAGGTTCTTTTCCGTTAATAGACAGTAACCCTAGAATTTGCAGGGATCAGATCTATGCAGAGCACTATAAATGTGTTATAACCAAGGCCCTGTACAGGTTAATCACAGCCTTTCTGTTTCTCACAGTTTCCCCAACACTTACATTGCATTTTAATGCTCTTGGCTGAGCCGCTGTATTGAACCTCACACTTGATTTTGCTGCATTCTCCCTCTGACTCGGTGATGGTTAACTGGCTGCTCAGGGTGAAGGTTCCCTTCTGGTTTCTCACTGACGGGTAAGTCTTAAATCCAGTCATCGGCTGCCCATCTTTCTTCCAGGTCAGGCTAGTGATTTCTGGGGAGCAGTCCATCGCCAAACAGCCGTAGGTGACGGAGCCGTCGGTGTTGTGTTGCTGGCAGGAGGAGACCAGGCTGTAGAGAGTGGGCGGAGACGGTGTCGCTGGGAAAGAAAGGCCGATTGAACAAGTTAGACACTGTGATTTGTGAACATTAAGTCACCAAACAACTCAAAATTTGACTATAACTATAAACATATCCTAATATATTCCAACTAAAACCCACATCCACATTTGATCATTTATTATTTCCATCATTTGGTGACCCTCACCTGTCGGTTCCCTCTTTAGAAACCCACACCTCTTTTCCCGCCTCTATCCCATGACTAAAATAGAACATTTTGATGTCATCTGAATGACAACCTTTCAGTGGATTAAAATGGAAGAGCAGAGGATTTCCCCCATTATTTCGCCACCATTTATTTCTCAATCAACAGCACTTGGTGATAGAGAAATTGTCTCGTCATTCATATCATTGCAGTTTGGAAATTGGATCTGTTCAAATTGGCTGATGTTCCCTCCCCTCTCCACGTCCCCCCAAAACAAAGAATAGCAACGACCCTTCGAAAGTACCTTTGCAATGGTACCTATATAATGACCATAGAACTCTAAACTGAATAGCAGTTACAGTAAGTACAACATTTTCCAATCGTATGTACATATGAACATGCGGATTAGTAGCGGGAGTAGGCCATTCTGCCTCTCGAGCCTCCTCCACCAATCACTCCGATCATAGCTGATCTGATTGTGGCGTTAACTCCACATTCCCGCCTACTCTCCGCTAACCTTTGACTCCCTTGTCAATGAAGAATCTCTCTACCTCTGCCTGGAAATATTAATGACTCCTCCTCCATCGCTCTCTGGGGAAGAGAGTTCCAAAGTTTCACGACCTTTGAGAGAAAAATAAAATGTCTTCATTTCCGTCTCAAATGAGAGACCTCTTATTTTTAAACCGTGTTCCCTATCGTTAGTTTCTCTCACAAGGGGAAACATCCTTTCAGCATCCACCCTGTCAATTTCCCTCAGGATCTTATATGTTTCAATAAAATCAGCTCTCATTATTCTAAAATCCAATGGACACAGGCCCAGCCTATCCAAACTCTCCTCATGAGATAACCGACAACACCTCTCAGTATCATTTATATGAACATTCTCTGAAGAGCTTCTAATGCTTTTATAACCTTTCTTAAATGAGACCAAATCTGGACACAGTAATTCACAGGGTCTCATCAACGCCCTGTTAAAATGTAGCAAAACATTCTTATTTTTATATTCTATTCCCTTTGTAGTAAATGACAAGATTCCCTTTGCCTTCCTCATCACTTGCTGTTCCTGTGTTATAACTTTTTGTGATTCATGCACGAAGGGATCCACATTCCTCTGTACCTCAGGGTTCTGCAATCTCTCTCCCTTTCAATAATATGCTGATTTTGTATTCTTCAATCCAAAGTGGACAAGTTTATATTTTTCCACATTATACGGCATCTTCATTTTTTTGCCCACTCACTTAACCTATCTATGTCCCTTTGCTGACCTTTATCCCCTCTTCACCATTTACGTTCCTATCTATCTTTGTGTTATCAGCAAATTTAGCAAATTCATTCAGTCCTTTCGTTCATAGTAATTTGTAAATAGTTGAGGCCGCAGCATTGATCCCTGTGGCACTTCACTTGTCACATCTTGCCAACCTAAAATAAACAATTTATCCCAACTCTCTGTTTCCTGATAGCTAACCAAACTTCTACCCGTGCTGAACTGTGACAGCCGACACCATTATTTTGTGTAGTAACCTTTGATGTGCCACTTTGTCAAATGCCTTCTGGGAGCACAAGTACAGCAGATCCACAGATTCCCCTTTATTCATGTTCCTTTTTGCTTCCCCGAAAGGCCTCAAATAAATAAGCCAAACATGATTTCCCTTTCACAAAACCATGATGGATCCACATAATTGCATTTGGATTTTCTGAGTGACCCATGATAGACTCCATAATAATAGATTCCAGCATTTTTGTTCTGACAGATGTTAAGCTCATTGGCCTGTAGTTTCTTGCTTTCCCTTTCCCTCCTTTAATTAATATAAAAGCCTCATTCTCTATTTTCCAATCTGATGAGACCTTTCCAGAATCTAGGGAATTTTGGAAAATTAAAACCAATGCCTGTGCTATTTTAGCAACCACCTCGTTAAGGCCAAAATATTTGTGCAACTTCTCTGCCCATTTCCTTATTTTCCTTTATTACGGACTTGTCCCATCCGTGTCCCGTGGCTGGATTGTGGCTCCCGAAGCCCCTCTTTATGGACCCTGGAGCCGTTGTTCAAAATGCTGGTAAAACGGGTAAATGGAGTTGAAGATATCCGTATCTTCAATTGCTCCTCCAATCACAGGCGGGTCTTCTATCCCGTTAGCGGCTGATAGGCTGGCTTGTGGGCCTATCAGCAGTAAAAGTGGGAGACAAACAGGTTGTGATTGGAGGGGCAGCGAACACCCGCTGGAGAAAGGCGCAGGGAGCCGGGGGGAAGCGCACAGACACATTGTCTCCCTTCTATCCCAGGCACTTAGCGCCTTTCCCCGGGAATAGGCAGGATTTCAGGAGGAGGAGAGACAATGAGGGAGAGAGAGAGGGAGAGATAGGGAGAGTGGGGCCCAGGGCCTCGGCTCGCAACTACTTTAGACGGGCTCTCCCCGCTATAGCCCGGCCTCCCTGCCCTTCCCCCTCTCTGCCCTGTCCCCCCGCCTTTCTGCCCTTTCCCCTTCCGCCTCTCTGCCCTTCCCCCCCATGCATCTCTGCCCTTTCGCCCTCCCGTCTCTCTGCCCTTTCCCCCTTCCGCCTCTCTGCCCTTTCCACCCTCCCTCCACTCCGCCCTTTCCCCCTCCCGCCTCTCTGCCCTTTATCCCTCCCGCCTCTCTGCCCTTTCCCTCTCCCGCCTCTCTGCCCTTTCCCCCTCCCGCCTCTCTGCCCTTTCCCCCTCCCGCCTCTCTGCCCTTTCCCTCTCCCGCCTCTCTGCCCTTTCCCCTTCCCGCCTCTCTGCTCTTTCCCCCTCCCGCCTCTCTGCTCTTTCCCCCTCCCGCCTCTGCCCTTTCCCCCTCCCGCCTCTCTGCCTTTTCCCCCTCCCTCCTCTCTGTCCTTTCCCCCTCCCGCCTCTCTGCCCTTTCCCCCTCCCGCCTCGCTGCCCTTTCCCCCTCCCGCCTCGCTGCCCTTTCCCCCTCCCGCCTCGCTGCCCTTTCCCCCTCCCGCCTCGCTGCCCTTTCCCCCCCGCCTCTCTGCCCTTTTCCCCTCCCGCCTCTCTGCCCTTTCCCCCTCCCGCCTCTCTGCCCTTTCCCCCTCCCGCCTCTCTGCCCTTTCCCCCTCCCGCCTCTCTGCCCTTTCCCCCTCCCGCCTCTCTGCCCTCCCCCTCCCGCCTCTCTGTCCTTTCCCCCTCCCGCCTCGCTGCCCTTTCCCCCTCCCGCCTCTCTGCCCTTTCCCCCTCCCGCCTCTCTGCACTTACTCCATGGCTCTCTGATCTTTTGCACTGGCTCTCTGAACATTACCCCAGCTCTCTGCCCTTTTCCCCCTTCCGCATCTCTGCCCTTTCCCCCTCCCGCCTCTCTGCCCTTTACCCCCTCCGCCTCTCTGACCTTTCCCCCTCCCTCGTCTCTAACCTTTCCCCCTCCCTCCTCTCTGACCTTTCCCCCTCCCTCCTCTCTGCCCTTTCGCCCTCCCTCCTCTCTGCCCTTTTCCCCTGCTGCCTCTCTGCCCTTTACCCCTCCCACCTCTCTGCCCTTTACCCCTCCCGCCTCTCTGCCCTTTCCCCCACCCGCCTCTCTGCCCTTTCCCATTCCCACCTCTCTGCCCATTCCCCCTCCGCCTCTCTGCCCTTTCCCCCTCCCTCCTCTCTGCCCTTTCCCCCTCCCGCCTCTCTGCCCTTTCCCCCACCCGCCTCTCTGCCCTTTCCCCCACCCGCCTCTCTGCCCTTTACCCCTCCCTCCTCTCTGCCCTTTACCCCACCCGCCTCTCTGCCCTTTACACCCTCCCGCCTCTCTGTCCTTTCCCCCTCCCGCCTCTCTGCCCTTTCCCCCTCCCTCCTCTCTGCCCTTTCCCCCTCCCGCCTCTCTACCCTTTCTCTCCCCCCGCCTCTCTGCCCTTTCCCCCTCCCGCCTCTCTGCCCTTTCCCTCTCCCGCCCCTCTGCCCTTTCCCCCCTTCCTCCTCTCTGCCCTTTCCCCCTCCCGACTCTCTGCCCTTTCCTCCCCGCCTTTCTGCCCTTTCTCCTCCAGCTCTCTGCTCTTACTTCACGAGTGTCTGCGATTTCGCCCGGCCCTCTGACCTTTTCCCCTGTTCGCTGACCTTTGCCCCGTTTCTATGCCATTCCCCCCCAACCCCTCGGCTGCCTACCCTTTCCCCCGCCTCCCTGCCTTTTCCCCAGGCTTTCTGCGCTTCCACCAATGCTCATCGCTCCATTCGGCACTGCTCGGCCTCAGGCATCGCTTCCAGGTCTCTCTTCCCCACAGTTCCTGCCCTCCCACACCCTGAAAAGTGATCGAGTGAGTGAGCGTGTGCATGATTGACAAAGTGAGGGTGGCTGAGTGAGAGTGAGAGTGGGTGGCTGAGTGAATGAGGGTGCGTGGGTGAGTGAAGGAGTGAATGAGGGTGGGTGGTGAGTGAGCGTGGACAGGTGTCTGAATGTGGTGAGTGAGGATGGATGAGTGAGTGAGGATGGGTGATTGAATGAGGGTAGATGAGAGTATGAGTGAGGGTTGGTGGGTATGTGAGGGTGGGTATGTGAGTGAGGGTGGGTGTGTGAGGGTGGATGGATGAGTTATTTAGTGTGAGTGAAGATAGGTGAGTGAGGATGGGTGGGTGAGTGAATTTGAGTGAGGATGAGTGAGGGTGGATGAGGAAAGATGGGTGCTTGAGTGTGAGTGAATGAGTGTGAGTGAGTGAGGGTTAGTGAGTGAGGATGAATGAGTGTGTAATTGATGGTGAGTGAATGAGGGTGAGTGAGTGGGGGTGAGTGAGGGTGGGTGAGGGTAGGTGAGTGAGGGTGGGTGAGTGAGTTTGAATGAGGCTGGGTGGGTAAGGGTGAGTGAGGGTGAGTGAGTGAGTGAGTGTGAGTGAGCGAATGAGCAATTGATGGTGAGTGAATGAGGGTGAGTGAATGGGGGTGAGTGGGTGAGGGCGAGTGAGGGTGCGTGAGTGAGTGAAGGCTGAGTGAGTGAGGGTGAGTGAGTGAAGGTTAGTGAGTTATTGATGGTGAGTGAATGAGGGTGAGTGAAGGTGGGTGAGGCTGGGTGAGTGAGTGAGGGTGGGTGAGCGAGGGTGGGTGAGTGAGGGTGGGTGAGCGAGGGAGTGAGGGTGAGTGAGTGAGGATGAGGGAGTGAACATGGGTGAGTGAGGGTGGGTGAGCAAGGGTGGGTGAGGGAGGGAGTGAGGGCGAGTGATTGAGGGTGAGTGACTGAGGGCGATTGAGTGAGGGCGAGGGTCTGAGGGTGAGTGAGTGAGTGATGGTGAGTGAGGGTGAGTGATTGTGGGTAGTGAGGGTGCCCAGGTGCAGGAGGCTCATCAAGGCGATGTTTCTCCGGATGATTTTCTGCTCTGGCTCAGCTTTCCATTGCCTGTTGTCCACAGCCGAGCTGGGGGCTCCTCCATTCGGATCCACCACCTCCACCTCCTCCTCTTCCTCTCCATCGATCCTGTCCCGATTCTCCATATTGATCAGCTTTCAGTAACACCGGCTGTGTAAACTCAGGCAGCAGTGTAGATCGCTGACCAGCTGTTTTAATGCTGATGCCTTTCTTTAAGAAACCCGTGTCAGTGCGAGAATAGGCAGACTGAGGGGGCTGGAGTAGACGGTTACAGCAAAACCAGGATGTGCCGTGCAGGCATCTTGCACCAAGTGTGCACCAGTGTTGTGGATCCAGGCAGCCGTGGTCTCCGCCACATCCCTCCCCTTTCCGTGTTCCTTTGTGTTTGGTTCAACACTTGGAAATTCTCCACAAATATAGTGATGTCACCTGTGTAATTTCATTTTACACAACAGGTCCTCAGAAATGGAACAATGAACATGCATGCAGCTTCACGGCTTTTCATTCTGCAATTAGTATTTTCAGCCCACTTCTCATGTGAGAATGTTTGTGTGCATGAGAAAGAGAAAGAGAGAGAGAGTGCAAGTGTATGTATTTTTGAGAGAGAGACAGAGAAAGAGACAGACAGAGAGAGAGAGAGAGAGAGTGTGTGTGTGTGTGTGAGTGAGATAGGGAGTATAAGTGTGAGAATATGTGAGATAGAGAATGTGTGTGTGAGAGAGAGAGAGAATGAGAGAGACAGTGTGTGAGAGAGAGGGAGAGTGTGTTTTTATGTGTGTGCCATAGGGAGTATAAGTGTGAGAGTGTCTCAGACAGAGAAATGTGTGTGAGGGAGAGCTACTGTGTTTGTGATAGAGAGAGCAACTGTGTGTGTGTGTGTGTGTGTGAGAGAGAGAGTGTAGGGGTGTGAGTGATATGTAGAAAAATGTGTGAGAGTGTGTGAGAGAGAGAGCCAGTGTGTGTGTCAGAGAGACTGTGTGTGTGAGAGCGAGTGTGAGAGACAGTGCATGTGTGAGAGAAACAGTGTGTGTGAGAGGGAATGTGTTTGTGTTTCTGTGTGTGCGTGAGAGAGAATGAGGATGTGTGTGTGTGTCAGAGAGTGTTATGTGTCTGTGTGTGAGTGAGAGAGGGAGAATGGAGAGTGTGTGCATGTGTGAGAGTGTGAATGTGTGTGGGAGAGAGGGTGCACGTGTGTGAGAGTGTGTGTAGTTGAGAGAGTGTATGTGTCTGAGAGAATGTGAGTGTCTGTGTGAGAGTGTGTGTGAAAAAGAGAGGCAATATGTGAGAGGCAGGGTGTGTGCGTGTTAAAGAGAGTTTGTGTGTGAGAGGGAGAATGTGAGAAAGAGAGTGTGTGTGTATGCATGTGTGTGTGACAGAGAGAGAAAGAGAGAGTGTGTGTCTATCAGAGAGAGTGCGTGTTAGTGAGTGTGTGCAGGTGTGTGAGAAAGAGTCTGCGTGACAGAGAGAGTGAGCGAGTGAGGGTGTGTGGTAAAGAGACTGAGTGTGTCGAGGTAGATCAGCCATGATCTTACTGAATGGTGGGCAGGATCGAAGGGCCGAATGGCCTCCTCATGCTTTCATTTCTGTCATTCATTCCTCCCCCTGCAGGCGGCAATCCAATGACTCAGTTTTTGATGGCGGCTCCTTTTCCCCAAATCCCCCGCGGCTGGTTGTTTGGAGCGGGAATCTGGTCATTGTCCATTTCAATCATTTAAATAACTCACAGCCTCTGATCAGATCAGAACAGGCGCTGCTCTCTGGAGCCTCACTGTCACTCCCTGATTCTGTTTGTTCTGAAATTGTGCTCAAGTTCAGCTCACTCACATTCAATGATTTTCTGATACTCAAAATGCTTAAACATAATTGATTCATTAAAATTTATACATGTTCTCTCCAGAAATATTGTTAAAAACAATTAATGTGCGTCATTTCACCCGAGCAATGGAACAACTAATTTTCACAGATCTGGCTAGAGAACCCACAGTTCGATGCTGATTCAGTTTGTTTGACCTCTGCGGGGAGAAGACTCTCAGGTCAGGAACAGGACAAGTTAAGATATGGATTAAAGCCCCCACTCCTCCTCCAGTACACTCCTGTCATCAGCTACAAGGGTGGGATTCAACAGAAAGCCAACTCTCCACTGAATTGTCAAACACTCCGGGTCAGGTACAGCATCGGTTTGACATAAAATAAAACTCTCTCTACATTGTTCCATCAAATATGCCCAGGAGAGGGTTCAATCCGGTTTTGATATAAATGCTGTGCTGCAGGTGCCGGTCAGAGGCTGGGAATTCTGTGGCGAGTAATTCAACACCTATCGCCCAAAGAAAACTGACCATCTACAAGGCACAAGTCAGGACTGGGATTGAATAGATTTCACTTACCTCAATGTGTGAAACTTCAAAAAACCCCAAGGAACTCGATACTATCCAGGACAAAGCAGCCCACAGAATTGGTACCCCATCCACTACCTTAAACTTTCACTCCCTCCCCCACCGACGCACAGTGACAGCAGTGTGTACCATATACAAGATGCAATGCAGCAACTCACCAAGGCTCCTTCAAAACCCGCAACCTCTCCTAACTAGAAGGACAAGGGCAGCAGGTGCTTGGAAACACCTGTATGTTCCCCTCCAAGACACTGAACATCCTGACTTGGAACTATATTGCCGTTCCTTCAATGTCAATGGGTCAAAATCCTGGAACTCCCGACCTAACAGCACTGTGAATGTACCTGCAGCTATTCAAGGAGGTGGCATTTCAACACTTCCTCAAGGATGGGAAATTAGGATGGGCAACAATGCTGGCCTTGCCAGCGACCCCAACATCCTATGATAGGATTAAAAATAAGATACAGGCTAATTTCTTCCTCCGCATTGTCCAATCAAATAGGTAAAGGACTGCTACAGCACGGATTAAAATAAGATAAAACTCTCTCTGCATTTCCTAACCGAACACTCCCAAGACAGATACATCACTGGCTTAAAATCGACCAAACCTCCTTCGACAGTCTGTCGTTTCTGAATTGTCCTTTCTGACTGTCACAATGGGTTGGGTATCTCATTTCTGAGGCGCCTGGTCAAAAAGTCAAACTTTCACATTTCTCACAAATACAAGTTTTTTGAAGAAATAAATCAAATTGCACTTCCTGAAATACAGGAGAGTGAACCAGAAGGTTAACAGCCAGCCAGGAAGATTCCTGGTCCCAACACAGTGACCACGCGCACAGAAACAGAACAGACACAAATGGTGCAACAATCGAGTTCCCAGCAGATAGAGCTGTTCAATCTGTCCATTTCATTCAAGCTGTTTGATTCTAATTGATCAATGGTGAATTTGCTACAATTATTCTATGACTTCTTTGAAATGAAAGATGAGTTTCATTTCAAAACTCCCTTTGAAGTCCATCTAATTCTCCGTCTGACTCAAATCGCCAAACGATGTATGATTTAAGTTACCCTGAAAATGAGCACAGCAAATACTACAGATTCAGGATAATTGGTTGTCCGTCATAGAGACTCAATGACAGGGTAAGAATTAAACAAATAAGGAAACATTCACATTGAAAACCCATTACCCACTGATTTGATTTGATTTTAGGTATAAATATAACCAATAAAAACATCGAGGCGAAACACCTTATCGAGCTGAGCACAGCTGAGTAAGAAAAGTATTCTTTTCTGAATTCATTTTGGATACAATTCAAAATTCTCTCCACCCTTTGAGATTTTGCATCTCTATAATGTCCAGTATACTATTTAATTGTTGGAGTTCATTTATGTTGAATTAATTATCACTGATATTATATTGTAAGTTAATTATCTTGTTATTGTCAATTCATTTTCTTGTTAGCTGATTTCTACTTTATAATAAAAATAGTTTTCAATAATTGAAAATTTGTTTCTCCCTGGTACTTTGTGAAATAATTGGGGTTTATTTAAATCAACCTGACACTGAAACAATGTTGAACAATAAACTTCAAATTACTAGATGGTAATAGTCAGGCAAGTATATCAATTTTACTTAAATCTGATCAATATTTACTATTTTATTTTTACTTCTCCTGCTCTGTTTTAACGGACAAAATTGTAAACTATGTGTTTCTAAACGGATTGAGAAATCATAAATTCCATCTATTCTCATTGAGTAATTCACACGACGAATTTATGAGTTGAATATTTGAAACACTTTCAAATCTGGCCGGGGTCACATCACATTAACTGTCGATGAGGTGTAATATCATATGTTTGCTGAATCAAACTTGTCTTAACTCCGAGCTATATGTAAACAAATGTTCCTGGCAGTTATTTATTATCAATGAAAGTGCTTCCTAGGTAACAATCCCTATAATTTAATTGTTAAATATATTGTTCACTGAAAGAAGATCCAAATTGATCAGTATACAATTTGATGAGAACAATTCATTCAGATCATCTGCAACACTGAAATATAACCGGCAAATTGATTCCAGATTTTGTTCTTCAATTTAATATTTAATAAGAATTAAGCATGAATCTCAGATATAATCTGTTCTTTTCCTATAATTCTATTCTGTGTACAGCACAGCTATGGGAGACAGGATGTTGTTATTAAGTTCAAAACTAATACTAATGTTTGCAATTAAATTAACCTGTTCGAATTTCAAGCTTTTACTTGTCAATCTCTATTTATATGCAGTCTGCACCTTCCTCCAGTTCAAAAAAAATGTAAGAACAATTCCTTTACTGCCAGCGAATTACACCCCCCAGTAAACTGTTTAAAATTGGATTAGTGACAATTATCTCGCTATCCAAATCCCAATGACATTGGAGGAATAATGTGGTTACGGCTGCACAGAAAGAATGTAATAACCGGATAGACATATTGCCAAACTGCAATGTCAAACTCCTCTTTAAGTCAATGCAAAAGTTATCAGGGACATAAAAAAGTAATTCAAAATCTCTTTTGAAACTGAACAATTCTGTAGAGTCAGTATATTCTTACTGAAATTTTTTCATGCATAATCACAAAATATTTCCAGCCTAAAAACTTTCCCGATCATGTTAATTGTGCGCAGAGCACAGCAGAATTGTGAAAGGCGATTAATGATCAATTTGGTTAATATGAAAGCTGTTCCGTCAATATGGAGAAATGTTACCACATTATAATTGTTTGAATTGTATTAATTTTACTCTACAATTTGAAAACTTGGTAATTGTATTGTTTCTGATTGCAGTAACGAATTATGTTCTGAATGAGCGTCATAATCCATGGTTTAGTTTATTCTGCAATTATCAATTAAAATAAAGACAAAATGTTCTAACACATCTGTAAATGCTTTTTTAGCCATTTCTGAAGCCTCTTTGTTTTCTGCCTACAATCGCGCTTCAAGCAGATACAAACGCGTAGGCTGCTTCGATTCAATCGCAAAACGTGTAACCGCTCAATGTCACCGAGTTTAAACAATGCAGAAACAATTCAGAACCGCCAAACCGTTTCATAAATTCTACTAATTCAAAGTCACCCAGACACACAATCTCCTCAGCAGAAAAACACCAAAATCACATCACTGAGGGACTGAAACCCGTTTCATGGAGAAGCAGCTCAATTCTACAAACACTTCCAACAGAATCCAATGTAACATTGCAAGAAAATCTCAATATCGAATCCAGACAACCGCTCGTCACCAAATGAATGAATAATTAAGCTAAACAGAAATATGGAATAATGTCAACGGCATTGTGACATGTTCAATAAATTAATATTGAAATTTAAGCTTTTTGTTAATATTGGATTTGATTTCAAACCTTTTTAAACCCTTGTGCAGTAGATGGTAAAACCAGCAGCCATTAAATGTCACCGAGGTTAAACATTGCAGAAACGTCAAACTGTTTTTACAACTGTTAGATATTTCAAGTACCCCGGCCACACATTATCCTCAGCAGATAAACACCAAATCACAACAACCAGGGTCTCAGCAGCACTTTTTAATCAAAACACAGCGGAATTATATGACTCAATTTCAGCAGAATCACATGAAACATTGTAAAAACTTCTGCATACAGAATCCACCAAACCCAGGTTTCATTTGCTGAATGAATTATTAAAATAGACAAAAAAAAGCAAAGACTCAAATAAAACAGTTACTAAATAAATGTGTGGTTCTTACCTGCAGTCACCGTCACCATGGTCCCTTTCCCCCAGTAGTCCATAGCGTCACAGTGTTACATTCCCTGGGCTGTGCCATACAATAACTGTCCCTGCACGAAAAAGACAGCAATCCACCATTATTTTAAATATTCATAAGTCAGAGGCAAAGTAAGATCACGATGAATCTTCACGAAATTATATTTGCGTTTGTGGATATCTTTAGCTATTCATCAAAGATCCTCATGTTTTATAATTCACAGAATTACACATGAACATGTTATTGAATTCACCAATTGATGAATGGATAATTATCACAGCTTTTCCATCTTAAACCATGTTTTTTGGGTAGTGCTGGACGGAAATAATACTTCACTGTAAATATAGCAGGATTGTAAAAGCGAGCGCTGACCCAGGCAGACTCAATTAGTGCTGAGGGGTTTTTGTATTGACAGTAACTGCTGTGCCATCCCGTATATCACAGTGAGACACATCATGTCAAATACTGCGGCAGATTGTTAACTGTAAATACAGAGATTTAATCTCACTGCGCTCTCAAAAACCCGATTCCGACTCGCGTAAGAGTGAATCAGTGAGATATTTCAGCCTGTGCTAGTCATTATATTTATAAATGTGATTGGAATACTTTTAAACCCTCTGTGCAGATTTAGAGTGTCCGTCAACACGAACAAAGCGGAAGACTTTCATATATTTTTGCAAACCTCTACCCATTATTTTATTTAACTCTCATTTTCTTTGACGTTCCTGTTGTGATCGTGATCACCAATTTGAACAAACTCCTTCTGAGGTTTTTGTATGAGGATGTCGCTGTGCACAGCAATGTGACCCACTGTAGGATCACCGTGAAATACACCCGCACAAAAACTCTCTGTTCAGTGCTGCCTCTCAATATTCACTTCAAATGGACGTTTACTTCTGAGCTAGTTTAGTATTTATGCAGCAATTTACAAAACTCAATGAACAGAGACCCCCTCCAAGTATCAGACATATTAAAATGAACATTATATTCAGGTCTGTAATTGCGGAAACTGTTAACAGTAAATATAAACACAGCCAAAAGCTCAGCCCATTATATCAATTGGTTTGTTAGGTTTTACTGTTATATTTGCTGTTTTACTTTTGTCAGAAGCGGCTTGTTGTCTGGTCCTGATCATTACAGTTAATATTAACATTTAAAAGAAGTACTGACCGTCAGGTTATGATGGAAGTTGTTGAGTCCCTCTCGATCTGTTCTTGTTCGGGTCCAGCCCTGGTTCCTCTCGCTGTGGTCTGCTGCACAGTAATAGATGGCGGTGTCTTCAGTCTTCAGGTTCGTCATGTCCAAGGAGAAGATGTTCCTTGAAGTGTCTTTGGACGCAGTGAATCGATTCTTAATTGCTGGGGCGTAGTCGTTGTTGGATGAACTATAGTAGGTAACCAGCCACTCCAGCCCCTGTCCGGGAACCTGTCGGATCCAGCTCATGTAAGCATTGCCAAGATCGAAGCCGCTGGTTTTACAGGTCAGTCTCAGAGAGCCTCCGGGACGCCCGGTCTCTGCCTCTGGCTGAGTCAACACAACCTCCGACTGGACACCTGTAAAAAATATATCAAAAATCCCGAGGATTAACCCTGGTGAAATGATTCCTGGCTCTGTAACATTCCAGAGAGAGATTAACACTGAGACAGTAACAGTGAGAGACTTGGACAATAAAAACTACTCACCGGATAAGAAAGTCAGCAACAAACTGAGAGAAATCGCCGACCTCATCCTTCTGTTCATTTGGGGAAAATGGTTCTGTCCAGAACTCAGTGAACAAACCAGCTCCCTGACTGTTGGATTCCGGTCCCAGTGAGCGGCATTTAAATACCCGGCAGAAGGGGGCGGGTTTCCAGGCGCCGCCTGTTGATTCCCTGGTGGAGGCGGCGACTGGATCCACGCCCCACCTTTCACACCCCCAACAGAATGGACTCAGATATTTACAATAGGTTATTGTTAATAGTGGACATTTTATCTGTATCGGGATATTTGGCTGAATGGATTCATTGTAATGGTTCTAATGGTGAAATTCTAGTTAAGGATCAGTTGATAAAAATAACTAATTTCATTGTAAATTAAGACCCTTTATTTCTACACTACTTCACATGGGGCTGAATCTAAAAAACATTTCACTACATTATCAGGAAATAAAGGGTCTGTCAGCCTGTTTTGCAGCAACTCCGGGTCTCTATCTCATTACAGCAATAAAGTATCATCAGTCATAGGAATTATTATTGATTTATGTTTATGGATGAGCAAAGTGATTCTATTTACAGTGTGGGTGGTTATCACTGTACAATTTGGGTCCGCAGATAAGAAGAAACTCCTCACATTATATCATGTCTCTCATTGCATTTCTCGAATAGCCCCTGACCCTAAAAAAGCCCTTTGAAATTTAGCGGTAAAAGAAGCCCGTCTGCCTGGTAATTAAACAGTAAGTTTACAGAGAAACGTAAAATTTACATCAACTTTTGACAGAGAAGTGAATGAATCAGAACGGACACGGGGATCAGCAAAGTTATCCTTCAGCATCCAAATCACTGCAGCTAATTCTATTCGCCTCCCGCTGTCCACTATTCACTGGCATTGGGAACACGGGGTATCAGGGCTTTGCGGCATATTGCACAATATCACAGAGAATAAATGTTTTATCTTCCACTGAAGCGGGTCATGAACTGGTCATTTCTCCACTCATTGGCAGCTATGAGAGGGACTGTTAAATAATCGAAATCAGCACAAATTAAACTGTACAGTACACGGTGCTAATCAGGTATAAGAGATCCCTCAGGTTAAATGAGGTGCTGAACTCGGAGAATATTCAAGGAACTCCTGCGGGTTTAAGGCAATTCTATGATTTTCTTTTAATTTAATTTATTTTATTTTTTTTTTGCCATTCTACTCAACTCATTAGACTGGGGTATTGGGACCATTAACATTGCGAGCTCGCACTTCATGAAGTTCTTAATAAACCGGCTTTAATAACTGAAATGCCCTTTACTTAGAAATAATATAAATTACATAGTATACGGTCAATTTCCTGATCGTGTTTAATCTCAGTGAACACGACATTCATTAAAATATTTGCTTGGATGAAATGCCATTTAAAATGTGCCTTTCGTGTGCGACAGAAACATTTATTGTTTGAATGGCTAAATCCCATTTTCTTCATTCATATCCAGGCTAATCTGCCCCACACAGTCAGGGACGCTAGAATGTCCAATTTTGTTTACAGGAAGCATCTGCGGGTTTGTGCAGTAAATGAAAGATCTGTTTCCTCAGTACTGACCGCTTGGCTGCCAGCCAACTTCAAACCCTTAACATTGTCAACAAAGCCTATTTATAACAAATCTACCCAGCAACAACACTGGAGTCAGCTTTATTTTTTAAATTGTGAACTTATGTGGACTGTGCCCAGCTCTCAGGAAAGAAAAGTTATCCAGCTTCTCTGACACCCTGTTAGCATCAATGGCTCATTGGAGGATCTCTCCAACACATCATAATATTGTGATGGATGGATGGATGGAAATAATTACAGGCAGATTATCAGAGATGACTCAGAGAGAGGGTACATTTTGTTACAGTCAAACATAAATCTGTGTGATTTCTTTTCCCCTTTACTCTTTCACGGGATGTGGGAGTCATTGGCAAGGCCATCATTTGTTGCTTCTCCCTAATTGCCTTTGAACTGAGTGCCTTGCTGGGCCATTTCAGAGGGCAGTTAGAGTCCACCTTATTGCTGTGGGTCTGGAGTCACATGTCGGCCAGACTAGGTCCAGTGGCAGATTTCCTTTCCTAAAGGACATTAGTGAACCAGATTAGTTTTTTCCACATTCGATGATAGCTTCCTGGTTCCCTTCACTGAGACCAGTTTTCAATCCCAGGTTTATTGTTGAATTTAAATTCCACCAGCTGACATGGCGGGATTTGAATTCGTGTCCCCAGGAGAATAGCTTGGGTCTCTGGATTACTAGTCCAGTGACATTAATACAACACCACCGTCTGCCAAAGAATGGAGGGATGGCTGCAGTGATGCGGGAATGAATCATAGTTGGATGCCTGAACATTTTGCTGAAGGGATCAGTGAATGAATTGATCGATGTATTGATAGGCGCATCTGGACGATACTGTTTAACTTCTAATCTTGGTGCTTGACTACTTTAAACCTTGAAGCAGGTCCAGTATTTCATTTGTGTCAGTCTAATACCTTCAGTCCCTCCAGATTTTCTGGATGTATTCCATCCCCAGGGTATCGAGCTGAACGTCACTAAGAGAAGGCTGGAGATGTCCCTGCGGTACTGATGATTCTTTCCTGCTGATGGGGAATCATCATCTTTCAGACAGAAAGCGGGTACATAATTTGGTTTAGGATGGAGGATTGTATTATTTGGAACATGTGGTCCTTTCATGTAAAACAAAGCATTCAACATATCCTCACCCAAATTAGCGAAGACATTACTCACTGGAGAGCCGCATTAATTTACAGTCAGGTCCAGGTAGTTTTATTTATACCATCACTTTACAAATCCTCACACACTCCAGTTATATATCAGGAGTTTCTGTGTGATTATGAACTGGTTACTTGTCAATAAAGCGCAGAGGCTGCTGGGTAGCTGCTCATTATCCTTGGTCTGATTTAATTCCATTTCCCACTGAATTCTGGGACAGATGTGATTCCTTGCTGATAGAATGGTCAGTGTGATCTCAATCAATGTTAATGATATTAAATGAATCGCAATTACATTTTGTATGGAATAAAATGCTGAAAATGCTTGGTTCATGCAATTATTAATCTTTGTAGAATGGATGATAATTGCTGATTTGATGATAATTGGTGAATATAATTATTTATCTTTGTGAATTGATGATAGTTGGTGAATATCATTATTTATCTTTATGAATGGATGCCAATTGGTGAATATATTTATTTATCTTTGTGAATTGATGATAATTCTTGAAGATAATTATTTACCTTCGTGAGCTGATAATAATTGGTGTTGATAATTATTTATCTTTCTCAGCCTTTACGACCTTCTTCTTCTCTGCTGAAAGATAATATCCATTCCACAGGAGGTGAATGATGCAAAAATCACACACCATCTGAAAACAAAGCCGACAGGTGAGACTGCAACAACTACAGGGATATCTCACTCATGGAGTTACGGGGAAGGCCTCTGCTCGGGTCATGCTTTAAAGACTTCATCTGGTTGCAGGCTGAAGCACAATGTGATGTTTTTATCGGAAGCTATACTCTGGACATGATTTGCTCCACACGCTGGACTCCGTCAGCAAAGCACCACTCTAGAAGGTTTTTGGGAAAATTGGTTGTTCACCAAAGCGCCTCAGTCTCATTCACTCCTTCCATGACAACATGCCCTGCACTGTACAGATTGATGATTCCACTTCCGACAGATTCGGAGTGAAGAATGGAGTGAAACAGACTTGTGTCCAACCCCCACTCTGTTGGGCACCTTCATGCTGCTGATCTTTGTCTTCCCTGTAAATATGGAAGGAGTCGACTTACACCCGATCAGACCACAAGCTCCACAACCTATAAGACTGAAAGCGAAGACATAAACACATTGAATCTTGATCAGAGAATTCCTGCACGCTGATAACTCTGTCATCAAAACGGAAACTCATCCACAAAGACTGATGGACTGTCTCTCCCATGCCTGTAACTTGTTCTCCCTGACTATAAGCACGGAGAAAACCGTGGTCATGTGATAAGGTGTTGCATTTTCGTCATTGATCATACTAAATAACAAACCGATGGAAGTAAATTCCGCTCCCTGGGTTCCAAGGTGACAGGCAGCCTGTTCCTTGCTGCAGAACTTGATACCCGTATGGGGAAAGCAGCTGCCACCTTTGGCTGACTCATGAAACGCCCCTGGAATAACATCAAACTGGCCCTTAGGACCAAGCTGATGGTTTATAAGGCCTACGTTCTCAGCACCTTTATCTATGGCTGTGAAACAAGGATGAATTACTGTTATCAAGAAAAGAAGCTCCACAATTTCACTGCCTGCTGTGCATTTTGGGTATGTACTGGCAGGATAAAGTCACGAATGCAGTGGTACTGTCAAAGGCAGAGCTCCCAAAACTGCAGAACTCATCAAACAGAAGCGGTTTTTGTGTCTTGGGAATGTTCGCAGAATGGAAGATATCACATACACAAGGACTTTCTGTAAGGTGAGGGAGCCGGAGCCAGGCAAGCAGTGGGACGCCCAAAGCTCCGCTTCAAGGATGCTTGAAGTGAAGGCCCTAAATATCGATTATCACAACTGAGTGTCACTAACTGACGACTGAGGAAAATGGCGACACCTCCTGTGGGTTGTCGTGAATCACCACGTTGACCAGTGGCTACAGTGGCTTGGTAATCCAGGCTAACACCGGGAAAAAAAAGAAGCCACAACGACATTTTCTAGCTTCATGTGCAGCACTTGTGGCAGAACCTGCCTCACAATAATTGGCCTCCTTAGCAATCAGCACATCGGAAATGGGTTTGTTTCCATCGCGTGTCTGTGACCTTTCATAGATGGAAGGTTGTCCAGGATCTTCATGAAATTCAGTTGCAAACAATGTGATTTGCTTCTCCCTCTCTTTCTGTCCCTCCCAATCTCCTTCACACACACACACAGACCAAGATGGCATCTTGTGCTTCAACTTAAGATCACACCTTGGCTTCCTGGGAGGCTCCATAGCCCTTAACTATTGAATAAAATGACCCTAACTGTCTTTCAGGTGGTATCATGAACCAATAAACTCTTCCCAACACTATGTTTGTTGAGGTGGATATTAATGCTCCCATGGTCTCTGTACAGTGCCCTGGTCAACATCCCTCCCTTTGATCAAGATGAACAAAGTTACATCACCAGGAATTGGGCCGCTTTACTCTGGTGCTGACTTTAACGTGCGCTAATCAGCCACGACCACCTGCAATTAGTTGAATTTTGTTAAATTTTGACACCACCTCCCACAGAAGGCGATGTGGTGTGACACCTGGGGAAGTGGATTCTTGATACAATAATGTCAAAGACCTAACCTGACAGCGACATTTTCACAGGAGCTGCAATTGCAAAGTTTGGCCAGCAGATGGATGTGAAATCTTGATGGACACATTCTATGAAGCAGACATTGTCTCAATTAATACTGCACTGGATCCCCTCTTTGTCTTTTTAAATTGGACTCCATCTATTTTTGTGTTAGACCAAACACTGTCTCTCTTTATGTTTCAAAGTACCCTGTTTCAATTAATACTGCACCAGTCAACACCAATATTTATATCACACAGTCTGGAAATTCCTAATTCAAACCGGATCGGATTTACCTCTGCAGTCCTGTCACATCCAGTCGTAAATGGTGGCAGACAAGTAAACAAATAACTGGAGAATGGGGCTCCACAAAGCTGTGGATCTGGAGTTATATGTATGGGAGGTGGTGATGTGCTAGTATTCTCACTGGGCTAGTAAATCGCTGGGAGTCAGGGTTTGAATCCCACCACTGCAGATGGTGAAATTTGAATCGAAAAATCTAATGATGACCATGAAACCATTGTCGTAAAAACCCAGCCTAACAAGCCACACTGTTCTCAAGGGGGCAATTAGGGAAGAGCAATAAATGCTGGCCTAGCCAGCGCCGCCCCCATTCTCATGAAGAAACAAAAAAAAAATGTAGGCCAGACTGGGTAAGGACGGCAGGTTTCCTTCCCTAAAGGACATCGGTGAACCAGGTGGATGTTTAATATAATCGATTATAGTTTCATGGTCACCATTATTGAGATGAGCTTTCAATTCCAGATTTATTAATTGAATTTGGATTCCACATGCTGCCATAACGGGATTCAAACCCCTATCCCCAGGGAAAAGGCCTGGACCTCTGGACTACTGATTCAGTGACGTTCCCACTGCACGATCGTCCCTCCCATGTTATACATGATCCTGGTTCCATTATTAATTCCCTGGGAACTACTTTATTTCTATTGTGCTGGGTCAGGCCTCTGTTTGTATTAAAATAGACCCTATCTCATTAATGTTCCACTGGAAGCCATCTCAGTTTATATTGCACTGGATTTTTTCTTTGTTTATATTACACTAGGCCCTGTCTCTGTTTATGTTATATTAAATCTTGACTATGTCTACATTATAGTGGTCATTGTAACTACAACACTGAGCTATGTTTCTGAAGAAGAGTCATATGGACTCGAAACATTTAACTCTGTTTCTCTCTCCACAGATGCTGTCCAACCTGCTGAGTTTGTCCAGCATTTTCTGTCTTTATTTCAGATTTCCAGCATTTGCAGCATTTTGCTTTTATCTATGCCTCTGTTTAAATTAGAGCTGCATTACTCCATGTTTCTGTGAGATAGAGAGATAATATTATAAATAAAGACGTTAGGCTAGAAATTGGTATCTGAAAGGACGGTATCGGATCGGCCGTATATGCTACGCAGCACTTGATATTCATTTTCAGTGCAGTCAGCAGAATTAGATTTCAGATATCCCTTCTTTTCCGGCGCCAAAGTCCAATTTCCCACCTATGGAGTGGTATGTGTAGGAGGATGCAGGGCATTGTGTTCCCATGTGCTTGTTGCCCTTGTTATTCTGGGAGGTGGAGGTCACAGGTATGGAAGGTATTGTTGAAGAGGCCTTGGCGAGTTGCTGCAGTGCACCTTGTGGATGACACACACTGCAGCCACTGTGTATCTGTGGCGAAGGGAGTGAATGTTTAACTCCTGAATGAGGAGCCTATCAAGGGGTTGATTTCTCCTGGTTGGTATGGAGGTTCTTGAGTGTTGCTGCAGTTACGTTAGTCAAGTAAAGTAAACAATTTCCAACAGGCATCTGACTTGCAGATTTTCAGATGGTGGAAAGGCTTCGGGGAATCCGGAGGTGAGTTATTCGTCACAGAATCCCCAGCCTCTGACCTACTCTTGTAGCTACAGTATTTATATGGCTGGTCCAGTTCAGTTTCTGTTCAATGGCACCTGCACAACGCTGATGGTGGGTTTCAACGACAGTAATGTCTTTTGAACATCATGTGGAGATGTTTGGTTTCTTTATTGTTGGAGTTGGTCATTGCCTGGCACTTGTGTGCCGCTTCTATCACTTGCAACTTATCAGCGTAAACTTGTCCAGTTCAAGATGCAATAAGTAAGGACAGTTTCATCGTCTGAGAGATCATAAATGGAACTGAACACTGTGAAAATATGAGCGAACATCCCCACTCCTGACCCGGTGATGAAGGGAAGGTCATTGATTAAGCTGCTGAAGATGGTTGGACCAAGGACACTTCTCTGAGAGACTCCTGGAATGATGTCCTGGTGCTGAGATGATTGGCCTCCAACAACACAACATCTTCATATTCGCTAGGTGTGACTCCAGCCAGTGGAGAGACTTGCCCCTGATTCCCGTTGACCTGACACTTTCCAAGGCTTCCTGATGCCACACTCAGTTAATAGCTACTTTGACATCAAGTACTGAAGCACTCATACATCATGTCTGGAAGTTCGCTCTCTTGTCCATGTTCAGACCAAGTTTACAATGAGGTTTGATGCTGGCTGACCCTGGTGGATCCAATCTGAGCTTTGGTGAGCAGGTCGGCAACACCTTCATTCACTTTACTGATGATTGAGAGTAGACTGATTGAGCTGCAAGGGGACGGACCTGATCTGTTGTCCATTACAAACAGTGTTCTAGCTTCACGCTATGGTTCATCATTTTCAGGTATGCCTGGCTTTGCTTCTGACCTGCTGTCCTACATTCCTCATTATTCCCAGGCTGGATGTTAGACTCATAGACGTTTACAGCACAGATGGAGGCCATTCGGCCCATAGTTTCCGGCCCATCGTTTCCGCCCCGGTAAACAAAGATCTGACTACACTAATCCCATTTTCCCGTGCTTGGCCCATAGCCCTGGAGGCTATGGCAGCTGAAGTGAACATTTAAATCCTTCTTAAATGTTACTAGAGTTTCTGACTCAACCACCCTTTCGGGCAGTGAGTTCCAAATTCCTACCACCCTCTGGGTGAAAAAGATTCTCCTCAACTCCCCTCTTAGACTTTGACCTCTTATCTAAAATCTCTGTTCTCTGGTTTTTGACTCCTCTACTAATGGAAAAGGTGCCTTCCTATCCACCCTATCTATGCCCCTCAGCACCCCCTCAACCATCGTTGCTCCAAGGAAAACAGCCTCAGCATAACCAATCTTTCCTCATAGCTCAGACCCTCCAGCCCAGACAGCATCCTGGTAAATCTCCTCTGCACTCTCTCCAGTGCAGTCACATACTTCCTAGAAATGTGGTGACCAGAACTGCACGCAGTGCTCCAGTTGTGGCCTAACCAACGTTTTATACAGTTCCAGCATAACCTCCCTGCTCTTGTGTTTTATGCCTCAGCTAATAAAGGCAAGTAACCCATATGCCTTCTTAACCATCTCATCTACCTGCTCTACTACCTTCAAGAATCTGTGGATAGGCACACTAAGGTTTGAGTGAGAGATATTCTGGTCCATGAGATTACAGGGTGTGATTGACTGCAACTATCCTGCTGTTAATGACCAACAGTGTCTCGTTGATGCTAAGTTTTGAGCTGCTAGACCTGTTCTGAATGTATCCCGTTTAGTACAGCGGCAGTGCCGCACAACACAATGGAGAATGTGCTCAGTGCGAATACCGGCCTTGGTTTCCACAAGGACAGTGCAGGTGTCAACCTCACCTATATCAATAGTGTGATGGGTCGGAGATCAGGTAAGGGTTTCCCTCATGTTGGCTCTCTAACCATCTGTGGCAGGTCCATTCTGGCAGATACGTCATTCAGGACTCATCCAGCTCCGGCATTCTTGGTTTGTCAAATGGTAATTGATTTTGCAAATTCACAGCACATCCGCTGCCCTTGCTACCCTCAGTGTTTCTTCCATGCAGTGCTAAAGATGAAGGAGTACAGATTCATCAGCTGAGGGAGGGCAATAGGTGGTAATCACCAGGAGGTATCTCCACCCATATCTTACCTGGTTCTGTGGAACTTCAGGTCATCTGATGTCAATATTGCTGCACTCCACCAAGTCTCTGTTCATATTATACTGGGCCTGTCTCATTGTTACTTCTCTAATCCGTGTTTCTGTTTCTGTAACACTGGACCCTGTCTCAGTATTGCTGCTCTCCACCATGCCTCTGTTCATATTACACTGGGCCTGTCTCATTGTTACTGCTCTAATCCGTGTTTCTGTTTCTGCAATACTAGACCCTGTCTCAGTATTGCTGCTCTCCACCATGCCTCTCTTCATACTACACTGGTCCTGTCTCATTGTTACTGCTCTAGTCCATGTTTCTGTTTCTGTAACACGAGACCCTGTCTCAGTTATTGCTGCTCTCCACCATGTCTCTGTTCATATTACACTGGGCCCTTCTCATTGTTACTGCTCTAGTCCATGTTTCTGTTTCTGTAACATTAGGTCTGTCTCAGTTATTTATGTAATTGTCCTCTGTTTATATTACATTAGTATATTCCCTTACTTTATTGCACTCAACCCTGGAAATGGGAGTTAAATGGTTTAATTTAAACAGCTGCAAGATAAGAGAGGTCTGCGGATCATGAACACAAATCTGGGATGCAGGGAGGACAAGTCATAACATCTAAATAGGCCCTCATGATAATTGTTCCCACCATCTTGCTGCCTTATCTTCACTATTTCCACCCCAGTCAATTTCCACATTATTGCACTTGTGCAGTGCAGTAATAACCGAGGCAGGGTCTAATGTAATTTAAATACAGATATGATCTAGCACAGAACTGAGACAGTGTCTACTGAAATACAGAGACAGTTCTAGATTAATCTGTACAGAGACATGTCAATTATAATATAAACAGAGACAGGGCCTTGTTTAATAGAAGCAAAGACAGGGTCTAGAGTAATACAAACAGAAACAGTGTCCAGTGTAATATAAATAGAGACAGGGTCTAGTGTATTGTAAACATACAGGACCCAGTTTAATATAAACAGGGGCAGGGCCTTGTGCAATATAAACAGAGACCAGATCTAATGTAATCTAAACAGAGACAGCGTCTATTGCAAAATAAATAGAGACACATTGCGTATAATATTAACAGAGACATGCCGAGTGTAATATAAACAGCGACATATCAAGTGTAATACAAACAGGGACAGGGCCTAGTATAATATAAACAGAGACAGGGTCTAATGTAATGTATACCGAGACAGGGATCAGTGTAACATAAACAGAAACAGAGTCTAGTGTAATATAAATCGGGGCAGGCCCTAGTGCAATATAAACAGAGACAGTGTCTCAAGCAATATAAACAGAGGCATGTCAAAAATAAAAAAGAGACATGTTGAGTGTCATATAAACAGGGACAGGGCCTCGTGCAATATAAACAGAGACATGTCAACTGTAATATAAACAGAGACATGTCGAGTGTAATATAAACAGGGACAGGGCCTAGTGTAATACAAACAGAGGCAGGGTCGACTGTAATATAAACAGAGACAGGGTCTGGTCTGTGTAATATAAACAGGGACAGGGACAGGGTCACGGTCGAACGCAATATCGAGACAGGGTCTACTGTCCCGTCAAACACTCCCAGGACAGGTGCAGCATGGGGCTAGGCACAGAATTTAAAGCTACCTCTACACTGTCACATTGAACACTCCCAGGGAATATGCAGCACGGGTTAGAGATTGGGAAACTCCCTCAACACCGTCACCATGAAGCACTCCCTGGGCAGGTACAGCACGGGTTAGATACAGTTGGACACGGTCTAGTGTAATGCATAGACAAGGCCCATGGTTCCATCAAACAGCCCCAGGACAGGTGTAGCTTGGGGTTTCATTAATAATGTAAAGTTCCATCTACATTGCCACATGAAAAACTCTCAAGGCAGGCAAAGCACGGGTTAGATTCAGGGTGAATCTCCCTCTTCACTGTCGCCATCAAACATTCCCAGGGCAGGTACAACACCGCTCAGATACAGGGTAAAACTTCCTCTACATTGTCCGCGCAAACACAGCTAAGGCATGTAGGGTAAGGGTTCTATGCAGTGTAAAGTTTCCTCTGCACTCTTCATCAGACATTTCCCAGGAAGCTCAACACTGGGGGCAGGTAAAGAGGAAAGCTGCCTCTGCACCGTCACATTAGGCATTCCCAGGGCTTAGATACGGGGCAAATCTCCCTTTGCACTATCTCATCAAACACAGCCATGTCAAATACAGCATGGTTTAGATGCGGAGTAAAGCTCCCTCTAAACTGCCCTATCAATTACTCCCAGGCCAGGTATAGCACAGTTTAGATACAGAGTAAATCTCCCTCTACACTGTCGTATCAAACAGTCCCAGTCACAGTGCAGGTTAGGTGCAAAGTAAAGCTCCCTCTACACTGTCCCATCAGACACTCCAAAGGTAGGAACAGCACGGGTAAGATACAGGGAAAGATCCTTCGGCACGGCCACATCAAATCCTCGCTACTTGCTGCAACACAGGTTAGATACACAGTAAAGTTTCACCTGCAGTTTCCCATCAAGCACTCCCAGGTCAGTGAATGCTCAAAACAGATTTAAAGTAAAGTTCCCTCTACGGATTCCAATCCATTTCATTAGATCCATTTAGTTTGAAGTGTATGAATCGGGCTGATAGAATACATTGGCTAGAAATTGACTTCATGTTGTGGAGTAAAGACAGTGACCCATGGTGGAGAGACAAGACAAAGAACCAGAGAGGAGAAAGAGACAGAGAGAGAGAGGGTACAGGACATCCCTACAAACACATTTTCCGTGTCATTATATTTTATGATAAGTGGGAATCTTACTTAATTCTGAACATAGATATCATCGTGACATAATTCTCATATAACTGATTTTAAAAATGCCCAAAAAACAATTGCTACTGAAATCGGTTGATGTATTTGCATGTTTGACTCTATTTCTGTGCTGTGTTGATGGGGAAATATTTGTTGTGTTTTTGTGTCTCCAGAATCTAATCTGGGACTTCTATTTCTGTGTTTATTTACATAAACGCCTCACTGATTTCAATGAAGTGTTCATGGCAGCAAAACCAGATAAACACAGACACTTATTGATTGGTTTCAACCCAAAACAAGGGTTTATTTTAAGAATATTGACAGTTGGTACAAAATTAATAGAAACTTTTTCAATGTCCATTAGAACAGATGTTATTTATTTCAAATAATTAAAAATACATTTAAATTAATAATTCAATTCTGAAAGTTCTACTGTCACAATCAATGATGAATATTTGAACAGGCTGGGATTACACTGAATGTCAATTTGTTGGAAGATTTAACCGATTAAAAATGGACAATTTAAAACAGCAGCCAGAGGAGCGACCTATAGTCATATTAATCTCAGAGTTTTCAACACATCACAACTAGCATTTTAAAATGTTAACATTTAGGAAGAATTTGCATTTATAGAAAGCTGCTCACGACCCCAGGACATCCTAAAGCCCTTGAAATTCGTTGATGTACATTTGTTGAAGTTTAGTCACTGCTGTAATGTTGGAAATCCATCCGGTGATTTGTGCACAGCAAGCTCCCATGAATAGAGCTGCGAAAAATGACGAGATAAGGTGTGATTTTAGTTGAAGAATGAATACCGGTCTAGGATAGTGGGGAGAACAGTCCTGCTCTATAGATTAGTACCAAGGGAGATTTTGCACCTGTCATCGGCCTGAACGTTTGATCTGTTTGTCTCTCTATTGATGCCCACTGACCTGCTGAGTGGTTATTTTTTGCCCTGCATTAGATTTCCCGAATCCGCAGTATTTTGCAGCGTTTTAATTTGTTCTTGGGATATGGGCGTCAATAATGAAGTAATTCTTGCACTTGGCCCTGTCTCAGTTTTTACTAGTCCAGACCATATATCAGGAGTCACTGCACTAGACATTGTCTCAGTTTATATTAATTTAGACCCTGTATCATTAATCACTGCAGTAGACCCTGTCTCAGTTTACATTAATCTAGACCCTGTGTCAGTCATCTCTGCACTGGACATTGTCTGAGTTTATATTAATCTACACTCTGCATCAGTGTTCACTGCACTAGGCCTGTCTCAGTTTATATTAATCCAGACCCTGTATCAGTAATCACTGCACTAGGCCCTGTCACAGTTTATATTAATCTAAATTCTGTTCCAGTATTCACTGCACTAGACGCTGTGTCACTTGACATTGATCTAGACCTGTATCAGTAATCAGTTTATATTATCACAGAATCACACAGTGCAGAAGAGGCCCTTTGGCCCATCGAGTCTGTACCGACACGTGAGAATCACCTGACCTACCTACCTAATCCCATTTAGCAGCACGTGGCCCATAGCCTTGAATGTTATGACGTGCCAAGTGCTCATCCATGTACTTTTTAAAGGATGTGAGGCAACCCGCCTCTACCACCCTCCCAGGCAACGCATTCCAGACCGTCACCACCCTCTGGGTAAAAAGTTTTTCCTTAAAAGCCCCCTAAACCTCCTGTCCCTCACCTTGAACTTATGTTCCCTCATGACTGACCCTTCAACTAAGGAGAGCAGCTGCTCCCTATCCATCCTGTCCATGCCCCTCATAATCTTGTACACCTCGATCAGGTCTCCCCTCAGTCTTCTCTGCTCCAATGAAAACAACCCAAGTCTATCCAACCTCTCTTCATATCTTAAATGTTTCATACCAGGCAACATCCCGGTGAATCTCCTCTGCACCCTCTCCAGTGCATCACATCCTTCCTATAATGTGGCGACCAGAACTGCACACGGTACTCCAGCTGTGGCCTCACCAAGGTTTTATACAAGTCCAACATGGCCTCCCTACTTTTGTAATCTATGCCTCGATTGATAAAGGCAAGTGTCCCATATGCCTTTTTCACCTCCCCACTAACATGCCGCTCCACCTTCAGAGATTAATGGACACACACGCCAAGGTCCCTTTGTTCCTCAGAACTTCCTAGTGTCATCCCGTTCATTGAATACTTCCTAGTCAAATTATTCATTCCAAAGTGTATCACCTCACACTTTTCAGTGCTAAATTCCATCTGCCACTTATCTGCCCATTTGACCAATCCATCTATATCTTCCTGTAGCCCAAAACACTCAACATCACTGTTAACCAACCGGCCAATCTTTGTGTACTCCTCAAACTTACTAATCCTACCCTACATGTAACCATCTATGTTGTTTATATAAATAACAAATAATGGGGGACCCAGCACAGATCCCTGTGGTACACCACTGGACACTGGCTTCCAGTCACTAAAGCATCTTTCTGTCATCACCCTCTGTCTCCTACAACTAAACCAATTTTAGAATTATATTCTGCCCTGCCTCAGTTTTTATCAATCTAGACCCTGTATCAGTAATCACCGTTCTAGACCTTGTCTTCCTTACATTACTTTAGAGCCTGCATCAGTAATCACTGCACTGTGCCCTGCCACAGTTATATTGAGCTAGACCATGTATCAATAGTCTCTGCACTAGATCTGTCTCAGAATATAATAATCTAGACCCTGTATCTGTAATCTCTGTACTTGAGGCTCTCTCAGTTTATATTAATCTAGACCCTGTAACATTAATTACTGCACTAGGCCCTGTCTCACTTTTTATCAATCAAGACACTGGGTCAGTAATCACCGCAATTGACATTGTCTCATTGGACTTTGATCTAGACCCTGTATCAGTAATCATTGCAACAGACCCTGTCTTAGTTTATATTGATCTTGACCCCACATCAGTTATCTCTGCATTAAACTCTGTCTCACTTTATATTAGCCTAGTCCCTTTATCAGTAATCAGTGCACTAGATCCAGTCTCAGTTTACATTAATTTAGACCCTGCAGCATTTATCACTGCAAGAGCTCCTGTCCCAGTTGTATTTATCTAGGCTCTGTACCAGTGAACATTTCACCAGGTCCTGTCTCAGTTTATGTTGGTTCAGACCCTGCATCAGTATCAACCTGTGTCAGTAATCACTGCACTAGACCCTATGTCATTTTATATCAATTTGGACCCTATATCAGTCATCACTGCACTTGAGCCTCTCTCAGTTTATATTAATCTCGGCCCGATATCAGTAATCCCTGCACTATACCCTGCCTCAGGTTTTTTTTTATCAATCTAGACCCTGTATCAGTAATCACTGCCCGAGCCTCGTCCCAGTTATATTTATCTAGGCCCTATATCAATGAACACTTCACCAGGCCCTGTCTCAGTTTATGTTAGTTCAGACCGTGTATCAGTAATTACTGTACAAGAGCCTGTCTCAGTTTATATTAATCAAGCCCCTTTTTCAGTAATCACTGCACTCGTCCCTGCTCTGGTTATAATAATCTGCACCCTGAATCTATAATCACTGCACTTGGCCCTCTCTCAGTTTCTATTATCCTAGACCCTGTATCAGTAATCACTGCAGTAGGCCCTGCCTCAGTTCATATTTATCTCGGCCCTGTATCAGTAATCACTGCATTGGATATTGTCTGAGTTTATATTGATTGAGACCCTGTATCAGTAATTACTGCACAAGAACCTGCCTCAGTTTATATTAAGCTAGATCCTGTGCCTGTAATCACTGCACTAGAGCATTCCTCAGTTTACATTAATCTAGATCCTGTATCAGTAATTACTGCACTCAACATTGTCTGAGTTTATGTTGATTGAGACACTGTATTAATAAACACTGTGCTAGACCCTGTCTCAGTTTATATTAATCTTGATCCTGTATCAGTCATCACTGCACTATGGCCTGCCTCATATTAGTCCAGACCATCTATCAGTAATAATTGCATTAAGCCCCATCTCACTTTATATTATTCTAGATCCTGTATCAGTCATGACTGCACTTGGACCTATCTCAGTTTATATTGATCGGGACACTGTATCAGTAATTACTGCAATATGCCCTGCCTCAGTTTATATCAATTTAGACCTTCGATCAGTAATCACTGGACTTGGCCCTCTCTCTGTTTCTATTAATCTAGACCCTGTATCAATTATCACTGCATGAGGCTCTGCCTCAGTTTATATTAATCTAGGCTCTGCATCAGTAATCGCTGCACTGGACATTGTCTAAGTTCATATTGATTGAGACCATGTGTCAGTAATCACTACACTTGGCCCTGCCACAGTTTATATTAAGCTAGATGCTGCACAATATGCCAAGCGTCATTTTGTTTATCAATCTAGGCCCTGTATCAGTAATCACTGCACTAGGCCCTATCTCAGTTTACATTAATTTAGTCCCTGCAGCATTGATCACTGCCTGAGCCCCTGTCCCAATTATATTTATCTGGGCCCTGTGTCATTGAACAATGCACCAGGCCCTGTCTCAGGTTATAATAGTTCAGACCGTGTATCAGTAATTACTGTACAAGAGCCTGTCTCAGTTTATGTTAATCAAGGCCCTGTTTCAGTAATCACTGCAATATGGCCTGCCTCAGTTCATATTAATCTAGATCCTAAATCAGTAACCGCTGCACTAGGCCCTGACTCACTTCATATTAATTTAGACCATGCATCAGTAATCAGTGCAATGGGCACTGTCTCAGTTTATATTGATATTGATCCTGTATCATTAATCAATGCACTAGCCTCTGTCCTACTTTATATTTACCTCGACCCTGAATCAGTAATCACTGCACTATGCCCTGCCTCAGTTTTTATTGTCTAGACCCTGTATTAGTAATCATCACACTAGGCTCTGTCTCAGTTTATATTAATCTAGCCCCTGTATTGGTAATCACTGCACTGGTCACTGTCTCACTTTATATTGATCCAGACCCTGTATCAGTAATCCTGGCATTAGAGCCTGTCTCATTTTATATAAATCAAACCCTGTATAATAATCAGTGCAATGGACACCCTCACTTCATATTGATCTAGACCCTGTATCAGTAATCACTGCACTAGCCACTGTCCTCGCTTGTATTTATCTCGGCCCTGCATCAGTAATCACTGCACTATGGCCTGCAACTTTGCTGGACCCTGTCTCCATTTATATGAGTCCAGACCACTGCACTAGCCCCTGATTCTGTTTATATTGATCTGGACGCTGTACCAGTTATCACTGCACTAGACCCAGCATCAGTTTATATCAATCTAAACCCTATGGCAGTAATCACTGCACTAGACCTTATCTCAGTTTAAATGAGTCCAGAACCTGTCTCAGTAATGACAGAACTAGAGAATGCCTCCGTTTATTTTAGTCCAGACACTGTAACAGTAATCACTGCACTAGCCCCTGTCCCAGTTTATATTTATCTAGACCATGTATCAGTAATCACTGCACAATGCCCTGTATCAGTTTCTGTCAAGCTAGAGCCTATATCAGTAATCACTGCACTAGACCCGATCTCAGTTTATATTAATCAAGACCCTGTATCAGTAATCACTCTACTGGACACTGCCTCAGTTTATATTGATCTAGACCATGTATCAGTAATCACTGCACTAGGCCCTGTCTCAGTTTATATTAGCCTAGAGCCTTGTTCAGTAATCACTGCAATATTTCCTGCCTCAGTTCATATTAACCTAGGCCCTAAATCAGTGATCGCTGCACTTGGCCCTGCCTCAGTTCATATTAATTTAGGCCATGTATCAGTAATCACTTCAATGGACACTGTCTCAGTTTATATTGACCCTGATCCTGTATCATTAATCAATGCACTAGCCTCTGTCCTGCTTTATATTTACCTCGGCCCTGTATCAGTAATCACTGCACTAGGCTCTGTCTCAGTTTACATTAATTTAGACCCTGTATCAGTAATCACTGCACTACGCCCTGCCTCTGTTTTTATCGTCTAGACCCTGTATCAGTAAACATCACATTAGGCTCTGTCTCAGTTTATATTAATCTAGACCCTGTATCGGTAATCACTGCACTGGACACTGTCTCAGTTTATATTGATCCAGACCCTGTATCAGCAATTACTGCAGTAGGCCCAGTCTCAGTTTATATTTGTCTCGGCCCTGTATCAGTAATCTCTGCACTGGACATTGTCTGAGTTTATATTAATCTTGACCCCGTATCAGTTTTCACTACACTGCACCCTGTCTCAAATTCTATTAATCTAGACCCTGTATTAGTAATGACTGCACTGGACATTGTCTGAGTTTATATTGATCAGGACCATATATCAGTAAACACTGCACTGGAACCTGTCTCAGTTTCTATTAATCTAGTCATCTATATCGTTTATATAAATGACAAATAATAGGGGACCCAGCACAGATCCCTGTGCTATGCCACTGGACACTGGCTTCCAGTAACTAAAGCATCCTTCTGCCATCATCCTCTGTCTCCTACAACTAAGCCAATTTTAGAATTATATTCTGCCCTGCCTCAATTTTTATCAATCTAGACCCTGTATCAGTAATCACCATACTAGACCTTGTCTCAGTTTACATTAATTTAGAGCCTGCATCAGTAATCACTGCACTGTTCTCTGCCGCATTTTCTATCAATCAAGACCCCGTGTCAGTAAGCACTGCACTGGACACTGCCTCAATTTATATTGAGCCAGGCCATGTATCAGTCATCTCTACACTAGGCCTGTCTCAGATTATATTAATCTAGACCCTGTATCTGTAATCTCTGTACTTGAGGCTCTCTCAGTTTATATTAATCTAGCCCCTGTAACATTAATCGCTGCACTAGGCCCTGTCTCAGTTTTTATTAATCAAGACCCTGTATCAGTGTTCACTGCAGTAGAAACTGTCTCAGTGGATATTGATCTAGACCCTGTCTCAGTTTATATTGATCTTGGTCCCACATCTGTTATCCCTGCTCTGGACTCTGTCTCACTTTATATTAGCCTAGTCCCTCTATCAGTAATCACTGCACTAGATCCAGTCTCAGTTTATATTAATTTAGTCCCTGCAGCAGTCATCACTGCAAGAGCAGTCCCAGTTATATTTATCTAGGCCCTATATCAATGAACACTGCACCTGGCCCTGTCTCAGTTTATGTTAGTTCAGATCCTGTATCAGTAATCACTGTACAAGAGCCTGTCTCAGTTTATATTAATCAAGGCCCTGTTTCAGTAATCTCTGCACTCGTCCCTGTTCTGGTTATAATAATCTGCAACCTGAATCTACAATCACTGCACTTGGCCCTCTCTCAGTTTCTATTAACCTAGACCCTGTATCAGTAATCACTACAGTAGGCCCTGCCTCAATTTATATTTATCTCGGTCCTGTATCAGTAATCGCTGCATTGGACATTGTCTGAGTTTATACTGATTGAGACCCTGTATCAGTAATTAATGCACAAGAACCTGCCTCAGTTTATATTAAGTTAGATCCTGTGCCTGTAATCACTGCACTAGAGCATACCTCAGTATTTATAAATCTAGATCCTGTATCAGTAATCAGTGCATTTGGCATTGTCTGAGTTTATATTGATTGAGACCCTGTATCGGTAAACACTGGACTAGACCCTGTCTAAGTTTATATTAATTTAGATCCTGTATCAGTAATGACTGCACTGGACCCTGTCTCAGTTTATATTAATCCAGGCCCTGTATCAGTAATCGATGCACTTGGACCGATCTCAGTTTATATTGATCTGGACACTGTATCAGTTATCACTGCACTAGACCCTGCCTCAGTTTATATTAATCTAGGCTCTGTGTCAGTAATCACTGCACTGGACATTGTCTGAGTTAATATTGATTGAGACCATTTGTCAGTAATCACTGCACTCGGCCCTGCCACAGTTTATATTAAGCTAGACCCTGTGTCAGTAATCACTGCACTGGGCCCTGTCTCAGTTTATATTGATCCTGATTCTGTATCAGTAAGCACTGCACCAGACCATGTCTCAATTTAGATTAATCTCGAAACTGTATCAGTAATCCCTGCACCATGCCCTGCCTCAGTTTTTATCAATCTCAACCCTGTATCTGTAATCACTGCACTAGGCCCGGTCTCAGGTTATGTTAATCTACACCCTGTATCAATCATCACTGCATTAGACCCTGCATCAGTTTCTATTGATCTAGACTTTGCATCAGTTCTTTCTGCACTAGAGCCTGTCTCAGTTTATATTTATCTGGACCCACTTTCAGTAATCACTGATTATGGTCTGCCTCAGTTTATATCAACCTAGACCCTATATCTGTAATCACTGCACTTGGCAGTGTCTCCGCTTTTATTAATCAAGACCCTGCATCAGTAATCACTGCAACGAACACTGTCTCCATATATATTGATCTAGGCTCTGTATCACTGCAATATTCCCTCCCTCAGTTTATATCAAATAGACCCTTTATCAGCAATCACTGAACGAGACCCTGTAACAGTTTATATTAACATAGAGCCTGCATTTGTCATCACTGCACAATGCCCTGCCTCAGTTTATATCAATCAAGACCCTGTATCAGTAATCTCTGCACTAGGCCTCTCTCAATTTATATTAGTCCAGAGCCTCTATCAGTAATCACTGCACTAGGCCCTTTCTCCACTGATATTGATCTAGATCTTGTATCAGTAATCACTGCAAAGGACACTGTCTCAGTTTATATTGATCCAGATCCTGTATCATTAATCACTGCACTAGCCCTTCTCCTGGTTTATATTTATCTAGGCCCTGTCTCAGTTTATATTAATCTGGACCCTGTATCAGCGATCACTGCACTATGCCCTGCCTCAGTTTTTTTTTAAATCAGTCTAGGCCCTGTATCAATAATCACAGCACTAGGCCCTATCAAAGTTTATATTAATTTAGCCCCTGCAGCAGTAATCACTGCCCGAGCCCCTGTCCCAGTTATATTTATCTGGGCCCTGTGTCAGTGAACAGTGCACCAGGCCCTGTCTCAGGTTATGTAAATTCAGTCTATGTGTCGGTGATTACTGTACAAGAGCCTGATTCAGTTTATATTAATCAAGGCCCTGTTTCAGTAATCACTGCACTCGTCCCTGTTCTGGTTATAATAATCTGCACCCTGAATCTATAATCACCTTGCCCTTTCTCAGTTTCTATTAACCTAGACCCTTTATCAGCAATCACTGCAATATGCCCTGTCTTAGTTTATATCAATCTAGATTCTAAATCAGTAATCGCTGCACTAGGCCGTGCCTCAGTTCATATTAATCTAGACCATGTATCAGTAATCACTGCACTAGACACTATCTCAGTTTTATATTTATCAAGACCTTTGATCAGTGATCACTGAACTAGACACTGTCTCATGTTATATTAATCCAGACCCTGCATCATTAATCACTGCACTGGACCTTATCTCAATATATATTGATGTACACCCTGTAACTTTAATCACTTCAATGGACACTGTCTCAGTTTATATTGATCCTCATCCTGTATTATTAATCACTGAACTAGCCCCTGACCTAGTTTATATTACTCTAGTCCCTGTGTCGGTAATCACTGCACTAGGCCCTGCCTCACTTTTTATCAACCTAGACCGTCTATCAATAATCACTGCACTAGGCCCTGTCTCAGTTTATATTGATCTACACCCTGTATCAGTAATCACTGCAATGGGCACTGCCTCAGTTTATATTGATCTAGACCCCGTATCAGTAATCACTGTACTATGGCCTGCCTCTGCTTATATCAATCCAGATCCTGTATCAGTAATCACTTTGCTTGAACCTGTCTCAGTTTATATTAGTCCACACCCTGTATGAATAATGACAGAGCTAGTTAATGGCAGTGGTAAGGCTAAAGTAGGTACTAATAGAGTCATAAAGGTAAGAAAGCAGAATGTGTTAACAGCAAAGCCAGAATCAGCACAGTTTATAAGAGTCCAGACCCTGGATCAGTAATCACTGCACTCGCCCCTGTCTCTGTTTATATTGATCAAGACCCTGTGTCAGTAATCACTGCACTAGACAGCATCAGTTTTTATCAATCTAAACCGTAATCCAATCAGTAATCACTGCACTTGGCCTGTCTCAAGTTCTATTAATCTAGACCCTGTATCAGTAATCACTGCACTGGACCCTATCTCAGTTTATAATGATCTAGGCCCTGCATCATAATCAGTGCAATGGACACTGTCTCATTTTATATTTATCTAGGCCCTGTATCAGTAATCACTGCACTATGCCATGTCTCAGTTTATATCAATCTATATCCTGTATCAGTAATCACTGCACTAGACCTTAACTCAATTTATATTAGTCCAGATCCTGTATCAGTAATGACAGAACTAGGGAATGACTCAGTTTATTTTAGTCCAGATACTGTAACAGTAATCATTGCACTAGCCCCTGTCCCAGTTTATATTTACCTAGACCCTGTATCAATAATCAATGCACAACGCCCTGTCTCAGTTTATATCAAGCTGGAGCCTGTATCAGTAATCACAGCACTATACCCTGTCTCAGTTCATATTAATCAAGACGCTGTATCAGTAATCACTCGACTGGACACTGCCTGAGTTTATATTGATGTAGACCATGTATCAGTAATCACTGCACTTGGTCCTGTCTCAGTTTATATTAGTCCAGATCCTTTATGAGTAATCACTGCACTAGCCCCTGCATCAGTTAATATCAAGCTAGACCCGGTAACAGTAATCACTGCACTTGGCCCCATCTCAAGTTTTATTAATCTAGACCCTGTATCAGTAATTACTGCACTGGACACTGCCTCAGTTTATATTGATCTAGACCATATATCATAATCAGTGCAAAGGACATTGTCTCTGTTTATATTTATCTACACCCTGTATCAGTACTTATTGCACTAGCCCCTGTCCTAGTTTATTTTTATCTCAGCCCTGTATGAGTAATCACTGCACTATGGCCCGCCTCAGTGTACATCAACCTAGACCCCGTATGAGTAATAACTGCACTGGACATTGTCTGAATTTATATTGATCGAGACCCTGTATCAGTAAACACTGGACTAGACCCTGTCTCAGTTTATATTAATCTAGATCCTGTGTCTGTAATCACCGCACTCGAGCATGTCTCAGTTCATATTAATCTAGATCCTGTATCAGTCATCAATGCACGTGAGCCTGTCTCAGTTTACATTAATCTAGACCCTGAATCAGTAAGCATTGCACTAGGCCCTGTCTTAGTTCATGGTAATCTAGACTCTCCATTAGTAAGCACTGCACGAGGCACTGTCTCAGTTTATATCAATCTGGATAAAAGCAAAATAGTGCGGACGCTGGAAATCTGAAAGGAAAGCATAAAATGCTGGAAAATCACAGCAGGTCAGACAGCACCTGTGGTGAGAGAAGCAGAGCTAACTTTCTGAGACCGTATGACCTTCCTCAGAGCTAAAGAGAAGTCAAAATGTGATGACATTTGCTGTTTAAGCAGGATGGAACAGGTCAGGCTGGATAGAAGGCAAGCAATAGGTGGGGGTAAGGTGACACTGACAAAAATATCATGGGTCAAAGGAAAAGGGAGTGTTAATGGCAGTGGTAAGGACAAAGTAGGTGCTAATAGAGTCATAAAGGTAAGAAAGCAGAATGTGTTAACAGCAGAGCCAGAATCAGCACACTGTGAAAGAACAACATGGAACAAGTAACTGATGGCCCTTTTGGGGGTGTGGTAGGGGGAGGGGGTGGTGGTTGGGGAAAAACGGTATAAAAATGAATAAAAAGGGGATAAAAAAGAGGATAACACAATGAATAAATGAATAAGTCTAGAAAGTGCATAATCGGAAGATGAGTTTCTGTTCCTCCAGTTTGCGTTGAACTTCACTGGGATTATGCAGCAAGTCAAAGAGGGGCATGTGGGTATCAGAGCAGGATGGTGTGTTGAAACTGTAAGCTACAGGAAGGTCTAGGTCATGCTTGCAGACAGACCGAAGGTGTCCCACAAAGCCATCTGCCAGTCTGTGTTTGGTGTCCCCAATCTAGAGGACACTGCATTGGGGGCATCGAATGCAGTGGATGAAATTGAAGGAGGTGCAATGAATCGTTACTTCACCTGAAAGGAGTATTTGGGCCCTTGGATGGTGAGGAGGGAGGAGGGAAAGGGACAGGAGTGGCATCTTCTCTGATTGCTTGGGAAGGTGCCATGGGAAGGGATGAGGTGTTGGGGGTGATGGAGGAGTGGACCAGGGTGTCTTGAAGGGATCGGTCCCTGCGGAATCCTGACAGGGGTGTGTGGGTGGGTGTGGGGTGTTGAAGGGAAGATGTGTTTGGTTGTGGCATCATGTTGGAGTTAGCGGAAATGGCAGAGGATGATCCTTTGGATGCGGGGATGGCGAGGTGAAATGTGATCAGAAGGGGGACCCTATCATGATTCTGGAAGAGAGAGGAATGCGTGAAAGCAGAGACGTGGGAGATGGGTCGGACATGGTTGAGGTCCCTGTCAACCACATTGGGTGGGAAACCTTGGTTAAGGAAAAAGGAAGGCATGTCAGAAGCATCGTTTTGGATAGTGGCATCATCAGAACAGATGTGAAGGAGGCGAGGGAACTGAGAAAATGGGATGGCGTCTTTCTGTTTTTGTATCAGCCTAGACCCTGTATCAGCAATTACTGCATTGGACCCTGCCTCCGCTGACATTAATCTTGGCCCTGTATAAGTAATCACTTCACTAGACCCTGTTCCAGCTTATATCAATCTAAACCCTGTATCAGTAATCACTGCATGAGGCCTGTCTCAGCATATAATAATCCAGGCCCTGCATCAGGAATCACTGCGCTAGACCCTGCCTCAGTTTATGTCAGTCAAGGCCCTGTTTTAATAATTCCTATACATTCCCTGTTCAATTTATTTCACGCCCTCATGTGTAACTGTAAACGCTAGATTACACTTTGCTTTAGTTATTGTTGTATAGGTGAACTTCACTGTTAATAGTACAATGGGCCCTATCTTGTTTATTACTGCAGCCGTCCATATCTCTACTTGTGGTGCAATTGGTCCTTTCCCAGTTATCACTGCACCTCACCCTGCTCCTGTTTATATCATTAGGTCTTGCGCCAGTTATTACTACATTAGGTCATGCTTCTGTTGACACTCCATTTAACCCCTTTCCAGTTTGCACTGTAGTACAACCATGTTTTAATTTATATTTCACTGCACCTTGTGTTTCGTTATATTACACTGAACTATGCTTCAGTGATCACGGTCCTTGACCTGCTGACCTTGTCTCAGTGATGACTGTACTGGACCATACGAACATACGAGCATACGAACAGGGAACAGGATTAGGCCATTCAGCCCCTTGAGCCTGCTCCGCCATTTAATAAGATCATGGCTGATCTGATAGTAACATGAAATCTGCATCAGGCCGACCCCTGATAAGCTATAACCCCCTTACTTAACACGAATCTATCCACCTCTGCCTTAAAAATAGCTCTGCTTCCATTGTTTTTTTAGGAAGAGATTCCCAAAGACTCACGGCCCTGAGAATGAAAAAAAATTCGCCTCATCTCCGTTTTACATGGGCGACCCCTTATTTTAAACAGTGACCCCTAGTTCTAGATTCTACCACAACAGGAAACATCCTCCCCACATCCACCCTATCAATACCCCTCAGGATCTTATATGTTTCAGTCAAGTCACCTCATATGCTTCTAAACCAGAGAAGATATAGGCCTAGTCTGTCCAACCATTCATCATTAGCCAACCCACCCATTCCAAGTATTAGTCTAACAAACCTTCTCTGAACCTCCTACAACACATTTACATCCTTCCTTAAATAAGGGGACCAATACTGTACACAGTACACCAAACATGATCTCACTGGTGCCCTGTATAACTGAAACATAACTTCCATACATTTGTATTCAATTCCCCTCGTAATAAATGATAACATTCTATTAGCTTTCCAAATTACTTACCATTTATCCTTTTATTTTTCTTTCAGCACTGCATCTGTGTACATAATGCTATCTGCAGTTTAACTTATTAATGCACTGGACCATGCCTGTATATACACTACAATTGACCTTTTCTCAGTTATTACTGCACTAGACTATGTCTCTATCTCTATTACATTATATGATGCTTCATTTATTAATGCACATATCCGTGCCTCTATATACACTGCAAGTGACAATTTCTGAGCTGCTGTTGCATTGCACAAAGTCTCCGTTTGTAGTAAATTAGGATTTACCTGACAACCAACTTGTGAGAAAAGTTATTGCTCATGGAATTAAAGGGACAGAAGCCATATGGATCCAAAATTAGCTGAAAAAAAGGAAGCAGGGCGTAATGGTCAATGGATATTTTTCAGGCTGGAGGAAGGTTTGTAGTGCAGTTCCCCAGGGTTTGGTATTGGACCCTTGCTTTTCCTGATATATATTCACGATCTAGGCCTTGGTGTGTAGGGGACAATTTGAAAGTTTGTGGATGATACGAAGGTTGGGAGTGTTGTAAACTGCCAGGAGAACGGTGTGGAACTTCAAGAGGACACAGACAAGTTGGTGGAGTGGACAGATAGGTGGCAGATGAAGTCCAATGTGAAGAAGTGTGAGGTGATGCATTTTGGGAGGAGGAACATGGACAGACAATATAAAATAAGGGATGGAATTTTGAAAGGAGTGCAGGAGCAGAAAGACTTGGGTATATATATGCATAGATCATCGAAAGTGGCAGGACAGGTGGAGATAGCAGTTACTAAAGCAGATAGTATCCTGGGCTCTATTAATAGGGGCATAGAGTACAAGAGCAGGGAGGTTATGTGGAATTTATATAAGGACCTCGTTAGACCTCAGCTGGAATATTGTGTACCGTCCTTGGTACCATATTAAAGGAAGGATGTGAAGATATTGAAGAGAGTGCTGAAGAGGTTTACAAGAATATTCCCAGGGATGAGAAACTTCAGTTATCAGGATAGATTGGAGAAGTTGGGACTGTGTTCCATGGAGGGGAGAAGGCTGAGAGGAGATTTGATTGAAGTTTTAAAAATCATGAGTGGGCTGGTCAGAGCAGAGAGGAAGAAACTGTTCCCATTCGTAAAAGGATAAAGAACGAGAGGGCACAGGTTTAAAGTGATTTGCAAAAGAAGCAAATGTGACGTGAGAAAAAGCTTTTTCACACAACGAGTGCTTCGGGTCTGGCATACACTGCCTGGAAGTGTGAGGGAGGCAGGTTCAATTGAGGCATCCAAGAGAGCATTAAATGATTATTTGAATTGAATTGAAATAGAAAGTGCAAGGGTGCGGGGAAAAGCCAGGTCAATGGCACTATGTCAGAATGCTCATTTGGAGAGCCGATGCAGACAAGATGGACCGAATGGCCTCCTTCTGTGCCGTTAAAGTTCTGTGATTCTATGATCCTGTGATATTACTGTATTAGGCTGCGTCATTCATTATTGTACTCTTCTATGTCTCACCTTATATTATAAAGGTCCTATCCCATTTATTAATACACTACACAAAGTCTCAGCTATTACTGCACTATAAAAGGTCTCTGTTAACTGGATAGAGTTGGAGAGAAAGCCAGGTAGATAGGTGGGTATTAATTTTTAAAATGTTATAATATCCTGTAGGTAAAAAGGTTTTGGAAGAATACATTTAGTCTGGTCACTAACTATGAGACGTTGTGTGCAATTTCTAATTGCTCCAGTGTAATGTGTGTAATGTTTGTGCTGAAAGGTTGGGGTGAATCTTGGAACATTCCCTTCATCAATGAGATTGAGGAATAGAAATAAATGTGTACCACATTGCACTGCACATTGCACAACTTAGTCACACATTGCATTGTGTTGGAGATGAATAATTCATACTTGAGTTGATCAGTGGCAATTGCTCACAGTTTTCTTTAATTTCCAGATATTTTTCACTTTGCCGATAGGAATTTCTGTTTGCTTTTGGCTTGGCCACTGATTGTGAGAGACAGAGTCTGAAGCCGTATCCTCAAGCGAATGGGCGGCCGCAAGCTCCGAATAACCAACGTTCTTGAGTGTGAAAGGTGTGTGTGTGTGTGTGCATATGTGTGTGACACTGTGTGTGTGTCTGTGTGTGTGTGTGTGTGTCACTGTGTGTGTGTGTGTGCATATGTGTGTGACACTTTGTGTGTGACTGTGTGTGTGCGTCACTGTGTGTGTGTGACTGTGTATGTGTCTATGTGTGTGTGTGTCACTGTTTGTGTGTCTGCGTGGCTGTGTGTGTGTGGCTGTGTATGTGAATGTGTGCAGCTATATGTTTGGTTGTGGATGCGGGTACGTCTAGAACATGTCATGCTTCATTGCTTGAAAAAGACATTATAATTATTTTTCAGCACGATACGATAGTTTATTGAGAATATATCTATATGCTGCTTATGCTGCCGTTAATATTTATCGATAATGGATTGTCTTGAGTGCTCTGGAAAGTTATGCCAAGCTGGCCATTCCGTTGTCAAGGAAAATACATCTTTCAAATGACTCACTGAACTTCTTCCCTCTCCTCCTCTGACTCAGACAACACCTAAATCAGTTAACCTATCTTCCCTCTCTCAGACTTCACTTATCTCACTTACACAGACTCACAAGGGCCGCATCTGGCAGCTACGAGGAACCAATGTTTAAATCTTTCGCTTAAAGCACATTATCACTGAAAAGATTAAGCGCCAAAACTTCATCAGAGCAAAATTCAGTGCCATAAAGACACAGCTCACTCACTTAACCTCTCTCCTCTCTTTCTCTCAGGCAGCACCAAACCCTCTTAAAACTTTCCATTTCAGAATAACCGCCTGTGAACAGTATTATTGTTTTAATTTCCCCTCTTTTCTCCCTGTGATAACCTTCAATCCATCTCGCCTTCAGTTAAAATGTTAGAACCAAAACAATCTCATTTATTTAATTCTTTAAAATGAAAATGGAGGTGAATGTAATGCTGAGGCCGGCAGCACTCTGTGTGGTTGTTCTTGATGCTGTCAGAGTGAGTTCACCCTCACAGGCAGGAAGACTGTTCACGGTGATAACATGAAACTGACGCCTGTTGTTTCATTCTCAGGTAACACAACTTCCTGTTTCTCTGCTGCCGGTTCCAAACCGCACATCTCACTTCTGAGCAGAAAATAAATCCAGGGGCCACAATCTGGTGAGAACATCTGTCAAGGCGGCCTATATCTGGCCACAGAGTCAGGGCAGAGTCACACAGATCACATTGCGGTGACATTTACAAATGAGCCTGTGTGATCCGTTTCGAGCTTCCATTTCCAGGACATAACTGGATGGTCAGTCACTGAGCTCCCTCGAGTCCCTGAAGCGGGGAAATGAGATCTTGCTCCCTTTCATTTTTCGTTGTCATACTCCACCACCCGCCCCCACTCTAACTCCCCCTGCACACCCCACCAACACCGCATCCCACCACCACCCTCCCGCCACCCGCCACGCGCACACACTCCCTGAACATACACTTTCCCTCCAAACTTGTTTCCTCTGTTTCTCTGCAACATTCCGTCTCCCTTTTTCATTTTAAGTCTCCTTCCCTTAGTTTTATCTCTGTCTATCTCTCTGTGTATCTCTGTCCACCTCTCTGTGTGTCTATTAAATAGAAGCGTTCAAAATCATGAAAGTTTTGATAGTGTGAATAAAGACAGACTATTTCAATTGGTAGGAGGGTCGGTAACCAGGGACGCAAATTTACTTTATTGAACAGGAAGACAGGAGGATAATTGCTTATTTTTTTAACACGGCCAGTTGTTCTGAACTGGAATGCGCAGCTTGAAAGGGCGATGGAATCATACCAATAGTAACTTTGTAAAATGAATTCTATAAATACTTAAAGGGGTTAAAATTTGAAGGATGACAGGGAATAGGGTCAATTGAAATGCTCATCTATATCATTGTCCCAGCACCTTTCCTGTATCTACCTCTGTCCCTCATCGAGCCCAAATAAAATGCAATAATTACACAGCTTTCGCCTTCTGCTAATCCTGTCTTTTGACAGCGCTTGAGTGTGTGTGTGTCGATAATTGCCAGGAATCATTCGGAAGTTCACTACTGTTTACAAACCACTACGTTGAACAAAATAATAACACTGAATAGAGCTCGTTTAGTAGAAAGCACGATTATCTTTAACATTTTCGGCTCTGATTTTTCCTCTGGTGAGGTTTTGGTGTTCAATCCTTTCAGTCATCATGTGCCTCAAGCTGAAGATTTAAACATTGGTTTCGACAAGCTGCCGGGTCCGGCCCTTGCGTGTCTGTGTAAATGGAGAACTATCGGTAAGAATGAGAGGGAGCAGATTATTTTCTGTTCCTCTGACAGATGCAGCATTGACCCTGCAGATAGCAGAAATCTCTGGAGTCCGCCATGATTGTCCTCCCCTTGGGTATAACAGCTCTCAGTCAGGCGGAGTCAGTCACACGGGCCTCTGTCATGATGTTTCCGCTCCGTTTTTACCACACAAATCCCTGGGTCACTCAGCATAACACAGAAGCCTGCGCTAAGGCCCTAAACATCATTGCTTCCTCACACTTTCACACCCTATAACAGTCAGATGTTTATTAGAACCCCTGCCTCTCTTTATGTAAGATTACCAGCAGCCTCTGTTATTGATACACTGCAGCCGGCCTCTGTGGTTATTATTGGACCAGGCCCCAGTCTGGCCCGGGCCCGGCAGTCAGAACTCCCTTTGCAAATCCAAGGAGGGAGATGTTGTTTGTATTTTTGGTGAGGGCGAGAAGGTCAAAGCAGCAACAATGTCCCAGGAACCTGTCCTTTGCTGGATGGAGAAACTGTCCAGAGTTACTCTGTCTTTAATTCCTCCTCCTGAGTGTAAGAAAATAATGGATAAAAGAACAGAAAGGCTGACATATAAACTATCACCGTGAGCACAGGCCGTTAATAAATGGTCAACTCTCTGGATTGAGGCTTCAATCCACAACCGTTTGACCCAGGGGTAAGAGTGACGCTAATTCGTCAATGCTGACATGATGTATCCCCAGTTCCCATTGCAGTAGTACAACGGCAACATATGACAGATGCTAGAAATCTAAAATAAAAACCGAATGTGCTGGAAATCCTCAACAGGTCAGACAGCAGGTGTCGAGTCTGTTTGTTTTCCGGATCGTCATATTCTTTGCAGCCTTGGGGAAAGTGTGGAGAGGCGGGAGGATTTTGGAGGCTAATTAAAAACCGGCGTTCTGTCACACGGACACTCTTCCCGTGGTCAACGGAGCCGGGGGTGGAACCTGAACACAGATCTTACAGCTCAAAAGCAGGAGGACCACAACTGTACCACTCGGGTGTGCAGTGCCTGTGGAGAGAAGTAGGGTTAAAGTTTCTAATCGATGAATCCGGTTCTGCTGAAGGGTCATCGCCATGAAACGTTCACTCTGGTTATCGCCACAGATTCTGCCTGATCTGCAGAGTGATTCCAGAATGTTATGTTTTATTTGCTATTACACTAGACTGTGTCAGTGTTATTACACTAACTCCATCCCATTCATATTGCAGTGGTGCGTGACTCTGTTATTGGGCATTAGGCCAAACATTTGCTACTGTATCAATTGGCGCTGTCTCACACACACTATTATATCAGACCCAACTTCGATTTGGGTGGATCAGGTGCTGACTGTGCCGTTATCACACTGGACCCAGTGAGTATTCATTGACGCAGTGCAACCTGCCATCCCCTGTTATCATCAAACATTGCATTTGTTACACACAACTTCCCTGTTTTTAATCTGTTCCCTGTGTCCAATCTCATTGTATGAAACGCTGTCTCTGTAATGGCTGCACTAAGAACCGACCTGCTATTGAAATTCACATGCAAACCTCTCTCATTATTTCTCAAAACTTTGTGCCTATCACTTTTCAATAGGAACCTGTTTCTGATATTGTTAACGTTGACCCTGCTTCTGTTAGTGATCCATAATGACCTCTTTCATTTGTTGTTTAATGCAAAGCATTTTTGCAATTATGCTTACATAACAACCTGTTTACTCGAATGTTATACCAGGTCCCCTCTCTCTCTTATTCCTGAACTAGCCCATTTCTCTGTTTATGTTACTCCCAGGGAAAGTTCGTGTTATCACTGTACTAGCACATGTCTCTGTCTGTATTAGACCAGGTATTGTACCAGTTATTACTGCACCAGCCGATTTCTCTGATAATATTTGACCAGGTCCTGTCTCTCCAAATTACTAAACTACTCCATATCTCTGTTTCTATTACACCAGGTCCTGTTACTGTTATTACTGCACCAGCTTATATTTCCATTTATATTTCCAAGCTTGTCTCGATTAATACTGCACTAGCCCATATCATTGGTTACATTACATCAGGCCCTGTCTCTGTCATTACCTCATTAGCCAATATCTCTTTTTATATTGCACGAGATCTCATCTTTGTTATTCTGCACTGGTCCATATCTTTGCCTATATTACACCAGGTCCGCTCTCTGCTTATGCTGCACTTGATCCTGGTTTATTTTGGTTAAGATTACATTGAATATATAACACACAGACAGGCCAATCAGGCAAAAATGATTCGAGTGGTTGTGGTGGAATTTGTGAAGATAACGATAAAAACAGTGGAAGCAGAAATATTGGAATTTCTCTGGAGAGCAGCGGGAGTTCCAATTCTTCTCATCAGCAGGAATAATAAGCCGGGGAATTACAGGTGTATTTATCTCATGTCAGGTATAGATAGTGTTTTATTTTAGCCATCATTTGAAGAAACAACCTCACATTCGATATATATCAGGAAATTCTGTGAGATGCTGAGTGGTCATGTGTTCATAAACTGCTCGTTATTCTCGATGTGATTTAATTCACTTTCCAACTGACTATCGGAGACAGATAAACCTACCTCAGAAACTAAAGAGTCAGTCGGACATCATTTTATAAACAAATGCACACAACAGAATAGTTATCAATAAATTGTTACAGCGTTAAACAATCTGCAACTCAAATCAATGCGTAGTTTTGCATTTGAACACAATCACTGAAGGCGGGAATGGACTGAAGTTTGTCACTGAGAGAAAGGAAGGGAAATTACTGAAAAAAATGGATTTTCTCCTAAGAGTGTTATTAGATAACAGCAGATTCGAAATGAGTAAGAGACTGTCTCAGAGAGAGAGAGAGAGATAGAGGGACAGAGGGAGAAAGAGGGAGAGGGAGAGAGACAGAGAGAGAGGGGGAGAGAGAGAGAGAGAGAGAGAAGAGGTTCAGTGAGTTAGACGCTGCCTCAGACAGAGAGAGAAGAGACCTTCAGTGAGTTTGATGATGGACGTGATCGTCTTAGTAACGACACGGTCAGTATGACATCACTTCCTAAACAAAGTGCACAACGAAACATGTTATCAATAAATATTTACAGTACTAAATCATTCGTAGTTACATTTTGAGTGAAAGAAAATTAAATATTGAAACATTCTGGTGGAGATCATCGTTAATTTTTGAGAAATGACGGTATAAGCAAAAGGCATTTTTTTTTGCATACAACACACATAACAGGCGACACCTGATATACAATTTCGCTGACTGAAGCTAAATGAAAATAACTGTCAGATGTTGCAAAGAATGGGCCATCAAATACCGCCCGTTTTAGGCCAACTCCAGAGAAAAATTCCCACGTCAACATCTTTGTTTATAATATTACCCCTCCAACTCACAGAGACATAGAGCACTGCAGTAATAACAGAGACATGGCCTAGTGTAGAAATAACTGAGGCAGGGTTAGCGCAGAAATTACTGAATAAGTATCTGGCTTCGTATCAATTGATATTAATCTACTCTCGGGGCTAGGACAGTAATTATTAATCCGGCGCATAGATTAATAAACTCCTAGAGAGGACCTGGTGCAGTAATAACTGAGATTGCCTCTCGTGTAAGATAAATAAAAACATGATCTATTGGAATAAAAACAGAGACAGGGTGAGTGTGATATAAGATGTATGAACTCGTGCAGCAACAACTAAGACAGGCTTGACTGTTGTATATACAAACACTAGGTCCAGAGACTTTGCCGTAGGTAATGCAACCAGAGACACGGCCGAAATCGGAACAGCTGAGACGAGGCCGAGCACTGAAATAACTGCGGCAGGGACTGGTGTAATATTATCATGGACTGAATCTATTTCAATATAAACAAAGTCAGGGTCTGGTGCAGTAATACTGAGACAGGGCTGATTGCTCCAATTATTGATACAGCTTCGACAGCAATATAAACCGAGACTGGGCCTTGTCTCAGCGATTGCTGAGCCAGGATTTAGTGCATTAATAACAGACTTGGCCTTGTGTAACATAAACAGGGACATCGCCTGCACAGCAATAACAAAGACAGGGTCTATTCTAATAGAAACTGAGACAATGTCTAGTGTAATATAAACTGAGGCAGGGTCTAGTGTAATATAAACTGAGACGGGGTCTAGAGCAATTTAAACCGAGACAGGGTCTAGTGTAATATAAACTGAGACAGGGTCTAGTGCAATATAACCTGAGGCAATGCCTAGTGCAATATAAACTGAGACGGGGCCTAATGCAATATAATCTGAGACAGAGTCCAGTGTAATATAAACTGAGACGGGGTCAAATGTAAAATAAAACTGAGACAAAGTCCAGTGTAATATAAACAGAAATAGGGTCTAGCGTAATATAAACGGAGACAGGCAGGGAAATACATACTGAGATACGGTCTAACAGAAGATAAGCAAAGACGTCATCTAGTGTAATATAAACAGGGACATGATCTACTGGAATAAAAAGTGAGGCAGTGCCGAGTGCAGTAATAATTGAGGCAGGGTCTTGTGTAATATGAACAGCAACATGGTCTAGTTCAGTAATAACCGAGACAGGGTCTGGTGAAAGGAAACTGACATGGGGTATACTGTACAGATCCTGTTACAGGACCTTGACTAATGTAAACTGAGACAGAACCTAGTGCAGTAATTACCAACAAAGGGCCTGGATTAATATAAACAGAGATGTGGGCAAGTGCAGCAATAAGAGAGCCACTGTATTAACAATAATAACAGTGAAAGGGCATCATGTAATATAAACAGGGACATAGACTGGTGCAGCATTAACCGAGACATCCACTAGTTTAGTATAAACGTGGCAGGGTCTAGTACTGCAATAACTGAGACAGATCTCGTGTCATGCAAACTGGAACATGCTCTGGTTTAGTATAAGCAGAGACAAGTACTAGTGGAGTAACAGCTGAGACATGGGCGATTGTCATATCAGCCAAGACATGGCTCAATGCAGTCATAACGAAGGGAATGCCGAGTGTAATATGGCCTTGGTCCGGTGTATTAACAACTGAGATTGGGCCTATACAGAAACAACTGAGACACGACCTATTGTAATATGATCAGAGACTTGAATTAGTGTAATATATACAGAGACTTGAATTAGTGTAATATATACAGACACAGGATCAAGTTTATTATGAACAGGGACATGGTCTAGTGCAGTAATGATTGAGACAGTGTGTCTGTTTCATAAAATGCCAGTCATCGCTGTTTCACTGCCATCTATTGGACCGACTTCGCTATTGCAGATGCTGTGAAAATATCGGATTCAGTGACTGCATCTGATATCCATGATAGAATCATAGAATTCTTACAGCGCAGAAGGGTGTCATTCGGCCAATCATGTCCGTGCTAAACCCCTGAAGAATCAATTAACCTATTGTCACTCTTTCCCCGTAGCCCAGCATTTTATTTCCTTTTCAGGTAATGATCCGATTTATTTTCGAAAGCATCAATTGTTCCTCAATCCACCGCACACTTAGGCAGTGCATTCCAGGTCCTTACAGCTCACTGCGTGAAAAGGTTTTTCCTCTTGTCTCCATTGTTCCTTCTTCAGATTACTTTAAACTTGTGCCCTCTGGTTCTCGATCTTTCAACCAATGAGAACAATTTCTCCCTATCTCCCCTATCCAGGCGCTTCATGATATTTAATACCTCTATCAAATCTCCTCTAAACTTTAACTTCTCCAAGGAGCTTAAAGCCAACTTCTTCACTCTTTATACGTAACTGGAGTTCCTCTTCTGGAACATTTTCCATGAATCTTTCTTGTGCCTCCTCTTATGCCTTCAAATTATTCCAAAAGTGTGGTGCCCGGAATTGGATGCAATTCTCCAGTTGAAGCCTAAGCAGCGTTTCACACAAGTTTAACATAGCCTGCTTGCTTTAATACTCTTTTATCCTATTGATAAAGTCCAGGATGCTGCATGCTATATTAAGCAGGCTCTCAACTTGTCCTACCACCTTTTACTAATTTATACAGATCAACATCCAGGCCCATCTGCTCCTGCAGCACCTTTGGAATCATACCCTTTAATTTATATTGTCTCTCTGCGTTATTCCGACCAAAATGAATAACTTCTCACCTTCTCTGTGTTAAATTTCATCTGTCACTCGTCCGCCCATTCCACCAACCTCTCTATGTCGTTTTGAATTTCTACACTATCCTCCTCATGGCTCACAATGTTTCCACATTTCGCATCGTCCACATATTTTGAAATTGTGCCCTGTACACCAAACCTAGCTCATTAATAAATATTATGAAAAACAGGCGTACCAGCACCGATCCCTGGGGAACTTCATTATAATTCTTCCCGAGACCGATAAACAACCATTCAAAACTACTCTTTGTTTACTGGCAGTCAGCCAATCCTCTATCCATGATGTTACCATCCATTTTATTCCAGTGTTACACAACTTTTTTCACAAGTCCGTTGTAGGGCACTTCATCAAATGTCTTTTGGAAGTCCATGTAAACCACGTCAGCAGCATTATCCTCATCAGCCATCGCTGCTATGTCATCAAAAAACTCAAGCAAGTTAGTTAAACATGATTTACCCTTTACTAGTCCATGCTGGCTTAATGTATCAAGAAACCACGTCGACTGATGTGTCAGCTCATTACCTCCTGTGGAAAGTCCCGATATTTAAGGTGCAACTATTGCAGATTAAGGTGACTGATCGATGCACTTTAAGGTCAGCAAAAGAGCAAAATGTCTCAATTCGTATTAATTAATTCTTGATCTTGTCCAACTCAACATATGCGATGTGACTATACCCTCTGCACTACCTGTTACTATTCGGGTGGCACTAGTCTCCTCCACCGTGAAAACTGGGACAAAATATTGATTAAGCGTCTCTGACATTTCTGCATTCTCCACTATTAACTTCCCAGTCTCATCCTCCAAAGTACCAACATTCGCTTTAGCTATACTATTTCCTTTTATATACTTGTAGAAGCTTTTGCTCTGAGTCTTTACATTTTGCGCTAGTTTTCTTTCATAATTTACCTTTTCTCTTTTTATTATTTTTTCAGTATCCCTTTGTTGATCTTTAAACGTTTCCCAATCTTCCAGCCTGCCATTGACCTTTGCAATTTGGTATGCCTTAGTTTTTGCCTTTAACTTCCTTGCTTAGCTGTGGATGCTTTTTGCCCCCTCTTACCGCCTTTCTTCCTCTTTGAAATATATTTTACTTGGGAGGAATTGAATACCTCCTTAAATATCTGCCACTGTTCATCAACTGTCGTACTTTGTCGTCTTCCTGCCCAGTCTAATAGGGCCAAATCTGCCCTCATGCCTATGTATTTACCTTTGTTTAACGCCAGAACACTAATGTGGGACTGAAGTTTCTCGCTCTCAAACTGAACTTGAAATTCTAGCATGCTATGGTCACTCTTCCCTAGAAGATCCTTTACTATGAGATCATTAATTAATCCCATGTCATTACACAAAACCAAATCCAGAATAGCCCGCTCCCTGTTTGGGTCCACAGCATATCCAAGAAACAACCTCTCATACACTCCATGAACTCTCCCTCGAGGCTACCCTTGCCAATTTCATTAGTCCGGTCCATCTGCATATTAAAATCACCCATGGTTATTGTCGTGCCTTTTTTACGTGCTTCCAGTATTTCCTGGTTTATACTGTAATAAGTGAATATAATCTTTCCCTATCTTTTTTGCCCACAAAATGGTGGTCTTGGATTTTCGAATTTTCTGCTAATGGAAACATTTATACACAATATACCACGTCAAATTTCTTATCATTTTCAATATTTCAATTAAATGTCTCCTTTAATAATTTGACAGAAGAAGACTAATAACTGCTTCTCTAGCCTGCTCACATTGAAGGTCATCTCCCCTGGTACCATCCCAATCTACTTTCTCCAACACCTTGACATTCACATAAATGGTATTTCCTTGGTGGCTAAACAGTGGTTTATAAAGGAATATCATTGATTTCCGCCATAAACATCAACAAAAATAAGGACCGAGCCTGATTAGATCCAATTTAGATTTCTAAGAGAACATATCTGACATTGGTGTTTTGATATGTGAATCAATGAACCCGAAACCACTCGATGGTCCAAATTCAAGAACGGATTGAAAATAATCCGCCAGCAGAGGGCGCCAAATCCAAGCATGCTAATTAGAAAGTCACGTGTCATCAAAGCTAAAGCCAATAAGGATGGTACCCTGACTGAGGTCTCTCAGAGTGAGGGGTCGCCCATTTAAGACAAGGATGAAGAGGAATTTCTTCCCTCAGGGATGGCGAATCTGTGGGATTCTTTATCCCAGAGGACTGTAGAGGCTGGGCTGTTAAATATATCCAAGGCTGAGGACAGATTTTTAATCAGTAAGAGAATCAAGGCTTATGGGGAAAAGGCAGGAAAGTGGAGTTGCGTATTATAAGATCAGCCATGATCTCGTTGAATGGTGGAGCAGATTGGTAGGCTGAATGGCCTACTTCTGCACTGATGGTCTTATGGCAGCAATGGGCCTGGCCCTCTGCAGTGTGTGGGTGGAACAATGAAATGCACAGAGCCCATGTTCTCTCTCTCCTTCTCAATCTCTGGATCATTCCATTCACATTCACTGAGAGAGATTCACTCAGACATGTTTCTGATAATACTGGCGGCTCTGTTGGACAGTAAATGCTGGATTATGTTTATCAAGATAGATTAGCAGGTTGGTCCAAAGAGCTTGTACTGGGAATTAATGTAGGTAAAGACAGTTTGGTAAATTGGAATTTACTAACCCTCATAGAGGTCGATCGACTCTCTTTAAATTTCTGCTCTTTTCTTCATCTATTTTCACAGGCGGACTATGTGCAGATCCAGTAACGTAATCACTGGTGACATTAACTGCGTCAGAAGGGGACTCGGTGCAGTTAGATTGTGTATATACAGTATGCAATGGTATCTGCAGAAACCGGCACAACCTGCAAGTTGGGTAATCAGCAAACTAATAGGACTGAAAATAGTTGAAATCTCAGGACGATATCTGGCGGCTGCTGACGCGTCTAAGAAGTCCGGTTATCTCAATATAAGTGGCCTGAGTGCGGAGAGTGCTGTGAGGCCCAGTGTCAGGTAAAAGCCGAAAACCCGTACAGAAACCTCAGCGAGTATTCACTGCTCAGCTAAGTGTTTTTGATGTCTATCTGTGAGTTTAGTTTGCTCCCGAGCTCACAGAGAACAAAAACTGACAGGTTTATTTTGAAAGATTTGTATTGTTGCATTCGGCCTTGTCCAAATCAGCAGAGAGCCGGCCTGGAAAATTTTGAGACTCGACACCTTGGCCCGAGTTATAGCTCTTCAGTAAATATCTCGGAGCTTACCCGAAAATTTGATGTACCAACAGAGGTAGAGAAAGCTCACAGGCATGGAATAACTATAGCTGATCATTATGGTCTGTTCTCCCACACAGTTAACTCAAAGGGATCTTGGGACACTTGGTTGACACCACTCGTTACTGTAACAAAACAAAGAATGTGTCAAAGTCTGGAATTGATTTTAACACATGAAATAGACAATGACGCTTTAAATATAGAATTACCAAACAGCATGACCATTATCAGAAAGGGCCGTAGAGAGCACGCAGTGTCTGGTGTAGACTTCGACAGACAGTAACTGAATTTTAGACGGCTTTTCAGGTGAGGAGGTGAGGTGAGCGTGACTGCCTTTGACATCAAGGCCGCATTTGATGGAGTGTGACTTCAAGGAGCCCTATCAAAACTACAGTCAATGGGAATCAGGAGAAAACTCTCCGCTGGTTGGAGTCATACCTAACACAAAGGAGGATGGTTGTGGTTGTTGGAGGTCAGGCATCTCAGCTACAGGAGTTCCACAGGGTAGTGTCCTAGGCCCAACCATTTTAGCTGCTTCATTAATGGCCTTCCTTCGATCATAAGGTCAGAAGTGGGGCGTACGCTGATGATTGCACAATGTTCAGCAATTCGCGACTCCTCAGATACTGAAGCAGTCCATGTCCAAATGCAGCAAGGCCTGGACAACATCCAGGCTTGGGCTGAAAAGTGGCAAGTAACATTCACACCACACAAGTGACAAGCAATGACCATCTCCAACAAGGGAGAATCCAAGCATCGCCCTTTGATGTTCAACGGCTTTACCACCGTTGAATCCCGCAGTATGCACATCCTGGGGGCTACTATTCACCAGAAACTGAACTGGACTAGGCATATAAATACTGGCTACAAGAGCAGGTCAGAGGCTAGTAATCCTGCGGCAAGTAACTCACCTCCTGACACACCAATGCCTGTCCACTATCTACAAGGCACAAGTGAGGAGTGTGATGGAATACTCCCCACTTGCATGGATAAGTGGAGCTCCAACAACAGCCAGGAAGCTTGACACCATCCAGGACAAAGCAGCCCACTTGATTGGCACCACATCCACAAAAATTCAATCCCTCCAATACGATGCACAGTAGCAACAGTGCGTACCATCTACAAAATGCACTGCAGGAACTCATCAAGGCTCCTAAGACAGCACCTTCCAAACCCACGACGACTACCACTTAGAAGGACAACGACAACAGATAGATGGGAACACCACCGCCTGGAATTTCCCCTCCAAGTCACTCACCATCTTGACTTAGAAATATATCGCCTTTCCTTCACTATCGCTGTGTCAAAATCCTGGAACTCCCTTCCTAGCAGCAGCATGAGTGCACCTACACCACACGGACTGCAACGGTTCGAGAAGGCAGCACACCGCCACCTTCTCAAGGGCTGTTAGGGACAGGCAATAAATTCTGGCCCAGCAGGTATCCTGTAAAATGAACTAAAATTACAATTTAGCATCGTACAAGATAATACAATATAGCAAAGTCCAGCAGAAGATAACGGATCTGATGAGTGAAATATTGCTGTCAGAAATAGAGATCACCCTCATGCGTTGGAAAGAGTAAGATATCTAGGAATGTAATCACTAAAGTGAAGCTCAAATTCATGTGTCGGATGTTATCGACTTGTATTTACAGGGACAGTCTTACACCTGTTTTCAGGCAATTGGTGAATCAGAAGATTCAAGCCAAGAGAGGGACCTGGTGATGACATCGCTGTTGTGTAATCAAACTGAGCCCAACTTCAGTTACACTTTGCCTGGAGGATTCGGGTCTCTGGGACTTGTGATCACAAAGTGAAGCTTTGAGGGAGCTTCAGCATTGACGGAGTGTGGGGGAGGGGAGTGTTCATGCGTCAGAGTAACTGCCAGTGTGACGTAATTCTGCGGCATGCGTGACGTAGGTCTGTCTGTGTGACATCACTTTGTAAACTTTGTGACGTCATCAGACAGTCTGTGTGACGTCAGGCTGTCTGGTTTGAGGAACAGAAACATCTTCCTCGGAGCTGATCTGAATATCGAACCCTGAGTTTAAGGGAAATAAAACAGGAAACAGGAACAGGAAAGACGGTTTAACCTGTAGATTCATTTGGTGGTTGATCTGTCGGTCGAGCCGGAATCTGCAGTTTGTTTTCTCGGCCGCTGTTGGAAACAATTGGGTGGCAGTTTGATCCGAGGTGAATGTGGTTTCCTCTCGGTTTGTGTTTGAGCGGCTGACAGCGCCGCTGAACATTGTGGCTGCGCCTGCCCGAGATTCGATGCAAGTCCCATCAGACAGGATCTGCCAGACACAGCCCAATGTACAGGGATGAGACTGATTTTCATCATAAGCTCCGGCTGCGAGTCCTCCTTCGGAGCAACTCTTCAAAGTTAACTTTCTCCGCTCAGGGAGAGAGATGTGACTGCCGGAAAGGTGCTGTTGCTACTTTTTTTGCCTCACCAATTGCCTGAAAACAGGTGTAAGACTGTCCCTGTAAATACAGCCCGATCGGGGCTAGCCAGTACCAGAATAAAACACAGTTTACCCCATAAATGATACTTAAAGCAGCCACTTCTCTTTCGTCGAAGCAATTGAGGACAGTAGCTGAATGAAAAAATCTCCATGACTCAGATCTGAAATGCATACGCAAACAGGAAATTACCTGACTGGAGGGTGTTTAAAATTCGGATTGAAACCTTGATTCGGAAATGAGGCGAAATGTGTTTGTTCCATAATTACCTGTCATAATTACCACTCCTCCCCCCACCGCACCCTCCCCGCCAACCCCCCCTCCCCCCAACTCTCTCCCCCTCCACCCCCACCTCCTCCCCCCCCTCCCCCCACAACCATTTCAACCTCGATGCTGGGTGGCTGCATTGTCGCTGCCCGCTCTATAAAATGTAAATTGTGATTAGAAGGAACTCGTTGTAATCTGCACCATGAAGTATCTTCTGATGTTTCACAGCATCCTCTCACCTCACTTCCTTGTGTATCCAGTGATGCTTTAAGGCTTGTAGTTGGGAACTCGCTGTCAGCGAATGGAAACAACCCGAGCTGAGCTATATAGTCAATGTCCTTTAAGAGGAATGGTTACATGGTTAGGGACGGGGGTGGGACTGGACCTCCTGGTCTAGTTATTACAATTCAGAAGCACTGGTTTGTTAATGGCGTCAGAAAAAGTTTGACACTCGAAAGGAGAATGAACATTGCGGGAACTCTGTGCTCGGGGCTTGTTTTAAAGAGTGATAACACAACCTGATGAAATGTCTTCGTTTTCTATAAACTGTTTTTGAACCAGCAAAATAATCTGATCAAATAGACACCACGTACAGGCTTTGACAAAAGGGGCTTAGAAGGAGAGAGTGGAGATGGGGAAAGCGCTGCATAAGAGTTCAGGCAGACAATGAACGATCATCAAAAGACTAAATGTGAGTTAGCACAATACAAATTTATTTGTGGAATTAAATTTTACTATAGTTGCAAGTTAAAATCAGCTAGTATAATTCCTCACTTGCTGCTCACCCGTTCTTCTTCAGCGTTGTGTTTGTTTTGATATTTTATTTAAGACTGTGACCCTCACAGGCTGAGATATTGCTTCAGTTTAGCAGTGAGAGCGCCCTCTGCTGAGCACCAACGGGAAATCCCAGTGGGGTTTTTGTACGGCATCCCCTATATCTCTGCAGCAGTGTGGGTTGCGTGGCACAGAAATACACGGCGCCGTCGGAGAGAAGAGCCCCGGTGATATTTAAAGGAACCGTTTTGTTTCCTTTGTGCAAAACAGCAGAGAACCTGCCTGGGAAATCTGGAGACTTATCTGCATTCCCTGAGCTATATATCTTCATCAAATATATCGGAGCTTTCCCGGGATACTGGATGTACCAGAACAAAGTTGGGGCAGAAGCCGTCGAGTAATTACAATCCAGTTTTATGCTCTGTCCTTCCAGAACCTTTAATTCAGGGGGATCCTGGGACACTGAATATTGACCATTTGTTCCTGCAACAAAACACAGAATGTAGCAAATATCTGGGAGTGAAGATAACACAAGTAACGGACACTGACCATTTAAACATTGACTCACCGGGTAGCAAGATCATTATTAGCAGCAAAGAACATGGGGAGCACATGGTGACAGGATTAGAGTTCGGAAGAAATAAGATAAGATTTGAGATATGTTGACACTTCTGTTCTGATATTAAAGAGGAAATTCAGATCAGGGGCAGGCTTCACCTACTGAGAAACTGAGGGGCGTTTCCCAGCGACAGGATTGGCTGATCTCTCAGAACTGATGACAGTTGGACACCAATCAGTGTTAGCTTTGGGCCGATTATTTCTTCTGAGTTTCTCTTTCTCCCTGTCTTTCTCGGTTTTTCCCGATCTCCCTTGGTCTCAGGATCTCTCTGGCTCGCTTTGTCTTTCGGTCTCTGTGGCTGTATCTCCCCTCTGGCTGTTCTGATCCTCCGTCACACACGCTTTCTCTGCCTCTTTCTCTGTCACCCGATTTCCCTAATTTCAGAGTGCGGAAAATCAAATTTATTCCAGTCGCCCATTTCAATAAGTTCAGAAAAGTTCTCAATCAACAGGAGCAGCTACAATAGATAAACTATTTAACCGCAGCTCAGAGGCAGCATTAAAATGGAAACAGCTAAGTTTAAATCCCAACGATGGCAGGCGTCCTATTCTTTGTCTGTGTTGATATTTAAGACTCGGCATCCCATCGGGATCTCGGCTGTTTCATTTCGTTAAAGCAAGCTTCTTTTAACCAGTAATGGCCGAGGCATTAAAATAAACAAGGGAACCGCTAGGATTTAAAGTAAAGTTTGAATTAGCCCGCGTGTATAAGCTCACCTGCACTAAGATACATTATAATAATAAGAAGAACTCGAGAAATGCGACATAGTCATGCAACAATATCATGCTCCAGTAATTGCAGCTCCCTGATCGTCTCTGTGCATTCACTGCAGCGGGTACGGGCAAGGTAACATGGTGGTTATGGAACTGCTCTACTAATCTAGGAGGCCAAGTGCCTCTCGGAAATCATCCTTTCCCTATCACCTGCTATGTTATCTTATTTTTCTTTGACTTCCTGGAATTCCTGCCTCCCTTTCGAGCATTGTTCTTCTCACTATATCCCGTAGATTTCCTCACTGTCTATACCGGTTTCTCTTGGTTTGCCTCTCTTCGTTGCTCAATCTGTATTGTCTTCATATTTCTGCATCTGTTCCCTTCACTGTGTCTTCATCTCCCTCCCTGTCTCCATTCTCCCTCATTTCTCTCACTGTCTCTCGGACTGTTTATCTCACTGATTTCTATCATTCCCTTTCCTCCTGTTTATCTCCCCGTATCTCCATCTGTTTTCCTCTCTTTGTCTCCATTTCTATCACAGTCTCTCCCTCTGATTCAATCGCTATATTTTTTATTTTTTTCTCCTCATTTCTCAGTTTGTATGTCTTCATGTTGCTGCATCTGTTCCCTTCACTGTATCTTCAGCTTTTTTTATTCATTCGTGAGATGTGAGCGTCGCTGGCTAGGCCAGCATTTATTGCTCATCCCTAATTGCCCTTGTTCAGAGGGCATTTAAGAGTTAACCACATTGCTGCGGGTCTGGAGTTACATATGGGCCAGACCAGGTAAGGACAGCAGATTTCCTTCCCTAAAGGACATAGTGAACCAAATGAGTTTTTATGACAATCGGCAATGGTTTCATGGTCATCATTAGACTTTTAATTCAAGGTTTATTTTTATTGAATTCAAATTGCACCATCTGCCATAACGAGATTCTAAACCGCATCCCCAGAGCTTTACCGGGGGTAACTCTTGGCTCTCTGAACTACTCGTGCAGTGACAATGCCACTAGGCCATTGCCTCCCCCAAAATCTCTCTCCCTCTCTCTCTCTCTCTCATTTCTCTTAATGTCTCTCCCTCTGTTATCTCTCTCTGTTTATCTCCATCTCTCTCCTTCAATTCTATCGTTCTCTTGCCTCCCGTTTTTCTCTCTATATCTCCATCTGCATTTACCTCTCTGCCTCTCACTCAGTCTCTCTCCTTATATCTCCATCTGTGTTTCTGCCATTGTCTCTCCCACAGTTTTTGTTCCTCTCTGCCTCTCAATGTGCTTCTCCCTCTGCCTGTCCCTCACAGACACGTTTGAAAAACAAATATTTAGCCGCCCAGGCGGCCCTCTAGTCCATCGTAATTATTTGATTCATTGAAAATATCCAAGTGTTGTTTTTACATTCCATTCCCTGGGGAGTCTTCAGGATTAGAAGCCTGTTATTGTTGTAGAAGAGGAAATTAGTCGCCACAACAACAGGCCTCAGAAACTCTCCATTTTATATCACGACATTCGTTTCCAAAACCAAATGCGGCGTCTAATCATTTTCTGTGCTCGAATTAAATTCAGCAGAAATCGCAGCCTCAAACCAATTGAAGTGCTCAGTCCCCATCCTTGCCCATCCTTGTATAAAAACAAAACACTGTGGATGCTGGAGATCTGAAACAAAAACAGGAAGTGCTGGAAAGTTCGGGCAGCATCTATGGAGAGAGAAACAGAGTTAACGTTTCGAGTTCAATGTGACTCTTCCTTGAAACCCCGAGTTGGGGAGACAGTTGTATCTTTTATTGATGAGGAAAAGTGAGAAACCTGGCTCCAGAGGGCATGTCAATGGAAAGAATCCATCGGCGTCGGTTTGCTCCCTTGCCCTCGTTAACAATATGAAAGTTATTTACCATAAAAAATATCTTTGATTGTAAATCTCAATGACCCCCAGTTAAATCAATTCTCCAGCAATATTCCTGATCCAACGTGTTCAGGAACCAGGAAAACGCAATGAATGGAATTATAGCTTCACGGTTTTGATTTTAGGTGAGGACTTTGCTGAGAATAGCGTTTGCCAACAGAACATGTTTCTTCTCATTTGTATCAGCAGCTTTCGGTGGAGAGACTGTGATCCACCAGTCACAGCGGATCCTTACACAAGAGGGACAATCGAATGAAATGCAGTAAAATGTAATCACCAGAGGGTCTGAGAGTATTCACTGGCACAGGATACCGTGCTTGAAATTTATCATCTCGACTGTTATCAGAAACATTACAGGCAGACTCTTCAACCTATTCATTTAACCAACAAGAAATTATAACATTCCCGGTAGGGACAGCACCGTTGCAAGTGTGGTGGAGGATGGTTCAATCGAGGCATTCAAGAGGGCATTAGATGATTATTTGAATGGAAACAATGTGTCAGGTGATGGGGAAAAGGCAGGGCAATGGCACCCCTCTGCCCTGCAGACCCAATGAATGGCAACGAGGAAATAGCGGCAACAATCTCTCCAGTATCACAGATATCACAGTGGGGCTGGGAATCTGTATTACTGCTGCGACAGAGGAGCTCACTGCAGAGTTACAGACAAAGGCAGCGAAATGCGGAACCATCTCTTATTATTCCTCATAACTCTATCACTTCACAGCAGGTGTGTCTTTCTGAGTAAAACCCCCATTCTCCTGCTGATGGCACTAATCAAGTTATTGTCCTTTGTGAAATGATGGTGATGTCGATAGTGGAGGGTCAAACACATTTTTCTTTCCTCTCATTTCCAAAACGGTTCAAATGTGAATTTTAATCACCCGCCTGTTTGATCTTTCCTGTTATTCTGAGTCATGGAGATTCTGTCACTCAGCCGCTGTCCTCAGGAGGGTCATAGGGAAAGCAGCAAACGGAAAGTTCTGGGAGGGCCTTTAACAGGTGGCGTTATCCTATGTAGTGTCCGCCTACGATAAATTGTCGTGCTGTCCGCACTTGCTGTCTCAGTGATCCCGCACTTCTTTCTGTGAAATAAACTATCCCAAGCAGACAGGTTCCAGCCGTCGTGCCCCGCTGCTGAAGGACATGTCATTTTATCAATCAACGTCCTATCCGTGTGCCTGACTGCAATTGCACTTAGATCAATATCAGATAGTTCATGTGTTGAAAACATATCCCGCAAGTTTACTGTAAACTGAATTGTTGAGCCGAACTGGGGGAAAGGAGTTCAAAGCAAAAAAGGTATAATAGAGAAATCCTTCTTACTCACAGAACGTTTCGAATTTGTGAAATAAATTCCCAGCTGGAATGGAAGACGGCAAGACTCCTACAGAGTTCAAGGAAATATTTGGGGCACCGTGGGGGAAGGGTTAAAACATCTGCGAATGATTGGCCGCATGGTCTCCCTCATTCCGAATGATCAAATGAACTGGTGCACGGCAGGAACTGCATAGTGTTTGACGTGAAAATACAAAACTCTGGAGAAATTCAGCAGGTTTGCAGCTTTGGAGAGACAGAAACAGATTTAGTCGATGATATTCATCATAACTGGAAAAAACCTGTAGATTTAACAGGTTGTAAATAATTACGGAGGCAGGTACAGGCGGGAATACATAAAGAAGAAAATGGTAGGTCAGTGATACGGTGGCTGGCAGGATAGGCTAAAGGTTACAGGAGAAGTGGCCCAAAGGAAAAATGTAATGGGGCAAGTAAAGAAACGAAATGTAGCTCTGGCGGAGGTGTACTTAAGGAAAGCAGATTCATCCCTTCGAGTTTCCATCCAAAATGCAAAGAGAAAACATAGAAAGAAGAAAAAAGTGCTGTAGAAAAATTGTTAAATGCAATCTTGAATCCGGAAGGCTGACAAGTGCTGGAAAGCTGCACCTTGTAGTTTCAGTCACCGCCACCAGAGGGCAGTAGGAGACTGTTGTGATCAGTGTTGGGGAGAATTCCAGACTGAGAACAATTTTATTGAAGAAAATGTCATTAAAGGAACACATGTGGAAACAAAACATATTTTAATATTCATAGCATGTTTTATATTGTTTAACGTAATTCATTATAATGAGCTGTCAATGTTGCTATTACTGTTGGCATGTTGTTAATATTTGAAAAAAAAAGTTCGCACTGCATCCAAGTCGGGAAGCACACGGGTTCAAAATATGAAAGGAGACTTTCGGGCAAATCTTCCTGGTGTCACACTGAGAGTGATCGCAATGTGGAATAAAGCTTCAGTCAGAATGCGGAAGGAGAATGCACTGGAATCGTTGGATGCTGCAGTTGAAGGCGAGATGTAGGGTCTCCCCTGATAAGAAACCTATTGTAGGAGGGAGGGAATAGCTGTTCTAATTTGTCTATCCAACTATCTTGTGTACTGTAGCTTGGCGGAAACTGACGTACTTACCGGTACATGCCATCAGAGAGCAGTGTGAACCAATGAGAAAATTAAATGTGGGCGGACCGAAGCGAGCTCACAGACAGTGTCAGCTGGTGTCAGTATGACACGCTGAGTGTGGGCGTGTAAACCCCAAGACTGAGCTTCTTATGTTAGTTCGACAATAAGGCGCCTCTCAGTTGGACCTGAAGCCCGTGTGTAGCTTCTTGTTAATTCTGCTGAATATAATATCCATCTCCTGCTTCTAACCTGACCTCCCTGGACAATTGTTTCAGCCGGTATTTCATGTGATGTGATAATGCTCAGAATTTACAGAATCTGTTTGCTGTTTTTCACTCTGATCTACACGGAGGTGGCCGGTAAGGATGAGGTGGTGCAGATCCCTGGGCAGGTGGTCGTTAGTGAAGGGGAAATAGTAACCATGAACTGCACTCGCACCACAGCGTTTAACCTCGTGCATTGGTACAAACAGCTCCCGAATCAGCCACCCCAGTATCTGGTAATGGCCACAAGAGGAACCGGTTAACAAGGGAGGATCACGGCTTCAATCAATGAAGGCAGCAAACTCAGTGTCCTGACTGTGAGCGATGCCCAAGTTACAGACACCGCCACCTATCTCTGCGCCGCGAGGCACAGTGTAACAAACATATGGGGAGCTCGTACAGAAACCTGCACCGAGTGGGACAGCTGCTCTACTGTGTTTGGACTATCAGCATTGCGAGTGGCGCCGTTATAAAATGATCCAAAGGTAGGAGATATGAGCGCTAAAATAAAGAAAAGATAGAAGAGAAAGATTTAAAGAGAGTCAGAAATAAAGAGAGCTGGAAACATAGACGAAGAAAAAGGAAGAGCAAAGACGTAAGCCAGAATATGTAGCGAAAAAGAGCGAGAGTAAAGGTGCAGTAATAATACTTGAATAGGACAGATATTTAGGAAACTATTGAAAGAGACAACAAACAGAGATAGGAAGAAAAGAGAGAGAAAGGAGGTGAAGAAAACGGATTTAAACATTGAGGACAGACAGGCACTGAACTGATCCACCGAGGCAACCCTCACTCAGGGACATTGACCACATCTTCTTTTCATTCAATCAGTTGCATTGTTCAATTGAATAAATTTTATTAAGCTATACGTTTTGTTTTCTCTGGTTTCTCTGTTTTTACTTCTAATTAACCCCTTCTGTTCAGTTTCCCTTTGTTCGCTTCCCTCCAGCTCCGCGATTCACTTTGCGATCGGTAGATTGCCCAATAACCGTGACCCAGTCACAGGCTCTGTAAGATGCTGTCGCCCAGGTTTAATGGAGGTTGGGTTTCAGCACCCTCTTCCTTGGAGATTATCTGAACATAGATACCTGATTTTATTGACAGAACTAGTTGATTAGAAACAGGAAGGAGAGTTTAACTGGCAGATTGATCAGTGGTGTCGCTACGATTGGATTCTGAAGTTTGTTCTCTCGGCCGCTTCTGGAAACTGTTGGTGACAACCTTATTCAAGGTTTATTTGGTTTCCTCTCGCATCTTGTTTGCGATGCTTCATTGGTGCGATTGCGCACGCCCGCCAACAGATGGGAGCTCAGACACACAGCCCAAAGCAGTTTTTTTGTGCAGGTGTGGAATTGCTTTCCACAGCTCTGTATCCAAGGGAGCGGAGTCATGCACCGCAGGCATCATTACTGAAGGGTAAATCTGAACTAAACAGGTTTCATTTTACCTCTAATTTCCCAAGTATGGATTGGATCTGAATTTTAAACATCCGTGAGTCAATATTTTTTCCCGATGGGCCCTGTTTTTCAAATATGATTCACGGGGGTTATATTACTCAGTCGCTCTCCTCAGATGCCAAGACAGAAGGAGCTACGCTGAATTTAAGCCATATCTATGATACTGCTTGGAGCAGATATAATTTATACCGTTACCGGCAACACTCAGACACGCAGCCCGAGTTTCTACTGTGGAAATATTCTCTTGGTAATTTAGATGAAGCAGATTTTGACAAAGTCGTTTCTCTACAGATCTACAGACCTCGACTAAGTTCATCTGTTGAAATATTTCAAGGCTTCAGCTGCCTGACGCAGCCCAAATGCTGAGTCGCCACATTGCCACTGTCTGCTCTGTAAAAGGGGAGTTGGATATTTGAAGGTGCCTTTTTCCATCCTCACTCTCAATGATCTGCTGCCGTGTGTCAGGATGCTCTCACCTCACTTTCCTCTATCTTCGGTGGTGTCCTGAGTCCGGTATGTGGTGATCTGTCTGTCAGTAAGTGGAAACACCTCGAGTTCTACTATAGTCAGTGCAGAAGGGTACACCCTCCGATCCCGCAAAGTTGAAGAGGTGAAGTTACACTCTCCAATCACAAAGAGACCACAGAGTCTCAGGCTTCCTTTAACCGGTTTTATTCAAGCATATACAAGGGAGCTGCAATCATTTCTAAGAAAGAAGACCCAGCTCCCAGATTGATTACATTTCATTACTTTTGTACTTTTTCTTATCGTAATACATTTGAGTACATTTGAATACATCCAATCGGTAACCGACACACCGGTCTCATGTTAACCCTATCCGATTGAATACATAAACATGTCATTTTGCTAACCAATTATTCTAAAGGAGGTATGTATAATTATGTTATCCAATCAAAATTAAAACACGTACAACAAAGACCTTGGTTCTCACAGCTCAAGACTGTTTGTGTTTCACCAAAGCCCCCACTTTGTCCATTGTATGTCTTCCCATATCTAAGCTAAAACCATCTACCCCTTCCCTATGTCCTACTTGTGTCTTCAGCCTGAGTCTCAAGGCTGTGCAATGTTCACCTGGTAATCGTCAACTCTTAATATGCTGAGCAGCCATGTCTACCTGGGGATTTTAAGTGTTCTTCAGTAAATTCTTACAGCGTTCTCTTTTAGCACGTTTAATTTCTCCCTAAGAGCCAGTGTTTTCATAGATGTGATGGTTTCAATGTTAGAAACTTTGGGTCGTGTGCGTAAGGGTGGGGTGGTGTAGCGGGGTGGTGGGAGAGGACAGAATTCATTGATTGGTTATTGTGATTATTAATGATTTTGGTTTATTCCAGTGTTAATTCTTCCTCTTACATTCTAGCAGCTTCACCAACAGGATGCTGCTAACTATGACTCCAGTGGCCTTTCCCTGACAGACCAGGGAACCAGTAGTCGAAGTATGATTCCATAATTCCTCGGAGTTATTTATGGGCTCTTCATATTAGAACAATGATATCTGTTGTTCCTGAACAAACAATGTGACAGGCCGAAAGAATTAGCTCACGCTTTAATTTAACTTTCACCAAAGCTCCACAATGAACTATCTTTTTGATAACTGCCCTTATAGAGTCTTAACTGAAATATCCAGGAAATATTACCCAAGTTAAGAAATTGCCTTCGACTGCAAACAGAAGTACAATCTACAGCTTCCCAGAAAGAGCACGTGCTGATGTGGTTTTCCAAAAGGAGATTCAAACAAACTGTTTTACAGGACCAATATCCTCCTGGCCTAGGGCTGTTACTTTCTATAATTAAAAACCTTTCACAGCCAAAACAAAGGAGCTGGCCTTTAATGAAACATCCCCGCCCCCACGGCCCCCGCCTCCCGCCCCCCGGCTCCCGCCTCCCGTCCCCGGCAATTCACTGCAGCTTAAAGGCTGCGTTCCTAAGTATTTTTTTCTCTTTCATGTTAATTCTCCATTGTCTTGACAACCCCCTTTAACCATGGGTTTCTCAAATATTAAAACCCTTCATGTTCCTATGTTACCTTTATTTCGCATCTCACGAATCTCCTGTAAGATGAAAATGTTCTTTGAACTTCTTTTGAAATGCAATAGCTGCACATAAATTTTAACGCAACACCAAATGTAAATTTCAAATCTACTCTGTTTACTTGTAAATTAAAACCCGCCACAAGGCCTCAATTCAAATGCAAAGAGATAACACATTTACTCTTTCACCCCTTAGACTCCACAGACAATTTGACTCCAGGAACCTCTGTTTTGACTAACCCTGGACATACACAGGCACAGCTTTCCTTACCTACACAGAGTATATTCATAAACACACAAAAATAAAAATATGCACATATAATCACACCTCTCATTGGTTTAATGTGGACATATTCCCAGATTTGTATTGAATTCAAATTTCACTATTTCCCCGGTTTCTAAATATATATATATATGTGTGTGTGTGTGTATGTGTGTTGGTGTAGAAATATAATTATGCTATATTCTGTTGGATTGCATTTTCCAGTATTCTATCATCTTGTATTTTGTTATTTTGCATTTTATTGTTGTATGTTATATGGAATTGCGCTATATTTTACTAATTATGTGACATTATATCTCATGCAACTGGCAGTAATGGAGCTTGACAGTCAGCGGTTGTTGCAGAAGGAGACATTGCATCAGTGACCTGTTTTACCATAGTAGCAGGACGGATCAGATGATATCCGGACAGAACAATGCAGCACCTGGCGAGAAGTACCAGCGATCGGAACAAGATCAAGGCTTGGTCCAATTTAGCGTAGTGAAGTGCTCAGAATGTTGGCAACGCTCGAGTGACAGACGCTATTTCTGTTCCTTTGAGACACAATGTGTCACCTCGCAGAAAGGATCATAGAAAAGCCTCCTGGGGGAGGGGGTGACAGTTTGCAGCCTGTGCCCTTATCAAAGAGCTGGGAGTTTGATAGCAATCTCCCCGGAAAAGGGCCCTCCGTCTCCCAATAACTGAATCCTGCCCTGATCATTGTTCATGCTACAAAATCAGAATAGAAGGGTCAACATCCGTTTAGCATTAATTTATTTCCAGTCAAAATAGAAATCAGACACCATATGTTCCACACGTTCCTTTCTGAAATTCTGTTCAGTGGGCCTATGTTTAAATAATCATTGGGTATTTCATGTTTAAGTCCAGTCCTAGACTTTGGCACATTCTGTGCTTTGTTACAGGCACGGGAGAGAGGGAGAGATGGGAGTCCCTGGATCCCTCTGGGTTAACGGTCTGGAAAGAAAGGCATTAACGTTAGGCTGCAGTTTCTACATGTCTGGTAACTTTCTCTCGCTCTGCTGGTGCATTAATATTCCAGGTGAGCTCCGAGATATTTTCTGAGGAGATGTAACTCGAGGCATTGAGTTAGTTCTCAGTATTTCCATACAGGTTCCCTGTTGCCCTGGACAAGGACCAAAAGAGTAATGTAACTGTTTCAGAGCCAAACTGCCAATCTTTCTCCGTAGGCTTTGTTGGGATCAAAGTCCCCGCCGGTAAAAGCGCAGAAGAGTCCTTAACGGTCTTGGAAATAGTTGCTGAGATTTTTGTACGGCGTCTTGGCTGTTATTTGGCGCTGTGCCTCACTGCACAGTAATAGACCGCACTGTCCTCCACACTCAGTCCGCTTATATTGAGGTAACCAGACCTTGTAGACCTGTCAGCAGCCGCCAGATATTGTTCTGAGATTTTGTCTTCTTTCAGCACTACTGTCCTGCTGACTAGCCAGCCTGGAGTCTGTGCCGGCTTCTGCCGATACCATTGCATATACTCAATATCCAGGTTTTTATATTCACATTGTAACTGCACAGAACCCCGATCTAATACGGTTGTTGTCAGCGGAGACTGAGTCACTGGATCTGCAAATAGTCCGCCTGTGGAGGTAGAGGAACAAAAAAGCACAAGGTTAAATCTAAACCTGCGTCTATCTGCATGTGCAAATTTCCACCTATCAAGCTGTCTATAATGTGTATGTACCTGATCGCTAATCGCATTAAATCCTATTGCAAACTCTTTGCATCAATCTGCTAACTTGCCTTGATGAACACATTCCAGTACTTACTGTCCAACAGCGCCGCCAGTATTATCAGGAACATGTCTGAGTGAATCTCTCAGTGAATGTGAATGGAATGAGTCAGAGATTCAGAAGAAGAGAGGGAACCCGGGCTTTGTTCAACTCATTGTTCCACCCACACACTGCTTGGGGCCAGGCCCATTGTGACCTCACTCAGGCTACCATCCTCATTGGCTCCGGAGTTGGACACGCGTGACTTTCATATCAACATGCATAAACCTGGCGCCCTCTGCTGGCAGAGTCTGTTCAATTTGGTTGAGAATAGGGCCTTTGGGTGGATGTAGGATTCATTGGTATACATATTAAAACAAGCATGTCAGATATTGTTTCCCAGGAATTGAAATTGGACCTTATCAGACTCAGGCTTTTTTTTATGTTTATGCCAGAGAATAATGCAATTCTTTCTATATTACTGTTTGAAAATCAAGGAAAAACTATTTTGATAGGATGACAATATATTAGATATTAGACATTAGAAATAATGCACGAGGTAGGTACCAAGTGTGGCGGCCTTAAATGTAAACAGAAGAGGAAAACTGGCGTTATTCTTTTATGAAAGGATTTAAAGGAGATACTTAATCGAAGTACTCAAAATGATAAGAGATCTGATGTAATAAGTCACGCATTATTGTACCCAGTAGTGGAAAATTCGATAACCCATACACCCCATTTTCAGAAAAGTAAATATAAGAAAAAATAAAGAAAAAGGTGAAATTCACTCATTACACTGTGTTGAAACCTGAAATGCACGACCCAAAGGATGGAAGAAGAACATTCAATCGTAACCTTCAAAAAGAAATTGTTTGCAAGTTGAAAATGGGCAAACTTGCCCCTCATGCGGAAACAGCAGGAGTTGAAAGGCGGTTTTGATACCTCTTCCAAATAGATGCAGGGATGGTATGGCAAATAATCTAATTCAGTGGTTTAAAATTCTATGATTCAAGTTTCTTCATGCCTCTTCTGCTCTATTTGTTCTCTGTCACTTGGACAGTGAGCAGCTGCAGGATTGTCACAAACTTGTGAAGTTTCAACCGTCGCTATTTCCGCTCCCTCCGTTCAGAGTGCAGCTGAGAGTCACCTTACTCAATATTGAATCTGCGGTATCCCCGCCCACAGCTTCCGTTTGCTGGTCTCTCTCTGACCCGATTATGTTATTGGAACGTTTGCTGCCGCTGGTTCATTCTTCTCATTGTTTGGGTGGGCATTGCAGTGGGACGTGGATCAGTATTTCTGCTTTGACAGAGGATTTTTTGCACGTTAAGTTACAGACTCAGGACGTATCAAGGGGAATAATTTCACTCCGCTCCTCATTGTTATATCATTTCTCAGCAAGCATCTCCTTCCCGGTAAAATCCACTGTCCTCCTGACTGCTGTGCCCCAGGTGTCATTATTGTTAAAACAATAGTGACGGCGGTGATGATCATTATGTTGACCGACACGAAGCTGATGCTGACTATTGTTTTTACTTTTCTTTAATGTTAGAATGGGACCACCAAGACACAGTAGAACAGCCGCTTCATGAAATACTGGATGAAGAGGAAATGAATGCTGCACAAACTTGCATTTTGAAAGCAAGCAATCGCAGCTTTTATGTATACTGGCACAGTGAGCATCGCAGGCAGCCTCCAGAGTGTGTGCTTCATCATATTGGAGAGAATGTGTACAGGAGCGCCGATATCACTCATCGGTTTTGTTCTTCGCTTAATAGAAATGCCAAGATCGCTGATGTAACAATCGGCAACACACTGATTTCCCACTCTGCCGTGTATTTCTGTGCCATGAGCCATACACTGTTACAGAGAGATCGTGGAACCAAGACAAAAACTCACAGAGATTTTTCAATTAGCGCTCAGCAGAGGGCGCTCTCACACCACAAACAAGAAGGAATAATTCAACTTCGAATGTGAGTCACGCGGACCTTTTCAAAGGATCATAAAACATTTAACATTCAACAAGAACAGCTAATTAGATTAGTTTGCCTTTAAAATTTGAATTTATAATAAAAACGAACTTTGTAAATGGCAATGTAATGCTTCAATCCCACTTATCCTTTTCGACGCATTTCTCTGCTGACTTGTTTCTTATCATTCCTTCTCCATTCGGTAAAAAAAAATTGTGTACAGTTTCTTCCTTCAGCCTTTAATTTAAGGAGCTGGCCCTTTGCTACTTCTCTGGGTATTAATTCACAACCACTCCAACCCCGATGCCTATAGATTCAGCCCTGGATACAAGAGAGGTTATTCATGAAAAATTTGCCTTTAATTGAATAATATAATAATCCTGATACTCCTGCCCGAACCTGCTCGTCCCCAGTATGGAATGAATATGGGAGTGCCGCAACTCTTCTAGAGAGACAGACTTATACCCTTTTCGAAGGGGATATTACGATTGGTTCGCTTCCTTGCAGATGAATCCGAATGTATGATATCACTAAGATAAAAGCAAAATACTGCGGATTTTGGAAATCTGAAACAAAAACACAAATACCTGGAAAGACTCAGCAGGCCTGATAGAATCTGCGGAGAGGAATGCAGTTGACGTTTCGAGTCTGTATGACTCTTCATCAGAACTAGGGAAATAGAGAAATGAGGTGAAATATATGCTGTTAAGGGGGTGGGGGGTGGGACAGGTAGAGCTGGATAGGGGGCCAGTGATAGGTGGAGGCAAAGAAGAGATTGCCAAAGATGTCATAGACAAAAGGACAAAGGGATGTTGACGGTGGTGACATTACCTAAGGAATGTGCTCATGGGGATATTAAGGGTAGCAAGCAGGACAAGCTAGTGGCAGATGGCCCTTGTGGGGGTGGGGTGGGGGGAAGGGATCGAAATGGGCTGAAAGGTGGAGATAAAAAAATAGATCGAAATAAATTTTAAAATAGGTGGGGGAAAAAAATATATATATTTTTTATTATAAACTATTGGGAAAGGGGTGATCATAAAGGGGGTGGGATGGAAGACAGGGTTCATGATCTGAAATTATTGAACTCAATTTTAAGTCCGGAAGGCTGCAAAGTACCTAGTCGGAAAATGAGGTGTTCTTCCTCCAGTTTGCGTTGAACTTGACTGGAACATTGCAGCAGGCCAAGGGCGGAAATGGGAGCCTGAGAGCAGGGTGGTGTGTTGAAATGGGAAGCGACAGGAAGGTCTGGGTCATGCTTGGGGACAGGCCAAAGGTATTCTGCAAAGCGGTCACCCAGTCTGCGTTTGGTCTCTCCAGTGTAGAGGAGACCGCATTGGGAGTAACAAATACAATAGATTAAATTGAGGGAAGTGCAAGTGAAGCGCTGCTTCACTTGAAAGGAACGTTTGGCCCCTTGGACGGTGAGGAGGCGGGAACTGTTGTACCTTCTGCAGTTGTATGGGAAGGTGCCGTGGGAGGGGTTGAGGTGTAGGGGGTGATGGAGGAGTGGACCAGGGTGCCCCGGAGGGAACGATCCCTGCGGAAAGCGACCGGGGGAGTGAAGGGAAGATGTGTTTAGTGGTGGCATCATGCTGGAGTTGGTGGAAATGGCGGAGGATGATCCTTTGAATATGGAGGCTGTTGGGGTGATAAGTGAGGACAAGGGGGACCCTATCATGGTTCTGGTAGGGAGAGGAAAGTGTGAGGATGGATGCGCGGGAGATGGGTCGGAACTGTTGAGTGCCTTGTCAACCACCGTGGGTGGAAAACCGAGGGTGCTACACCGCCCCTGGCGGCTTTCCACAGGGATCGTTCCCTCTGGGAGACCCTAGCCCACTCCTCCATCACCCCCTCCAGCTTAACCCCCTCCCACGGCACCTTAGCATGCAACCACAGAAGTTGCAACACCTGCCCCATTACTTCCCCCCTTCTCACCGTCCAAGGGCTCAAACACACCCTTCAAGTGCAGCAGCGCTTCACTTGCACTTCCTTCAATTTAGTCTACTGCATTCGCTGCTCCCAATGCAGTCTCCTCTACCGTGGAGAGACCAAGCGCAGACTGGGTGACCGCTTTGCGAAACACCTTCAGCCTGTCTGCAAGCATGACCCAGACCTCCCTGTCCCTTGCCATTTCAACACTCCACCCTGCTGTCATGCCCACATGTCCGTCCTTGGCCTGCTGCATTGTTCCAGTGAAGCTCAACGCAAACTGGAGGAGCAGCACCTCATCTTCCGACTAGGCACTTTACAGCCTTCCGGACTGAATATTGAGTTCAACAATTTCAGATCATGAACTCTCTCCTCCATCCCCACCCCCTTTCCGATCCCCCCTTTTCCCATAAATTATAATTTTAAAACATATATATTTCTATTTTCTCACCTATTTTTAAATTTAATTCGATCTATTGTTTTATCTCCACCTTTCAGCTCATTTCAATCCCTTCCCCCCACCCCACCCCCACTAGGGCCATCTGCCACTAGCTTGTCCTGCTTGCTACCCTTAATGTCCCTATTTCTTAGATAATATCACCACCGTCAACACCCCTTTGTCCTGTTGTCTATGACATCTTTGGAAATCTATTCTTTGCCTCCACTTATCACTGGCCCCCAATCCAGCTCTACCTGTCCCACCCACCTCTACCAGCTTATAGTTCACCTCATTTTCCCTTTCCCTAGTTCTGATGAAGAGTAATGTGGACTCGAAACGTCAATTGTATTCCTCCCCGCAGATGCTGTCAGACCTGTTGAGTTTTTCCAGGTATTTTTGTTTTTGTTGCGTATGATATCACTGCCTGCTATAACCCCACCCATATCATCGTCCACTGCTGTCGTCAGTATGGCCCGCCTTCCTTGCCGTTTACTATTGGAGCGTTTGCTGCCTTTGATCTCTGATTGTAATTGATTGGATGTGGGCGGCCCCGTGTTAGCTCAGAGACAGTGTGAGCCGATGTCACTGTGAAGTAGTGAATGTAGGTGGCCAGGACATGAGTTCAGAGACAGTGTGAACCGGTGTTCCTGTGAATCCTGAAGCGGTAAACCCCAAGGCTCGGCTTCTTTCGCTAGTCCGACAGAAAAGCGCCTCTGAGTTGGACCTGAAGCGGGTGTTTGGTTCCTTGTTGAATCTTCAGATTATAATATCCATTTCCTGGCCGTAACCTGATCTCCGTGGGCAATTGCTTCAGCCGGTATTTCATGTGATCTGATAATGCTGTGGATTTACAAGGTCTGTTTTCTCTTATCCATTCTGATCTCCACTGAAGTGACCGGTGAAGATGAGGTGACGCAGCTCCCAGTGCGAATTGTTGTCAGTGAAGCGGGAATCGTATCCATGAACTGCACCATCACCAGTAGGATGAACACGGTGCGTTGGTACAGACAACTCCCCAATCAGCCACCCCAACATCTTGTAATGGCCACAAGTGGAACTGATCAACACGGGAGGATCTCTGCTTCAATTGAGGGAGACAACAAACTCAGTATTCTGACTGTGAGGGATGCGCAAGTTACAGACACCGCCAGCTATCTATGTGCCGTGAACCACAGTGTAACAAACAAACTGAGAGTTCGTACATAAACCTACACAGAGTGGGGGCTCCGCTCTACGATGTTTCCACGATCGGCTTGTGAATTATGTGGTAATAATAATACGAGGGCCGTGTGTGTGTGTGTGTGTGTGTGTCGGGGGTGCGGTGTTGGGGACGGCGTTGAGCGCAAGAGCAAGGCAATATAATATATAAATGTTTAAAGGTGATCAGAAATGCATGGAGTTAGAAACATTGACGCAGAGAAAGGAAGAGCAAACGCGCAAGCCAGAATGAGTGAGCGGCAAAGGTAAAGCGAATAGATACAGGAAACAATCGTGAAAAGCTCATAACATGAGATAAGTATGGAAAAATAAATGAAAGAAAGTAGAAAATAACGAACGTCATTCAAAGAGTGTAAAGATAAGATGAAATCATAAATGTAAAGAATCACAAATAAAATAGAATTCCTTTATTTTTAACAACACTCACAATTCTTTGTTAGCTGCAAAGCTAAATTTTCTGAAAATGTTGCCTAAACACTGGTCATTGAATCGTGCCTCATTGATACATTTGCACTTTTCTCTTTGTCTGATGGTGAAAAATTCTCATGGGTTCCGCTAGGGACGCACTGATCGCACGTTACTCCTTGTTTTCCATTGGACATTATAGGGGCAGAACTGGCTGTTACCCTGCACAGGCAGCCCCGCCCACAGGTTCCCTTCGCTGTTATTCGTTTTGACCCTCATTGCCTGCTCTGTGGTAGTGGGTACATTTAATCGAATGACAGTGGTGTAGTGGTTATGTTGTTGCACTAGTAATTGAGCGACTCGGTTGCACGGGTTTAAGTCCCTCCACACAGCATGTGGTAAATTTAAATTTAAATAACAAAACCTGGGAATGAAAACTAGTTTTGTAGTAGTGACCATGAAAGTAACATTGATTGGTGTACTGATGTCCTTTGGGGAAGAAAATCTGCCATCTCTGCCTAGCCTGATCTACATGAGAATCCAGACCCACAGCAATGTGGTTGGCTCATAACTCCCCTCCGAAATAGCCTCACCAGCCACTCAGTTCATGGGCAATTAGGGATGGGCAACAAATGGGTCTTGTCAGCGACGCCCACAGCCCATTAAATAATTTTAAAAAGCCAAAAAGAATGGTAAGGAGTATTCTGAACAAACTAATGATGTCTCCAGAGGAGGTGTGAATGGCTCCTTGGCGGCGGCCCAAATGCAACATGAAGGGATAAAGAAAGAAACGAGACAAGAATGAACCAGCAAAAAAAACATGAAAAATATGGAGGCAGAGGTCATCATTTATAATTGAACACAGTGTTGAATCCAAAAGGCTGTAAAGAACATTGAAAAATAGCAGCATTGCTTTGAAATTGATATCAGTGTGTTTATACTTTCTTGCATATTGTCAGCCCTGGTTCAGTTGGTGACACACTCCCAGTTGCATCAAAATGTTCTGGCTTCAACCTCACATGAGCACAAAAATCAAAGCTGATGCTCAGGTGCATCACTGGAGGAGAACTACATCACCGGAGGTGACGTATTTTGGATGAGACATTAACCCGATCTACACCTCTCTGCTCAGGTGAATGTAAAATATCTCATGACACTGTTTCTAAGAAAAGCATGGGAATTATCCAATTTTCATCCCTCAATCAACATCACACAAACTGGCTATCCCATTGCTTTATGTGACAGTTTGCCTGATGGACATTAACGACTACATTTCCTAAATTACAACAATGACCACACTTCAACAAGCGCTTCAATGGCGATAAGCGCTTTGAGACGTCCACTAATCGTGAAAAATGCTAACTGAATGTGAGGTTATTTCGTTCTTTGATTATCATTTACGATGCTGTTACCACTGTTGACATATTGAAACATCAGCAAAAAAGGTCCGTTATGCACCCATCTGGGTAAGGTTCAAGGAATAAAAGCATATTTTCGGACTGGAATAATGAAATTCCTCTTTACACACAGTGTGAGAGCAAAGTGTGCAACAAGGTTTCACTCAGACTGGAGGAGAGAAACACATCAGAATTGTTGGACTTTACAAAGGAAGGCGAGAATTAGGGGCTCTCTGGAAAAACGAACAACACCAGGAAGGAGGGAAAATCGGTTCTCATTTACAATTATACTGTGAAATACAACTTGCCGGATTCAGCGGCAGTAAAAACACCTCGCTTGCATTTCCCCTAACTTAGTCTACTGCATTCGTTGCTCCCAATGCGGTCTCCTCTACATTGGAGAGACCAAACGCAAACTGGGCGACCGTTTTGCGGAACACCTGCGGTCTGTCCGCAAGAAAGACCCAAACCTCCCTGTCGCTTGCCATTTTAACACTCCACCCTGTTCTCTTGCCAACATGTCTGTCCTTGGCTTGCTGCATTGTTCCAGTGAAGCCCAACGCAAACTGGAGGAACAGCACCTCATCTTCCGACTAGGCACTTTACAGCCCTCTGGGCTGAATATTGAATTCAACAACTTTAGATCTTAAACTCCCCCTCCCCCCATCCCCACCCCGTTTCTTTCCCCCCCCCCCCCACCCGCTTTTTTTTTCAATAATTTATATAGATTCTTCTTTCCCCACCTATTTCCATTATTTTTAAATCTAAAACTAAAACCTTTAGTCTTTCCACCCCACCCCCACTAGAGCTGTACTTTGAATATCCTGTTTTCCATTCTTAATTAGCACTTTTCTCAGACAAAGACCACCACCTTCAACACCTCTTTGACCCTTTTGTCTCTGACATCTTTTGATTATTATCTGCTCACACCACACCCTCAATGTGTCTCTTCCCCTCCCCACCCCCACCCACCTTAAACCAATTTATATTTCTCCCTTGTTGAAACTATGCTGCAGTTCTGCTGAAGGGCCATGGAGGCTCGAAACGTTGACTGATTTCTTCTCCGCCGATGCTGCCAGACTTGCTGAGGTTTTCCAGGTAATTCTGTTTTTGTTTTGTTTCGCAATTATTAGTACACGCCACAAGAGGGCAGTGTGAAACACTGGGTGTGGGCACCGCGGCATGAGCTCAGAGAGTGTGAGCAGGTCTCCGTCAAAGACACTGAGTAGGGGTGGCCCTGTGTGAGCTTAGAGAGCGTGAATTGGTCTCGGTGAGAAACACTGAGTGTGGACGGCCCAGTGTGAACTCAGAGAGTGTGAGCTGGTGTCCTGGAGAATGACTGAGTGTGGGGTGCCGCCTGTGAGTTGAGAGGAAAGGAAAGCGTTGCTTCAATTGAATAAAAGCTTGGTTAGGTCGCACCTGGAGTACTGTGAGCAGTTTTGGCCCCCTTAACTCAGAAATAGTATCGCCCTCGAGGTAGTGCAGCGAAGGTTCACTAGACTTGTTCCTGGAATGGTGGAACTGAGGAGAGAATGGGGAAACTGGGCCTGTATTCTCTAAAGTTCCGAAGAATGAGAGGTGATCTGGTTGAAACCTACAGAGCACTTAAGAGAATAGACAGGGTAGATGTAGGTAAGATGTTTCCCCCTACTGGGGAGTCTAGAACCAGGGGACATAATTTCAAAATAATGGGGAAGCCACCTATGGCAAAGATGAGTGTAGTTAAGGCCGTGAAAGCTCAGTCATTGAATGTAGTTAAGGTAGAGATTGATAGATTTCTGATTAACAATAACGTAAAGGGTTATGGAGATAGTATGGGTAACAGGCTCGACGGGATGAATGGCCTTATCCTGTTCCTATTGTAAGCTGCTGTTAGTGAGAAGCACGGAAAGTGGAAGCTCCGGAGTAGGCACACCCCGAGCACAGGTTCTTTCGGTTTTTCACACGAAGAAACGTCTGAGTTTGGTCTGAAGCGGGGGTCTGGCTGATTGCTAATTCTCCTGAATCTACTCTCTGTGTCCTGATTCTAAACCGATCTCCGTGGACAATTCGGTCTACAAGCATTTCATCCGGTTCAATAATGTTCCGGATTTACCGAGTTTTCGTGCTGGTTTATGCACTTCTCTGCACGGATGTGACAAGTGAAGCTGAGGTGGTGCAGCTCCCTGGGCGGCTGGTTCTCAGTGAAGTGGGAATCGTATCCATGAACTGCTCGGCCGTACTGGGACGGATTCCGCCCAAAACTGCCCCTCCAGCATCTGGTTATGGCCACAAGTGGGACCGATCAACAAGGAAGGATCACTGTTGCAATCCGGTGAGTCAATAAATTCAGCACAATGACCTTGAGGGACGTTCGAATAACAGTCGGCGCCACCTATCTCTGCGCCGTGAGGCCACAGAGTAGCAAACAGAGTCCGTACAGAAACCGACACCCAGTGGGAGAGCTCCTCTGCTGTGTTTTGGAGTACCCGGTAATAATAATGGAAATCTATAGTGCATGAGCTTAAAATAGAAAATAGTGAAGAGACAGAGTTCAAAAAGTGAGAAATAAAGATAAGTGGAAACCCAGGCAGGGAAAACAGAGGAGCAAACATGAAAAGGGAGATTGAGAGCAAGAATTCGTAGAAAAGTTTGCTAATTCATGTCAGGGAGAGGGCATTAACAAAATAAGAAAGGATGAATAAAGGAAAGTACAAATAACGAGTGTGAAAAACAAATGTAAAAGTAAGCCTTGAACGAAAATATGCAACAACGAGAAAACTGCTTTTCCCTTTCAATTCCCTTCCCCAAGAGATATTTCAATTGCCTGAAATTGGTCTCTGAATAAAAGGCCGCTGGGAGCTGCCAGAAGATGTTGGTTCCTTTGTGAGGTACATTTCTCCAGCCTCCATTCATCCTATCAGGAAAGAATTTTACTGGATTCGGACATCCAGCACCTGATATGTTCCTTTCCAGAGCCACTGGCAGAAAGCGACAGGTTTCCCCTCAGTTTCCTACACATGAAGGAGAGGAACTTGCTGGTCTTCAGACAACTGATATGTTCAGATATGGGCCGCTGGGTTAGGGAGTAGAGATCAACAAACCGCTTCTTACATCGTGTGAACAACAATCAGTTGCAACCAACCCAGGAGCAGAAATTCCACGTGACTTGAAATTGGTTTATTTAGTTATCCGTAATGTGTTTACCCGATTCGTGTTCATCTAATGCCAGCTGTTTCTTGTTTGCTTATTGACCTGTGAACTGTAAGGATGTATCTAGTATTCCTCATTCTGGCGCTGCTGAGATGTAGGTACAGGAACTGTACTCAATAACAAACAGTCCTTCTTTCTTTATTCTGGTTGCTTCAGTGCTTCATTGTTTGCATATATTGCTGCACTTACAGTCGATATCTCTCGTACTGATAAGTAAATATTATTTTATTCTACTAAATTGCTCTGATAACAAAATGTACAATTTTTTGACTGATTTTACTTGTATCACACGCACTTCGAATACCCGTGAGCTGGTTATCCCCTCAGTCTCCATGTCGAGAGTGTCTACGTACAAGATCCTCACCTCTTTGTTTCCCGTGTCTCACTGCACTGTAATACACCGCAGTGTCTGACAGCCGGACTGTGTTAACAGTGAGAGTGATGGAGCCTTTCTCACGGTTCCAGGATATTTTAAACCTTCCCCCAACTATTTCATCTCTGAGTGTGAGGACGTGATACTAGAGAGCTCGATTGGAGAATTGCCGGTAACGGAATCCAAGATCACTGGTAGCGAAAGTAGCGGAATGATGAAGTGAAATAGTTTGTCCTTCACTTCCCCCATACACCGAAATCCGAAATGTTTCCGAATTACAAACAACAGCTGCCAGAACAAGAATGAAATTAGCATCATGATATGTAAAAGGAACATAATTATATTAAATTATATAAATATATAATTTTTTTTGCATAATAAACTGATCTATCTCCCTCTCTGCCTATCTTCGTATCTATCTATCATCTATCTATCTATCTATCTATCTATCTATCTATCTATCTATCTATCTATCTATCTATCTATCTATCTATCTATCTATCTATCTATCTATCTATCTATCTATCTATCTATCTATCTATCTATCTATCTATCTATCTATCTATCTATCTATCTATCTATCTATCTATCTATCTATCTATCTATCTATCTATCTATCTTTTTATTTACCTATCTATTGATCTCCTTGCTTATGTTTCGTTTTCTCGTTTATGTACCTATCTAGGTATATGAGAGTCAGATACCTTTGTCTGTCCATCTCTTTACTTGGTATGTTGTATAACCAAGTTTTACTGAATATGTTTCTGGGCGCCGTATCTACAGCAACAGCCTTGGAATTTTCTAACTTTATCCAGATGGAAGCTTGAAAATGAGAAAGTAACTTTTCTGAACATCACCGGCAGTTCAAAAGGCCCCGTTTGGGTAAAGGTTAAAGGTGCAGCGGAAACACGGAAGTGAACAAAATATTGTACAGCCGGACCGCTCTTTGTCTCACTGTGTCTGCTTCGCACAGTGATAGATTCCGGCGTCCTGGACGGCTGTTTTGTCTATAGAGATGGTGTTGAAATTCTTCACTCGATCAAAGAACAATCTGGAGCGTCCTTCTGTCACGCTCTCCTGAAATTTGGAGCCAATAAATGTCGGAGCCCCTGTCAGTGTTTGCCTGTACCAGGCTACGGTATGACCAGAGCCAACAGAGAGCCGACAGCTCATTTCAACCCGTTCCCCTTCCCGACACACCACCTGCTCAGGGTGGGAGCTCTGATCCTCACACTGAACGGCTGTAACCAAAGGAAAAATTACACAAACCACGACAGGGTATTAAGAGATTGGCTAGACAATGCATCTGACTAGGTAAATAAACTCACACAATACCCAGAGCATCAGGGACCCTATTGTAAACAGGCCTTTGCGGGGGTTTCTGTTCATGACGATGAAGATGAACAAAAGGCGGATCAATCAGGGTCTGATTTCCAAGCTGGAACTTGCTGCCGAGCCCAGGGCTCGCAATGGTGGAGAGGAGGGGGAGAGCGGAGAGCTTCACATTCTCCTCTTATAGTGAATGACTGATGAGTGACTTTCTCACCAATCGGCTTATTATTGGTTGCTGTCATCAGACGTCATTCAGTGCTTCACGCAGGGACTGGCTGTCTCAATGCAGAGAACTCTTGACCGGTCACTGGGAATGAATTTTTCCTTCTCTTTACAACAATAGATTATTTTATTTAGGGTGATTGGATCTCTTGGGCATTTCTAACACCAATGGTCATCGCCGGCTCAAAATCATTTAATTTAGCAGTGTTGTTTGCTGGTTCCTCATTGCCTGCAAAAAATTTCACTCCTTTGCCTTTAAATCCATATTTGCTTCATATTTGCTTTCTGTACCAGTGCAGTTTATATTTACCAGGCCGTCCCTATGCTCTTTGGTCACTATGGTTTCATTGAATGAGACAAACATAAACTACATTTCCTGATTGACTTTAACTCCGATATCAATGAGAGAACTCCAGGCTAACGTTCACGCCGCCTGGAGGTGTTTACGCGTAACTGCGCGCTTGCCTGTACAGGATACAGGTGAATCCTGTATTCACCCCCCTGTTTCCTTCTATTCATTCCCATGCGTTTCACTGCGGAGAGAATGTTTCCTTTGAGGGGATATTGATCCACCAGGGAGGCAGGCATCAAGACAGACAAGATAAAAATATCAGAAAGATGGAGGTGTTCAGAGAAACCAACTGTCTGCAGCTCTCCTTGATTGGTGGGGAACTGTCATTAGCTCCAACAGACCAGCCAATCCCCTCTCGGGTAAACACTCCTCCGTTTCTCAAAAAGTGAGACCTGATCCTGATCTGGGTTGCACTTTAATATCAGACCAGAGGGATCAACATATTTAGAATAACCTGTGGTTTTCTGTTGATCTCGATACCAGGCACCATGTGCTCCCCACATTCCTTAGTGATAATAATGGTCTTGCTGCCTGGTCACTCTATGTCTACATAGCCAGTGTGGTTACAGAGGTTATGTTTCCTCACTGACTTTTGAAACATTCTGCATTTGTGTTAAAGGAACGAGTGGCGTGGATTCAGTGTCCCAGGATCCGTTTGAATTAATGATTCTGGAAGGACAGCGCATAACAGTAGACTGCAGTTACTCGTCAACCGACCCCACCCCAACTCTCTCCTGGTACATCCAGCATCCCGGCGAAGCTCCGAGATATTTACTGAAAATATAAAGTTGGGGGATGAAGAAAGGTCTCCAAACTTAACAGAAAGGTTCTCTGCTGATTTGCACAAAGGAACCAAAATTGTTCATTTAAATGTCTCCGGGGGTCTTCTCTCCGACAGCGCCGTGTATTCCTGTGCCATGGAGCCCAAACTGCTGCAGAGATAAACGCGGATCCGGTGCAAAAACCCCACTGGGAGTTCCAGTTTCTGCTCAGCAGAGGGCGCTCACACACCGTGAAACAGAAGCAGTGATGCAACCTCCACAGTGAGGGTCACAGGGATCTTCCTAAAAGATCCAATAAGAACACCAAACGTTAGTCGAATTATATTAGCTGATTTCAACTCGAGCTTGTGCCACAATCGATTTTCATAAATCTATTTGATTACTTTCATTTACTTGTTGCCTTTTTATGCAGTTTCTGTGCCTGTCTGTAATATTGAACAACCCTCTCCCCATATTCCCTGTCGGTTTCCTCGAACCATTGTCCGCAGTCTGTTCACAGGGTTTATTTGATCAGAGTGTGTTGCTGGGTCGGAGACAGTTTATACACAATAAGCACAGCTCACCAAGCAGTGACTGTGATCTCTATAACAAACCTCAGGTAGAGAGTTCACCCGCTGACCACTGAGCTTCAGAATGTTCACTTAATGCTGGAAGATTTTCTGTCACCATTAAAAATACCGAGTTTGCTGGTGATAATGAACAGACCAAGATTTAATTCCCCCCACACCCGTCTCTAAAAGTGCAGCTGTTCCTCTCTCTGACTGTAATCCAGCTTGGGGTGTTTCAATGTCAGTCAGCTCACCACCGAAGGATGTCACAGACCCAAGGAGACACAAGGAAGTGAGATGAAAGCTACCTGAGACATAGCAACAAACTATTGAGGCTGGGGGTTAGAACAGGTATCTCCAAATCTGATTTTATGATGATCTGCCGGTCGAATGGATTCTGCAGTTTGTTCTCTTGGCAGCTCCTGGAAACAGTTGGCGACAATTTGATCCGAGGTTAATGTGGTTTTCTTTCGGTTTGTGTCTGAGCGGCTGACAGCGCCGCTGAACATTGTGGCTGTACCTGCCAGAGATTCGATACAACCCTCAACCGACAGGGATTCCCAGAATGGAGTGAATGGAGTTTCACTAGGAAGGAAATGCATATTGAGAAGTGATCTAATGATGAAGAGCGGACTGAGATTGTTCCGCAGGATGGTTCTTCTCTCTGCAATGCTGCAGCCCGAGAAATCCTCGCTCAGAGCAGAAATACCGAGCCCAGCCCCACTGAACTGCTGACCCAAACAATGCCAACCAGAACAGAGGTAGCAATCGGTCCAATAATACAGGGCAGGCAAGGCGGGTCAGAGAGACGGCTGCAAACGGGAAGCTGTGGGCGGGGCTACAGCAGGCAGTGTTATCACACATCGGACCCATTTGTAAGGAGCTGAAGTCAATAATAATAATAATAATAATAATATCCCGTTCGAAAATGATGTAACTCTGCCTCTCTATAAGAACTGCTGTACTTTCATTCCATATTGGGGGAGAGCAGGGTGAATTTAGTAAAGTATTCAGTAATAAAGGGAATCTTCCTTCGCAACCTTCGATAAAACTTGGCCTGAATCTATGGACAGCTGGGTTAGTCTGAGTTAATTTACAAAAAGTATCAATGACCTGAAACGTTTAAAGTAAAGACTGGAAGAAGAGATTGTCTGACGTTATTGGAAACGGGTGGAGACGACAGAGGCTGAGAAAGAGCAAGTCGGCAGGGAAAGGCATCCAAGGGAAACAAACGTGAATTAAAGCACCATAGATCGAATCATGATGTTCATTTTTCTTAGATGCGCGAGTTGAATTCGCACATTGATATTACTGCTGAAGTGTTCATTATCGGATCTTGTAGGGGGTTGTTTTACTGAAATTTTACGATGGTCCCCGTGACTCTCACTGTGGGGGCGGGATTATTGCTTCTGTTTATCGGTGTGAGAGCGCCTTCTGCTGAGCACTAACTGGAACTCTCAGTGCTGGGTTTTTGTACAGGATCCGCTATATCTCTGCAGCAGCGTGGGTTGCATGGCACAGAAATATACCGCGCTGTCAGAGATCAGGGCGTTGCAGATCATTAGCTCGGTAATCTTGGCTGTTTTATTAAACGTAGCTGAAAAACGATCGGTGATGTCGGTGTGTCTGGATACCTCCCCTCCCAGGATACGGAGCATGTACTGTGGAGCCTGCCCGGGGCGCTGACTGTACCAGTACACAAAAGGGTTAGAATCGCTTGATTTCAAGGTGCAAGTCAGGGTGGCATTTCTTTCTTGTTCCGCCGTTATTTCAGCAACCGGTTGTTCCACTGTGTCTGGGTGGCTCCATTCTAACAACAAAATATAGTAAAAACAACAATTAGCATCAGCCTCATATTAATTAACATAATCATCATCATCACCTTTTTCTTACCAACAGTAACATCTGGGTTACAGCATCAGGAGGAGAATGGAATTTTACTGGAAAGGAAATACTTACCGAGAAGTGATATAATGATGAGGAGCGGAGCGAGACGGTTCCCCATGATACTTCCTGAGTCTGTTACTCTGCAGTGTGAGAAATCCTCTGTCGGAGCAGAAATATAGATCCCCGTCCCACTGCACTGCTAATCCAACCAATGACAGGAACGGACAAGCGGCAGCTATCTCTCCAGTAACACAATCGGGTCAGAGCGAGAGCAGCAAACGGAAGCTGTGGGCGAGGATACCGCAGGCTCAATATTGAATGAAGTGTGCGGTGACTCTCAGCTGCACCTGGAACTGCTGGAGCGGAAATAGCGACGGTTGAATCTGCAGAATTCTCTGACCATCCTGCACCTGCTCACTGTTCAACTGACCGAGAACAAACAAGATGAGAGGGACAGGAAGGGCTTAGAATCTTAGAGGAAGGACTGAGGCAATTCGGCCAATCATGTCTAGGCCTCATTGAAAGAGTTATATAATTCATCTTTCGTCCCCGCATTTCCCACATAGCCGGATATTTTGCAGCGGTTCCAGCTCTGAACAAGTGGCAGTGTAATAAGTGGATATAATCTTTCCCTATCTTTTTTGCTTTCAAAATGGTGGCCTTGTATTTTCGAATTTTCTGCTAATGGTAACAGTTATAAGCAATCCAATACATACAACTTCTTATCATTTTCAATATTTCGATTAAATGCCTCCTTTAATAATTTGGCAGAAGAAGATTAATATCAGTTTCTCTAGCCTGCTCACATTGAAGGCCGTCAGCCCTGGTGCCATCCCAGTCTGCTTTCTCCAATATCTTGACATTCATGTAAATGGCATTTCTTTGGCGGCTTAACAGTGATTTACAAAGGATTATCATTACTTTCCGCCATAAACATCAACAAAGCTAAGGACCGAGTCTGATTAGATCCAATTTGGATTTCTGAGAGAACATACCTGACATTGGTGTTTAGATATGTGAATCAGTAAACCCGAAATCCACTCGATGGCCCCAATTCTCAACCGGATTGAACAGAATCCGCCAGCAGAGGGCGCCAAACCCAAGCGTGCTAATTAGAAAGGCACGTGTCACCAACGCCACAGCCAATAAGGATGGTATCCTGAGTGAGGTTTCTCAGAGTAAGGGGTCGCGAATTTAAGACAGAGATGAAGAGAAATTTCTCCTCTCAGAGGATGGTGAATCTGTGGAATTCTTTACCGTAGAGGGCTGTAGAGGTTGGCTCGTTAAGTATATCCAAGGCTGAGATGGACAGACTTTTAATCAGTAAGGGAATCAAAGGTTATGGGGAAAAGGTAGGAAAGTGGATCAGCGGATTATCAGATCAGCCATGACCTCATTGAATGGTGGAGAAGGCTCGATGAGCCGAATGGCCTACTTCTGCTCTTATGGTCTTTTGGTCACAATGGTCCTGGCCCCCTGCAGTGTGTGGATTGAACAATGAGCTGAACAGTGCCCGGGTTCCCTCTTTCCTTCTCAATCTCTGGATCATTCCATTCACATTCACTGAGAGAGATTCACTCAGACGTGTTTCTGATAATACTGGCAGTTGTGTTGGACAGTAAGTACTGGATTATGTTTATCAAGGCAGGTTAGCAGATTGATCCAAACAGCTTGTACTGGGAATTAATGTAGGTAACGATAGTTTGGTAAATGGGAATTTACGCACACTCATAGACCTGATACACATTTGGCTCGACTCTCTTTAAGCTCCTGCTCTTTTCTTCATCTATCTTCACAGGCGGACTATATCCAGATTCAGTAATTCATTCACCAGTGACATTAACTGCGCTAGAAGGGGAGTGGCGCAGTTAGAATGTGTATATACAGACCAGGTTATATACAGTATGCAATGGTATTGGCAGAAGGCGGCACAACCTTCAAGTTGGGTAATCAGCAAACAAATAGGACTTAAAATAGATGAAATCTCAGGACGATATCTAGCGGCTGCTGACGAGTCTAAGAAGTCTGGTTATCTCAATATAAGAGGCCTGAGTGTGGAGGACGGAGCTTTCTATTGTTGTGCTGTGAGGCCGTGTCAAATATAAGCCGAAAACCCGCACAGAAACCTCAGCGAGTATTTGCTGCTCAGTTAAGTGTTTCTGATGTCTATCTAGGACTTTAGTTTGTTCCTGGGCTCACAGAGAGCAAAACCTGACAGGTTTACTTTGAAACATTTGTATTGCTGCCTTTAGCCTTGTCCAAATCAGCAGAGAGCCGGCCTGGGAAATTTTGAGACTCGGCTCCATGGCCCGAGTTATAGCTCTTCAGTAAATATCTCGGAGCTTATCCGGCAGATTGATGTACCAACAGAGGTAGAGAAAGCTCACAGATATGGAGTAACTATAGCTGATCATTACGGTCTGTTCTTCCACACAGTTAACTCAAAGGGATCCAGGGACACTTGGTCGACAATACTCATTGCTGTAAGAAAACAAAGAATGTGTCAAAATCTGGGATTGAATTTAACACATGAAATAGACAATGATTCTTTAAATATTGAATCACCAAGCAGCATGACCATTATCAGAAAGGACCATAGAGGGCACGTACTGTCTGGTATAGACTTCAACAGGAAGTAACTGAATTTCAAACGGATGTTGAGGTGAGTGGGTGAGGTGAGCGTGACTGCCTCGGACATCAGGGCAGCATTTGACTTAGTGTGGCATCAAGGAGTACTAGCAATACGGGCGTCAATGGGAATCAGGGAGGAAACTCTCTGCTGGTTGGAGTCGTACCAAGCAGAAAGGAAGATGGTTGTGGTTGTTGGAGGTCAACCACCACAGTTCCAGGATGATGACTGCAGGAATTCCTAACTTAGAGTCCTCGGCCAAACCGTCTTCAGCTGCTTCATCAATGACCTTCCCTCCATCATAAGGTCAGGAGTGGGGATGTTCGCTGATGATTGAACAATGTTCAACACCATTCACGACCCATCAGATACTGAAGCAGACCATATTCAAATGCAGCAAGGCCTGGACAATATCTAGCCTTGGGCTGACAAGTGGCTAGTAACATTCGTACCACACAAGTGCCAGGCAATGACCATCTCCAGCAAGAGAGAATCCAACCATTGCCCCTTGATGTTCAATGGCATTACAATTACTGAATCCCCATTATCAATATCCCGGGGGTTACCATTGATCAGAAACTGAACTGCACTAGCCATACAAATACAGTAGCTAAAAGAACAGACCAGGGGCTAGGAATCCTGGGGCAAGTAACTCACCTCCTGGCTCCCTGTCCACCAACTACCAGATAAAATTCAGGAGTGTGATGGAATGCTCACCCCTTGCCTGGATGCGTGCAGCTCCCACAACACTAAAGAAGCTTGGCACCGTCCAGGACAAAGCAGCCCACTTGATTGGCACCCCATCTACAATCATTCACCCCCTCCACCACCGAAGAACAGTTGCAGCTGTGTGTACCATCTACAAGATGCACTGCAGGAATTCACCAATGCTCCTTAGGCAGCGCCTTCCAAACCATCGACCACTACCATCTTGAAGGACAAAGGCAGTAGATGCATGGGAACACCACCAGCTGGGAAGTTCTCCTCCACGGCATTCACCATCATGACTTGGAAATATATCGCCGTTCCTTCACTGCCGCTGGGTCAAAGCCCTGTAACTCCTTCCTTAACAGCACTGTGGGTGTAACCACACCACGGACTTCAGCGGTTCAGGAAGGCAGCTCACCACCACATTCTCAAGGGCAATTAGGGATGGGCAATGCATTGTGACCTAGCCAGCATCCTGTAAAATGAACAAAAATCACAATTTAGCGCCGTGCAAGATAATACAATAATGGAAAGTACAGTCTAGCAGAAGACAAAGGATCTGGATAATGGATGTATGAAATATTGCTGTCAGAAATAGTGATCACGCTCACATGTGGGAAAGACTAAGATATCCAAGGGTGCAATATCCAAATGTAAGCTCAGATTCATGTGTCGGATGCTATCCACTTGTATAAAACATCTGTCAGAAGATTCAAGCCAAGATAGCCACCAGCTAAAGGCATCGCCGTTGTGTATCAAACTGAGCCCTGCACCAGTTACTCTGTGCCCGCCAGACTCGGGGCTCTGGGACTTGTGATAACAAAGTGAAGCTGTGAGGGAGCTTCAGCATTGATGGGGTGTGAGGATGAGGGCTGCACATGCGCCAGAGCATCCGCCCATGTGACGTAATTCTGCGGTCTGCGTGACATCATCTTGTAACCTTTTTGACGTCATCGGACAATCAGTGTTACGTCATTCGGTCTGGTTTGAGGGTCAGAAACATCTTTCCCGGAGCTGATCTGGATATTGAGACCTGAGTTTAAGGGAATTAAAAGTTGATCAGAAGCAGGAAAGGCGGTCTAACCTGCAGATTCATTTGGTGATGGATCAGTCGGACGGATCGGAGTCTGCAGCTTGTTTTCTCGGCCACTGTTGGAAACAGTTGGGTGACAGTTTGATCCGAGGTGAATGCGGTTTCATCTCGGTTTGTGTTTGAGCGGCTGACAGCGCTGATGAACATTGTGGCTGAACCTGCCCCGGATTCTGTACAAACACCATCTGGAAGGAGCTGTCAGGCACAGCCCAAAGTACGGGGATGAGACTGATTTCCATCATAAACTCCAGCTGTGAGCCTTGATTCTGATCAGCTCTTCAGAGTCCACTTTCTCCGTTCAGAGAGAGGTGTGACTGCTTGAATGGTGCTGTTGCTATTTTCCTGCCTCGCCGATTGCTTTAAAACATGAGTAGGACTGCCCCTGTAAATACAGCCCGATCGGGACCAGCCAGTACCAGGATAAAACATAGTTCACCCCATGTAATATCATAGATGATACTTAAAGCAGCCACTTCTCTTCCGTCTAAACATTCGAGGAGTGACAAAATCTCCATGACTCAGATCTGAAATGCATACACAAACAGGATAACCTGACTGGAGGTCGATTAAAATTCGGATTGAAATATTGGTTTGGACATGTGTTTGTTCCATAATTACCTGTTCGAAATGCTTCACTTTTCCCCCCACATTCCCCACCCCCCCACCCCCCCGCCACCCCCCTCCCCCCCAGCCCCATTTGAACCCAGTTGCTGGGTTCAAATGCTACCTTGCTACCTTGTGTTTGGGGCTTTTTTTAAAGGGTGAAAACACAACCTGATGAAATGTCTTCATTTTCTATACACTGTTTCTGAACCAGGAAAATAGTCTCATCAAATAGACACGATGTGCCGGCTTTGACAAAGGGACCTAGAAGGAGAGAGTGGAGATGGGGAAAGGGCTGCTTAAGAATTCAGACTGGCGAGGAAAGATCATGGAAAGGCTAGATGTGAGATAGCGCAACACAAATTTATTTATGGAATTCATTTTTAGCATATTTGCAAGTTAAAGTCAACCACTACAATTTTTGATGAAGAGTCAAACGGACTCGAAACGTTAACTGTATTCCTCTCCTCAGATGCTGTCAGGCCTGCTGAGTTCTTCCAGGTATTTTTGTTTTCGTTTCAGGATTCTAGCATCCGCAGTATTTTCCTTTTATAATATAATTCCTCAGTTGCTGCCCGCCCGCTCTTCTTCAGCGCTGACTTTGTTTCGATATTTTATTGACGACCCTCTGACCCTTGCAGTCTGAGCTATTGCTTCCGTTTTTCGTTGTGAGCGCGCCCTCTTCTGAGCACTAACTGGAACTCTCAGTGGGGTTTTTGTACAGGATCCGCTATATCTTTGCAGCAGTGTGGGCTTCATGGCACAGAAATATACGGCGCTGTCGGAGAGAAGAACCCCGGCGATATTTAAAGGAACCGTTTTATTTCCTTTGTGCAAAACAGCTGAGAACCTGTCTGGGAAATCTGGAGACTTCTCTGCATCCCCCAAGCTATATATCCTCATTAAATATCTCGGAGCTTCCCCGGGGTACTGGATGTACCAGAACAGAGTTGGAACAGTAGCTGTCGAGTAATTACAGTCCAGTTTTATGCTCTGTCCTTCCAGAACCGTTACTTCAGGGGGATCCTGGGACACTGAATCTTTACCATTTGTTCCTGCAACAAAGCACAGAATGTATCAAATATCTGGGAGTGAAGATTACACAAGTAACGGAACTGACCTTTTAAACATTGACTCACCGGGCAGAAAGGTCATTATTAGCAGTAAGGAACATGGGGAGCACATGGTGACAGGATTAGAGTTCAGAAGAAGTATGATAAGATTGGAAATATGTTGACACTTCTGTTCTGATTGTAAAGAGGAAATTCGGATCAGGGGCAGGCTTCACTTATTGAGAAACTTAAGGGCGTGTCCCAGCGACAGGATTGGCTGGTCTCTTAGAACTGATGACAGTTGGGCACCAATCAATGTTCGCTGTGGACCGATTATTTCTTCTGACTTTCTCTTTCTCCCTGTCTTTCTCGGTTTTTCCGGATCTCTCTTGTTCTTGGGGTCTCTGTCTCGTTTTGCCTTTCGGTCTCTGTGGCTCTATCTCCCCAGTCTCTGTTTCTGACCGTCTCTCACAAACACTTTCTCTGCCTTTCTCTTTTTCCCGTTTTCCCTGAAGTTGAGTGCAAAAAATCCAATTTATCCCAGTCTCCTATTTCAATGAGTTCAGAAAAGTGCTCACTTCATAGGAGCAGCTACAGTAGATAAAATATTTAACCGTAGCTCAGAGGCAGTATTAAAATGAAAACAGTTATATTTAAATCCCAAATATGGCAGTCGTCCTATTTGCATCCTTTTTCTGTGTTGATATTTGAGACTTGGCATCCCATTGGAATCTCGGTTGTTTCATATTGTTTAAAACAGACTTATTTTAACCAGTAATGGCTGAGATATTGAAATAAACAAGGGGATCGCCAGGATTTGAAATTAAGCTTGAATTAGCCCGCGTGTATAATGTCACCTGTACTAAAATATATAATAATAATAAGAAGAAGGCGAGAAATGCGATATAATCATGTAACAGTATCATGTTCCTGTAATTGGAGCTCCCGGATCGTCTCTGTGTGTTTATTACAGCGGGTATGGGCACGATAACATGGTGCTTATGAGACTGGTCACGTAATCCAGGAGGTCAAGTGGCTCTCGGAAATCATCCTTTCCTTATAACGTGCAACGTTATGTTATTTTTCTTTCCCTTCTTGGAATTCCTGCTTCCATTTAGAATATTGTTCATGTTGCTGCATGTGTTCCCTTTAATGTACCTTCATCTTTTTATTTATTCATTAATGAGATGTGGGCGCTGGCTGTGCCAGCATTTATTGCTCATCCCTAATTGCCCTTGTTCAGAGGGCATTGAAGAGTCAATCACATTGCTGCTGGCCTGGAGTCACATATAGGCCAGACCAGGTAAGGACAGCAGATTTCCTTCCCCAAAGGACATAGTGAACCAGATAGGTTTTTATGACAATTGGCAATGGTTTCATGGTCGCCATTAGACGTTTGATTCAAGATTTTTAAAATTGAATTCAAATTCCACCATCTGCCATGGCGGGATTCAAACCCGCATCCCCAGAGCATTACAGGGGGGAAACCCTGGGCCTCTCCATTACTCATCCTGCGACTACACCATCTCTCTCCCTCTTTCCCGGTTATCTCTCTCTGTTTATCTCCATGTCTCTCCTTCATTTGTATCGTTGTCTTTCCTCACTCATTTTCTTTCTCTCTGTCTCTCAATCTGCTCCTCCCTCTGTCTGTCACTTACAAGCACATTTGAAGAACAAGCATTTCGCCGTCCAGCCGGATCTCTAGCCCATCGTAGTTATTTGATTCATTGAAAATATCCAAGCATTGCTATTACATTCCATTCCCTGTACAAGCCATGTACATTCCTGGCCGCAACAACAGGCCTCAAAAACTCTCCATTTTACATGAAGACATTCGTTTCTAAAACCGAATGCGGTCTCCACTCATTTTCTCGGCTCTAATGAAATCCAGCAGAAATCGCAGCATCAAACTAGTTGATGTGCTCAGTCCCCATCAGACACAATAGATGCCCATCCTTGTACAAAAGTAAAATACTGCGGATGCTCTAAAATAAAAAAAACAGAAAGTGCTGGAAATACACGGCAGGTCTGGCAGCATCTGTGGAAAGGGAAACAGGTTTAAAGCTTTGATTCGAATATAACTCTTCTATGGAACTCTGAGTTGGCTCACCAGCCCTTCCTGAGCTACAGGAGACAGTTGTTTCTTTTATTGAAAAGGATAAATGAGATACCTGGCTCCAGAGGGCATGTCAGAGAGAAAACTATATCAGCGTTCGATTGCTCTCTTGCTCTCGTTAACAATATGAAAGATGTTTACCATAAAAATATATTTGATTGTAAATCTCAATGACCCCAAATTAAATCAATTCTCCAGAAATATTCCTGATCCAGCAAGTGCAGAAACCAGGAAAACCCAATGAATGGAATTACAGCTTCTGGTTTTGATTTTAGGTGAGGACTTTGTGGAGAATCGTGTTCGCCATTAGAACATGATACTTCTCTTTTGTATCAGAAGTTATCTGTGGAGAGACTGTGATCCACCAGTCACGGCGGATCTTTACACAAGAGGGGCAATCGATTGAAATGCAGTAAAATATAATCACCAGGGCCCCTGAGAGTATTCACTGGTACAGAATACGACTGAATCGTAGCCCGAAATTTATCATATCAACTGTTAGCAGAAACACCACAGGCAGACTCTTCAACCTATTCATTTACCCAACAAGAAGTTATAACATTCCCGGCAGGTACAGCTCCGTGGGATCAGAAACTGGGGTGTATTAGTCTGGGGTGTATTACTGTGCAGTGAGGCACTGAGAGATAAAACAACTATTCCGAGCTGACAATCTCCACAGCGGCCACTGCTCTCCTCAATGTGCTGACTCCTTTGTGAACTACAGGTCCACAGACGCCATCCATTCTGCAGGGACAGGGGTAATAGGATCGGCTGAAGCCTGCTACTGTTTCACTGCTATCGTTTTGTCTTCATGTTGTTAACTATCAGCTCCTGATGGTTGGGTTGGAAATGTTAAACCAAATAAAACTTATCATCGCGATGTTGAGGCAGGTCTGAGTTGGCAACAGTGTTTGGTTCAATCATTTTAGTTGCAGGCGGAGATCAATGACCAAGTACAGCAGGGGCGCAGTGCATCAACACACCATACAGCATAGGAAGAGTTAATCAATACACCATACAGCAGAGGAGGAGTCCATCAACACACCATACAGCAGAGCAGGAGCCCATCAATACACCATTCAGCAGAGCAGGAGCCCATCAACACACCATACAGCAGAGCAGGAGCCCATCAACACACCATACAGCAGAGGAGGAGTCCATCAACACACCATACAGCAGAGGAGGAGTCAATCAACACACCATACAGCAGAGGAGGAGTGAATCAATACATCATAGAGCAGAGGAGGAGTCCATCAACACACCATTCAGCAGAGGAGGAGTCCATCAATACACCATACAGCAGAGGAGGAGTCCATCAACACACCATACAGCAGAGGAGGAGTCCATCAATACATCATAGAGCAGAGGAGGAGTCCATCAACACACCATTCAGCAGAGGAGGAGTCCATCAATACACCATACGGCAGAGGAGGAGTCCATCAACACACCATTCAGCAGAGGAGGAGTCCATCAACACACCATACAGCAGAGGAGGAGTCAATCAACACACCATACAGCAGAGGAGGAGTGAATCAATACATCATAGAGCAGAGGAGGAGTCCATCAACACACCATTCAGCAGAGGAGGAGTCCATCAATACACCATACAGCAGAGGAGGAGTCCATCAACACACCATAGAGCAGAGGAGGAGTCCATCAATACATCATAGAGCAGAGGAGGAGTCAATCAACACACCATACAGCAGAGGAGGAGTCCATCAATACATCATAGAGCAGAGGAGGAGTCCATCAACACACCATTCAGCAGAGGAGGAGTCCATCAATACACCATTCAGCAGAGGAGGAGTCCATCAACACACCATTCAGCAGAGGAGGAGTCCATCAATACACTATACAGCAGAGGAGGAGTCCATCAACACACCATACAGCAGAGGAGGAGTCCATCAACACACCATACAGCAGAGGAGGAGTCCATCAACACACCATACAGCAGAGGAGGAGTGAATCAATACACCATAGAGCAGAGGAGGAGTCCATCAACACACCATTCAGCAGAGGAGGAGTCCATCAATACACCATACGGCAGAGGAGGAGTCCATCAATGCATCATAGAGCAGAGGAGGAGTCCATCAACACACCATACAGCAGAGGAGGAGTCCATCAATACATCATAGAGCAGAGGAGGAGTCCATCAACACACCATTCAGCAGAGGAGGAGTCCATCAATACACCATACGGCAGAGGAGGAGTCCATCAACACACCATTCAGCAGAGGAGGTGTCCATCAATACACCATACTGCAGAGGAGGAGTCCATCAACACACTATACAGCAGAGGAGGAGTCCATCAATACATCATAGAGCAGATGAGGTGTCCATCAATGCACCATGCAGCAGAGGTGGAGTCCATTAATGCAGCATACAGCAGAGGTGGAGTCCATTAATGCACCATACGGCAGAAGTGGGGTCCATTAATACTCCGTACAGCAGAGGGGGAGTCCTATCGCCCCATTGTGCTTGTGCTGGCTCTTCGCATGGGCTATCCAATTAATCCCACCTCTCCGCTCTTTCCCCAAGCCTCGAAAAATTGCTGCTTCACATGTTTGAAACATTATTCAGTTACTTCATTTAGAAAAAGAATTATAGAAACATATTCGGAAATAGAGGCATTAATTTCAAATACACATTGTTTTATCATAATTATTACGATGAACGACGGAGATATTAAGAATGTAAAGATATTGTAAAAATATTTCACTGAGCAGATCCCCACAGTTTGTCTGATCTCATCTGCTGCTTGTACTCTCACATTCTGCACAAGCCTGTCAGTCAGCCCCATTTTATTTATACAATATGTGGTCTAATTGACCGTGTCGCTTTATTCAAAGTCTTCAGAGCGCCCTGGCCCTCTATACCCACCTTTATATTAGGTCGTGTTTGTCTAATGGAACACGTTGTTTTATTCTTCTGGGCACTCTAGCCCTCTATACCAACCTTTCTATCAGCTGTGGATAGCTGTACTAATCAGTGAGCAGCTCTTTTAATGGGAGGCTCCGGCATTGCTACCAGCACAATATGAAGTCTTTCCCTTCACTCCACCCAGCTCAGAGACTGAAACAGTTGGAGGGAGAACATTGTGTTGAATTCCTGTCCTGTTCCGTGTTCCGTTCACTGCTGCCCGCTCTGATGTCGTTAACTGGATGATAAATGAGCTTTCAGCTGATTGGACGGGTAACAGAATAAAGGATCTGATTGGTCCACCTTTTGACTCTGTCATAGGCAGAGACACCGGGTGTTGCTCAACATTAACCCAACTCTTCACGAAAACAATTTTTGGATCCGCACGTTCGATTCAAATCCGGCTTCAACTGTCTGCAAACATGTCGGTTATTACGTTTTATTCGTTCCTCACAGCTGCAGCTCTCGTAACTGGTAAGTTTACAGCTACAAAATCTCCTTGCAGGCAATGTGTTCTGTGTTCACTGTGTTGTGTCTCTATTTCCAATGTGCTCCGTCACCTGATGATATTGTATATTAGAATGATGATAAAAGCTTAAAGTTTCTGTATTTCTAAATGTCGACAGGTGTTAGTGGTGCCGACGCGGTATCACAGGAGCCGCTTATAGCGACACATGTCGAAGGACATTCGATGACCATTAATTACAGCTACTCGAGCACGGATAGCTCATACTCCTTACAACTGTACCGTCAGGAGCAGGATAAAGCCCCCAAATTATTGATCTACATCCCTAAATACGGGGATGTTGTCAGAGCAGAGGGCGTAGGGACTCGATTTTCTGCATCGATCGACACTTCGAAAAGTGAGGGGAATTTCACCATCCGTGACCTGCGGCTGTCTGACAGCGCGGTGTATTACTGCGGGCTGAGAGACACAGTGATAGGAACCAGAGGGAGCCCCGTACAAAAACACTGCCGCAATGAAATAAGGTGAATAGAATAGGGGGCAGATTGGGGGGAAACGAGAAGTTTTTTTTTAACTTATCAGCAGCTCGAGCTGATTTCAAATAAATTCGAATAAATAACAAGCCAAGAGCAGCAAATGCAGCATTGGAGAAGGCCTGCTCTGTTCCATTTACATCGATTATGTTCTGAACATAACGCAAAAATGCGTTCTGAGAATTCGTATCATTTTGAAAATTAATGGTCTTGCGACAGAAATGCTCAGCAAAGTATTTTACATTCTGTTGCAGCCGTTACAGGAGGTGTACACAATAAGATAATGCAGCAGCCGGTATGTAACACTGCGGGGCGCTCAGGAAAAGAAGAACAGGTTTTGCATTTACATAAAGCCCTCTGCCGTGTGTTCAGATTTGCCAAAGTGCTTCCAGCAAATTTCCTGATGCTTTCTTTTTCAATTTGGCTTTTGCGTTCAGTCCTTTTACAGACCAACCGGTGTTAATTCCAGTCCACAGTGATACACGGCAGAGTCAGAGACACGAGCCCCGGCGATATTTAAAGGAACTGTTTCCTTGTCTTGATTCAAATCAGCGGAAGACCGATCAGGGAAACCTGGAGAAGCATCTCACCTTTCCCTGGCTATAACTCTTCAGCAAATATCTGGGAACTTCCCCGGGATACTGGATGCACCAGAAGAGCGTTGATATAGTGTATTTTGTTGCGTAACTGCAGTTCAGTATTGCTGTCTGCCCTACCTGAGGCTCGAATATATACCCAGCACTTCAAAGATGTCGCTGTTGACTTGTTCCTAATGCCCTTTTTAATAGTTATATTGGGGCATATTAACCCTTTGTTGATATGAATATTCATTCTGCCCCCTGCAATATGTAAATACTGAGATGATTTCATTCCTTTGGTCTGAATGCTCCAGCGCCCCTTGTACTAGGTAGATTGTGATTGATGTTCACCACGTGGGGTGGAATGCTCACAATCAGCAAGCGTGTTAACGAATGTTTTGTACACTATTTTCCAGGTAAAACCCGAGCGAGTTGGGTAACGCAGCATCAACATGAGTTGAAGGTACCTGAGGGAGATAATCCGCAATTGAAGTGTAATTACAGCTCCAGCTCTGATGATCCGGATCGCTCTGGAACCGGCTGTACCCGAACCAGGCACCCCAGTTTATATTGTACCGTCAGAACACCAGGCGCGGGGATTGCGAGTTTGCGAAAGGAAAATTCGATGCTTGTCATGACGCTCAATAACATTTTATCCATTTGTCAATCTCTATGGCGGAGAGTAAAGACCGAACCTTCTATTTCTGCAGATTGAGGATCTGGGAGCTTCAACGCCGCTCCAATCCGTGCAAAAACATCATCAATCTGCAGGAAAGCAGTTAAGCAAAGGCATTTGCCACTGTGAAAAATAAAATCTCTCATTGGGAAAATTATGAAAAGCCATATTTTTCCATTTTCTGCCACAATGGCATCAAGGATCATGGACATCAGTTACGCGGAATGAGTAGAGAAACTGAACTTTATTTTAATTTTAATTGAGGTGACCAAATTTATGAAAGGATTTGATAAAGTGGATGAGGAAAAATTATTTCTACACGCAGCAGGAACGACAATGAAGGATACTGATTCAAGATAATTGACAGAAAAATCCAAGGGTAATTTATGATTATTTTCAAAGCGAGTTGCTATGACCTTGAAAGCACTACCTGAAAGGGGGTGGGAGACAGACACAATAATAAGTAATTGGATGTATATTTGAAAAATAAAAACTGCAGGCCTATGCGAAAAGACTATGTAGTTGGTCTTATTGGATAGTTCTTTAGACTGGAAAGCACAGGAACACTTGGCCGAATGACCTCCTCCTGCGCTATATTATCCAGCAATTCTATGTATCACATCCAATTCTAATCCCGGCATAAGGTGCAGTTCCTTGTGTTAGCTCTAGGCTAAAATCCTGAAACTATCTCCAGAATAGCACTGGAGGAACACTTTCATCATGCACACTCTGCCAGTTCAAGGAGAAGTTTCACCACAATATTCTTACGTGAAGTTAGGGACGGACAATAAATGCTGGCCTTGCCATAATTGCCCATAACAAGAGAATAGATACAAGAAAACTAAGAACATAGGGCTGGAATGAAAGCAGCTTGCCTTCGCCTTTAAGATCATTTGTCGCATTAACTTGTTCTACCTCTCTCCTCCCATCATCTCTTTGCCCACATCCGGCACAGCTGGGCTTTTGACGGTCTAGTTTTTTTGAGAGAAAGAAAACAGAAGCTACACTATGTCAATTATACTGATTGGGGAGGTAAAACATGATGAAATATGTGAGGTCAACCGAGTTCCTCTTGCTGTTTGTAACATGAGCATCGGTTTCTAACAATAGATTATGAAGGAAAGGGTAATATGGCAGCATTAACATAGATATTTACAGTTATTACTATTTTTCTTAATAATTTCTTGCTATTTGTGTGTGAGCAATGGAGAAGAGATGTTGTAAGGCAGTCATCACACAAAAAGTTACAGAGGATAAAAATCCTGATACATTTGAAAATGTAGTGAAATACAATGAACATCTGAAAGTGACCGACACGTCAACGCGTTCCTGAGTGATCTGAACGGTCAAGAGTTTTTAGTATTCTACATTTGATCTGCTGTTTTATTCAATAGTTTTCAGTTCTCTTGTTACCATTGATGGCCCCTGAACACTGTAGACAGGTTCACAGTGATATAAATAAATAATTGGCATTTTAGATTCTCAGCTGCTCTCTTCGTAACGCTATCAGGGAATGATGAGGGGTGTTAAAGGAAAGGGCTTTTTACTTTATTTATGACTCATTTTATTTATGATTTTGCCAGACCTAAAATCTCTGTACGTCACACTCGTTATTTTGCACTTTCTAGAGTTTCCTAATTTTCTGTATTATTACTGAACTTTTTAGCTTTCTGTTTTCCTCTCACTCATTGTGGCTTGTGCGCTTACACCTGCTTTTTCTCCGTTTGTGTTTCCAACTCCCTTCATTTCTCACCCCCTTTTAAATCTTGAGATTCTGGAAACGTCGATCCTCCAATGAAAGCGGAGCCACTATTCCACACAGCGCAGGTTTCCGTACGAGCTCTCTATATATTTGTTGCATAGTGGTTCACTGCGCATAGATGGGTGGCCGTGTCTGTAACCCGGGCGCCCCTCACAGTCAGGACACTGAGCTTGTTGTCTACAACGATTGAAGCAGCGATCCTCCCGTGTTGATCGGCTCCTCTTGTTGCCATCACCAGAAGCTGGGTCGGCTGATTCGGGAGTTCCCTGTATCAACGCACGATGTCAAATGCAATGGTGATGGTGCAGTTCATAAACACGATTCCCGTTTCACTAACAACCACCCGCCAAGGGAGCTGCATCACCTCATCTTCACCTGTCACATCTGTGCAGATCAGAATGGAAAACAGGCTCTGTAAATCCGGAGCATTATCAGAGCACATGGAAAACCAGTTGGAGAAATTGTCTATGAAGGTCGGGGTTAGAACCGGGAGATGAATATTATATTCAGAAGAATTAACCAGGAGCAAAACACCAGCTTCAGGTCCAATTCAGAGGGGTTTTCTCTTGAATTAACTAAAGAAGCCAGGTTTTAGAGTTTACCCGCCCATATTCAATATTTCACACTGACCCCGGCTCACGCTTTCTGTGAGCTCATACCGGGCCGTTCACATTCCATATTTCTCAATGATTCACACTGCTCTCTGATGGCGTGTACTGAGAATTGCATTGTACAATCATTTATGTGAATTCCCGTCAACCTGCAGTTCACAGGATAATTACAAATGAACACTGCTATTCCCTTCTTCCTGGTATAGCTCCCCAAACCGGAGAGGCCTTACATCTCGCTTTCAGTTGTAGCATTCAACGATCCCAGTGTATTTTCCTTACTCATTCCAGTTGACTCTTTATTCCACACTGTGATCACTTTCAGTGTGTCAATTGGAATCTCTTGATACTCGTCTCAAAAGCTCATTTTGTAGTTTCAACTCGTGGGTGCAGGTCGAAATTTTTCTGTCGGATATTTGCAACATGCCAACAGTAATAGCAACGTTGGCAACTCATAATAATATATTTCGTTAAAAATATAAGTTTGCCATCAGTGCGAAGTTAATGCTTCTGTTCCGGCATTTGTTCCTTTAATCACATTTTCTCAATGAAATTACTGGACAATGGTGAGTCTGGAGATCGCCCCGTCACTGAACCATTATCTCACTGCCCTCTGGTGGCGGAAATATGGCACTACAAGGTACAACTTTACAGCACTTGTTAGCCTGCAGAACACGAGACTGAGTTGAAAAATGTCCGATCCGAAACTATGCCGCATTTTTTGCTTATTTATTTTTAAATTTTAGGCTGCACCTGTTGGTGATTAATCTGATTTTTTAAAAACACGCATCTTCCAGACAAAGGCTGTTTTATCTTTCCCTATTGTAGCGTCTTTATCAGATCTGAGTCACGGAGGTTCTGTCACGCAGCCGCTCTCCCCATGAGTTAAGACAGAAGGAGAATTGGTGACTTTAAAATGCCACTTTAAAGTAATACTACATGGAGCAGCAACTGATATCAGCAACAAGCTGAAAAACAGCCAGTGCTTAATCTGATAAATATCTAAACGATTCTGAAGATAAAGCGGATTTCAGAAAATCTGTTTATTTCTGCACACTTGACAACTTGACAAAATCCAGCATTTTCACCATCTCCAGGCTTCAACTGAACAATGCTGCAGTTTATTATTGCGCCCTGAGACAATGTTGGAATCCAGTTAAACCCTCGAACAGCTACTCCCGCCCATTTGTAACTCAGAAACTTTGCCTGCTGATGTCACTTATAACGGAGACTAGATGCAAAGGCCATCACAAAACAATAATGTAGAAAATCTGTCAGGTTCCTGTGCTTAATCATAATATCAGTTTTGTGTGTATTTAAGGGGAGCACATTACCCTGAGCTACCCACTTTCTCTGAACTGAGTTTGAAAATGTTTTCAAGTGAGGGCCACCAGAGGGCAGTAATAGCGTGCATTATGACAGAAAGTCAGGCAGCGTGTGGGGGAAATTAACATATTTAACTTTGCAGACAGATGACCTTCCAGCAGAAACTTATCACTAATCATACTGAGATAATCGACACGGACCAACCGACAGAGTCCCGAGTGCAGTAGGTGATGGGTTGGCTGTTGGTTTGGTTGTCGGAATGTGTTATAGATTGAAAACTCTTTTTTATTATTTCATGCGAGTGACCGTCGCTGGCAAGGACAGCATTTCTTGCTCATCAAATAATTTCCCTTGAGTAAATTGAGATGGTGAGCCGCCTTCTTGAACGGCTATAGTTCACCTGTTCTTGTAATGGGATGCGTATTAGTGATTATAGGGAGGGAATTCCGGAATGTTGACAGTGAAAGAACGCATGTCAGGATGGCATGTGGCTGGCAGGGGAAATTGTAGGTGCTGGTGTTCTTTTTGTTTAGGTGGAAGAGATTGAGGATTTGGGAAATACCTTCGAAGTTGTCATGACGCGTTCATTTAAGCAATCAATTTTAAATGCAGACAATAATTTCAAGTGGAAGCCATGGTTGCCGTGGTTAACTAATGATTTTCTGCAAACATGGTAATTGCTAAAATAGGTATGCTGTAAATATTTATAATGTTCAATTCAGACATGATTGCTGAACGCACGAGGTGTCCGTACACCTTGAACCCGTCAAAAAGCCAATCACCTCTCCTCCATCATTGAATTCATTTTAAATGTGGTATTTGTCTATTTACCACTTTGTTGTATTCAAATTCCACAGGAGCTAGTGGCCGCGTGTATCGTCTGCGGGGAGTTTTCATCGTCAGACAACAACTCTTTCAACTGGGTGCTCCGGTTCTGAAACTGTAATGGCATTCACTGCTTTCCTTCTCTTTCTCCGCCTGACAGATTGAATCGTTAAAGGGCCAACATTGGGTTTAAACCCTGCCCCATTCCCTGTTGTATGAATCGGAGATCAAAGGAGCTGTGAGCTAATTGGCTTAATTGAAAACATAGGAGTTTTAAGCTGATTGGATGTCACCTGATGACGCTATCAGCAATGATCCAATCAGCAACGATGCGGATGTCACTCAACCTCTAATCAATTCTTGGTGAAAAGAATTTCAGCTTCAGTCCGTTCTAGTCATATCCACCGCGAGCTCTTTGCAAACATGTCGCCCGTTACTTGGAACTTATTCCTCACAGCGGCAGCTCTTTTAACTGGTAGGTTCACAAATTGCGAAACTGTGTTTTACATCTTGTCCAGGCATTACATTTAATCGGGTAGTTCAGTCATCACAAGGGGGTAATAGTTTGATCCAAAATGAGAAAAATCGTCCCGATCCAACTTATGCCAACACGGAACACTGCTTGGGAGAAATAGGCGAAATTCCCGGAGTGATTGAGAACAGAGGAGTTGGGCTGGGATCCTAGACTCCATTTGTGCGCTTGAGAGACTTTGACAGATCCAAGAGTTCGAACGAAACCCTCCGGCTGTTTCCAGTTTTCCCTTCAAATCACCGGAGTTTAAGGTGAGGAACTGATCTCGACAGAAGGTGCTGAATGTTTATTCAGGGAAGTTTTATTGAAGCGACCCAAGCACCTTCCCTTTACAGCACCTGAGCTGCGGGAAATATATTTCTATTTAGCTGCCATGATTTATTTCTCAGGTTCCGGGTGAAAGGCCGATTTTGGGAGATAGACATTTGAAGTGACATCGTTTAATTGAATATCGCTCTTGACTCTTACAGGGCATTGTGGAGGAGATTCTGTTTCACAGACACCGGCTGCAGTCACAGTCACTGAAGGAGATGATGTTCAGCTGCTCTGTAATTACACAGCTACAAGCAACAGCAATCCTTATCTATTCTGGTATCGTCATTATCCCAGCGGATCCATAAAGTATCTGCTGAAGAGAAACAGACACATCGATAACACAGAGAGATTCCCAGGAGACCGTTTTTCAGCGGAGCTCAATGAATCGAATTGCACCGTCCCACTGAAAGTGTCTAAAACAGAATTGTCAGACTCCGCGGTGTATTACTGCGCGCTGAACCCCACAGAGACACAGAGCAGGGCTGAACCTGTACAAAAACTGTCAGAGCGACGCTCAACATTACAGAGCAAGACGCAAATATTGCGATCGAGCTGAGTCTGAACTAGTTCCTTAAATCGTAGTGACAACTATACATTTATTTATAATTTATAATTTTATTCTTAATAATTCTATATGAGAAAATCTTAATGCGGGCATATTAGCAAAAGATAATGCAGTATTTATATGGTGCCTTTCTTCATGTCCCAAAATGTTTCACCGTCACTGTTATAATGTAATGTAGAGAAGGCAGCAGCCAATTTTTGCGCAGCAGAAGACTTCAAACAGTGAGGATTCAATGGCCGGCCTGTGTCAGTGATGATGATTGACCAGAGCAATTCCCCTCCTGTCTTCGAGAAAGTGGCTGTGTGATCTATCACGTCGGCCTGAGAGGGCAAACTGCCATCGATTTAACATCTCATCTGAAACCGATACTTCTGACTGTGCATCATTCCCTGAGGATAGCCACAGTATTAATCCTGGGGCTCAATACCTTGAGGGGTGGGGGTTGGGGGGGGGGGGGGGGGGAATGGGAATGGAAGCCTGAAACTTCTGTTTCAGGGGCAATAATGATGAGAACAGAGCTTCGTTTGACAACTACAGCTTTCAGATTAGCCCTTGTACTGTTAATTCTCAGACATCTGTATCTTTTTAATAATACATAGAAAATTGACAAGTAGAAGAGTGCAAAGCTTTTTATAGACGTGATCGGAGTGATTACAGGCAGATGGGCAGCCGCCAATCGGCGCCTCGGTCACCTATTCTCTCAGAGCAGGAGGCCAGTTTCTACGAGGGTCTCCTCGATAAGTTCCCGGGTTGTCCTGACTGACAGCTTGCCGGTGTCCTGTTGAGTGGAAAGAATCTCTGAACAGACTGGCCTCAGGATCCGGGAAAACTCAGGAGGTGGTGACCGTTCATCAACCCAATCCTGGAAAAACGGATTGAAATAAAGAAAAGAAAATTGAAAAATAAACTTCTCTGGTCCCCGTGGAAACAGGAAACGATAAGCTTAACCCCTGGAACCAAATGTCACTCGACAAGAGAAAGACTTTTCCTGATGTCGCGTTTTCCTGACTCAGGATGTCCGGAAGCCTTTCCAACCTCAGGAAGTGCGTTTCCAGTGCAGCCATTGTTTTGATCTCAGAAACATTATTTCCACAGAGGACAGCGGGAATGTTTAATTCCCTGCCAGGATGGGTTGTCACTCTCACCCTGGAATAAAGGAATTTGTGAGACCAGGTGTTTTCCGGATACTTTCAACTTGCAGCAAATAGTAACCAGAACATTCGGTAACGGAATGATGGACACCTCTTTCTCTAAAGCACATTCAGGGGCTGTATGATTAGAAACATTTCGCTAACCTTCTTATTCAGACAACCCAGTGACATTGGAATGCACTGATTTATAGTGTTCATCCTCTAAGTCCCCTATGCCATTCTCCTCCTCCTTCAGCTACCATACCCTAGGAAGCCATTGGTGACTGTGGACTTGCATTGTATTTGCCTATGATTGTGTTTGGCAAAGTATTACAGCTGTTTGCCGTTGCCTTCTACAGGAATCTCTCCTGCTCTTGTCACCTGCCATCGGGCATATTGGAAGGGTTTATAGGCTGATAATCAACCTTAATGACCACGTTAGGAACTGACCTTCTGTGGCCAACAAGTCCTGAAGTGGGACTTGAACCTGAAGCTTCTCGCCTAAAAGTATGGACGCTACCAGTGCTAGGGTAGACATTCTTCTCTGCCGTAGCATGCGTAATTCATATATAGGCCCCTGCCCTAAATACAATATCGGTTGCAATGAAGTGTCACCAAGACATTTCCTGTAATTCCCAGCTGTCACCTGTGACAGCGGTGAACTGACGGCTGTCAGTTTTGGACACAGAAAAGGACTTAAAGCGCCATCTAGTGGAATATTATCTGTGAAACAGCGATTCTCAATTTATTCTTGAATATTGCTGCATGATATTGCTGGATAATTATTATGGACTATTATCATGGGGTTTTTTGCTCAGATTTTATTATTACTGCACCTGGTGCCTTTTTTCATTGTTTTGCTTTTGCCACATTCGCTATTTCATATTAGGTGCAAGATTATTTGTCTCAGTTTTCCAACATGCCTACGTCATTAGTACAGTACATGTCATTTGCACACATAGATGAGATTCTCATTAATAAATTCATAAATCCATAGCTGATGAGCTTGGATTGTAAATTTCTAAAGAATGGAATGCTTCAGAGCTCCCTAATCATAAAACAAGAATGTCAACCAAATTTCACTAAGCGAATGTATCAGAGCATTTTTCTACGAGTAGAAATAAAAATGAAATAGATTTTTATGGCAGTAATTTATTCGTATGATGAACTTTGCATTTTTTTAACCGATTTTCCTTCCAACACACTCACTTCTAAAGCCCATGGGCTTGTTGTCTCCTCAGTCCCCGTGTCGAGTGAGTTATTATACAGGCTCCTCGTCTCTTTGTTTCACCGTACCTCACTGCACTGTAATACACCGCAGCATCTGACAGCTGAACCATGTTAACAGTGAGAGTGGTGGAGCTTTTCTCACGGTCCACAGATATTTTAAACCTTCCCTCAACCCTTTCATCTCTGTATGTGGACACGAGATACTCGGGAGCTTGATTGGAGAATTTCCGGTACCGGAATACAATATCATTTGTTGTGAAAGTAGCATTGTGATGAAGCGACATGGTTTGTCCAACAGTTCCCCGATACATCGATATCTGAAATGTCTCCGAGTGACAAGGAACAATTGCGAAATCATTAATAACATTAGCTTAATGATACATACAAGGATAAAGCGTTTGCCGATATTGGCAGAATATACTAATCTATCTATCTATCTATGTATCTATGTATCTATCTATCTATCTATCTATCTATCTATCTATCTATCTATCTATCTATCTATCTATCTATCTATCTATCTATCTATCTATCTATCTATCTATCTATCTATCTATCTATCTATCTATCTATCTATCTATCTATCTATCTATCTATCTATCTATCTATCTATCTATCTATCTATCTATCTATCTATCTATCTATCTATCTATCTATCTATCTATCTATCTATCTATCTACATTCCTCTCTATCTATCTACTTGTCTGTCTATGTATCTCATCGTTTATCAATCTTTCTCTCGCATGTCTACTATCTAGGTATCTGAGAGGCAGAATTATTTTTTCTGTCTATCTATTTAAGTTGAACAAGAAAACATCGGAAATCTTATTTAATATTTTTCGGTGCTCTGTATGTGTAGTAAAAGCGGTAGAATGTTGTAACTTCATCCAGATGAAAGTTAAAACATGGGAAATTAAAGTTTCTGAACGTCGCCGGCATTTCTAAAGGTTCTTGTTTGGAGAAAGGTTAACGGTGCAGCGGAGACACGGCAGTGAACAAGATATTGTACAGCCGGATCCACTCTTTGTCTCAATGTGTCTGCTTCCTGCAGTGATACATTCCGGCGTCCTAGGCCGCGGTGTCATCCACAGAGATGGTATTGACCTTCTTTGCTTGGTCAAAGGACAGTGTGTCCTTTGGTCACATTCACCTGGAAAATGGAGGCGATAAATGTCGGAGCCCCTGTCAGTGTTTGTCTTTACCAGGCTACGGTATAACCAGAGCCAACAGAGAGCCGACAGTCCAGTTCAACCCATTCCCTTTCCCGAGACACCACCTGCTCAGGGTGGGAGCTCTGATCCTCACACTGAACGGCTATGAACAAAAGAAAAAACACTGAACCACCACGGGGTACTGAGAGATTGGTAAAAACAATGCATCTGTTGAGATAAATAAACTCACACAATATCAATAGCAACAGGGCTCCAACTGGAAACAGGTCTTTGCCGGAGTTTCTGTTCGTGACGACGAAGATGGAAAAAAGGCGGATCATTCAGAGCCTGATTTCCAGACTGGGACTTCCTGTTGAGTCCATGACTCTCAATGGTGGGGAGGTGGCGAGGAGAGCGGAGGGCTTTACATTCTGCTCTTGAATGTGAGACTGATGGGCCACATTCCCACCGATTGGCCAATTATAGGATGTCCCAAATGACGTTATTCATGGTGCTACCCAGCGATTGGCAGTTTCTCAAAACTTATACCACTTGAACTGTCACTGCTTCCGAACCTCTCTGCTTCCTGTATGTAGCACGAGGTTATATTGTTTCATAATGCCTGTGCTCTGTTGTCGTTATAACTGAGAGGACTCATTAGTCATCTTACAACACAAAGAGAGGAAGTTCGGCCCACTACCCATGTGCGTTGGCTGTAATGTAGCGTTATACGCTTATTGTGAATCATCTGTCCGCTACCCGTATATTGTGTCTTTAAAAAAATATTTTAACTGGTCAAATGTTGACCTATTTGTCTTCTAAATTACTTGTACATTCTGTTTTCATCGATGTTTCTCATGGACCTTCACATCCGCTAACATTCCACTGCTCAAAATACGAAAAGTCTACTCTCCCCTCCACTAGAATAGTAGTGAACTTAAATGACGCCAGCCAGTTACCCACCGACTCACTCTCTTTTTAACCTTATCCAAACCTTTCCTAATTGGGTACAATTCTGTCAGTCCACTTCTTAAAGTTCCGTGTCCTGGTGAAAACATCCCCAGTTGCTCAGGTTGCTACTCAGGATTATCGTCTCTCGCCCGGCAACATCGTTCACAGTCCATCCTACACACTGTCTTTCAGGTTGACAGCAAACGAAAGAAGAGTTACAAAACTGACCCAAGGGTATGAACAGTGTCCTCAGCAATGATGTGTCCAGCTTTATTCTTGATTCTGAGTTTAATAATCCGCGTCCCTGTTGATTAAATGCGATTCTTTAACTCTTTCTCAGCAGCTTGTTCCACATTTTCTGCATCTGGGTCCTGAATTCTTTCTCCTCCTTTACCCATTACATTAATATTTGCTTCTTAGTACCCCATAACCTTTCACCCCCTTGCTTAGCAAGAGCCTATCTATCTCTGGCTCAAAAGGTGGCGGAAGCGGAGTCTTTGAATATTTTAAGGCAGAGCTAGATAGATTCTTGATAAGCAAGGGGGTGAAAGGTTATCGGGGGTAGGAGGGAATCTGGGGTTCAGGTTACAATCAGATCAGCCATGATCTTATTAAATGGCAGTGCAGTTCGAAGGGCCGAGTGGCCTACTCCTGCTTCTAATTAGTATATTAGTGTGTTGGTTCCAATCAGATTTCGACTACTTTGTATTTTGTTCGCCTAGGAGACAAACAGACACAACAACTTTAGGTTTTCCTTCAGACGATTAACTGGATTGTTCTTCTGATGGTTACTGACAATTATTTCGCTGCGCTACCTGCGCGGGCATTTCTAATGGGTAAAGCCCGCCACCTACCGTTATATTTGGGTAAATTTGTTTTGTCGAATTAATCAAACTCGGAAAGGTCATTCCGACTCGAAATGTTAACTCTGTCTTCCTCTCCACAAATGCTGTCAGACCTGCTGAGCTTTTCCAGCAACTTTTATTTTTGTTTCAGATTTGCAGCATCTGCAGTATTTTGTTTTTATCATCGAACTCGGTATTTAGTCCCTGAAATGTTTTTCTTAAATTTATTTTAGTGTGGAAGGGACATTTTCTACGGGGAGACATCACCCCAACACAGTTGTAAAGATCGTGGACGTTGCATTTTTATGCATTTTATTTGAAGTGACACTAAATCATAAAAATGAGGTATTATTAACAAATGAATAAAGCATGCGCTCTAGGGTTTGGGCATCGCTGGCAGTTCACCTCCTGGTTGTCCATCCGTAAGTGGGCCTTTCAACGCATGAATCTCCCAACTTTAACAATGTGGCCCAAAATGTTTGATGCATCCCATTAAAATCGTGCTCCACATAGGCAGAGAATGCATTGGGGAAATGAACAACATTATGGGATGTTTAACATCGAGCCAACAAGGACACAATTCAGAGGAATTCCTGAATGCAACATACAGCGCTGTCTTTAGTTTTATCAGCCAAGTAAGAATGACATCATCGAAGTTTGGCGGTAGTGCAGAGGTAGCCCAGGAGTGTAATGTTTCAGCTTGTGGTCTATGAGTCGAGAGGAAAATCTAAGACAGTCATCTCGGACTGTTATCAGTTGATTATTGGCCTCACAAACTGAACGATAAATGGACCGGCTTTCACAGAGTGACAGAGTCCAAAAAAATGAAATAATCCCGGTAATAACTAGAGGACATTGTAGGGGTTTGGTGTTTTCTATAAAGACGAGTTAAATTGGCGGTAATATTTTAAACCGAGAATGGATGATCGGATGGAAATTAGGCAGAGAGTAAGGGTAAAGAGAATTAAGTTGTGCCGAACGCTTCCTCATCCGTCAGTATCCGTCAGAATCGGGCGACGAGCAACTCACCTCCTGACTCCCCAAAGCCTGTCCACCATCTAGAAGGCACAAGTCAGGAATATGATGGAATACCCCCCCACCTGCCTGGATGAGTGCAGCCCCCACAACAGTCAAGGAGCTTGACACCATCTAGGACAAAGCAGCCTGCTTGATATTCACCACATCCACAAACATTCACTCCCTCTACGCACAGGAGCAGCAGTGTGCACCATCTACAAGATGCACTGCAGGAATTCACCAAGGCTCCTTCGACAGCACCTTCCAAACCCACGACCACTACCACCCTGGAAAGACAAGGGCAGCAGATCGTCAGGAACACCACCACCTGGATGTTGACCTCCAAGTTGCCCTCAATCATGATCCTGATTTGGAATTAAATCGCCGTTCCTTTACTGCCGCTGGGACAAAATCCTGGAACTCCCTTCCTAACAGCACTGTGGTTCTACCTACGCCAGATGGAATGCAGCGGTTCAAGAAGGCGGCTCACCACCTTATCAAGGGCAAGTGGGGATGGGCAATAAATGCTGGCCCAGCCAGCGAAGCCCACATCACATGAATGAATAATAAAAAAGTACCTTCTGACTTTGAGATTGATCTGCTGCAGTGAAAAGACCAACACAATAATTGAGTCTCTGGAGACGATGTGGAATAAATTGTACTCTGACAATTTCCGCAATTTTACTAATAAAAAATGAGCAGTATCTTGTGTGGTGATCCACCGTGGCTATCTGTAAGCGTGCGTGTGTGTGTGTGTGTGTGTGTGTGTGTCTGTGGGCGTGTGTGTGTGTACACCTGTGTGTTCATCGGTATGTGACTGTGCGGATGTCCAGTGTTCTAGGTGAGGTTTGTGCTGCCCAGTGGAGGGCGCTTTCTGATTACTTGATCGCCATCATGTTCCCCTGCTACATGAAGTGGTCGTTCAGAGAGATATAAATATTGAAGAGATTCCCACCGACCTGCTGTGGTCTCGGCGCTGTTTTTAATTTCTGCAGCCCACCGCCCCTCTCATCATTTTAAAACATTCTGCTATTCTCTAACATATTCAAAAGCAGATATTATGTGCTCGACGTGTCTCTTTCTGATAATAGCATTCGTGCTATTATTCGTGAGCTTATGTTTGAATGGACAGGGTGCGTTCCATTGGCTAGATTTACTGCCAGAATTTCGACAAACGTTCTGTTTCTGTTACAGGAACGAGTGGCCAGGATTCAGTGCCTCAGGATCCTCCCGAATTAACGGTTCAAGGAGGACAGACGCTTATCGGTAGTTACTCCACATCCACCAGCACACTCTATCTCTACTGATAGATCAAATATCCCGCGGGTGTTCCGAGATATGTACTGAAAGAGTTTCGGCAATGCGCAAGGAGATAATTCTCCAGTTTTCCTAGACAGGTTTTCTCCTGGTTTGGACAAAAACCCTTGTCTCTGACTCTGCCGTGTATCACTGAGCACAGAGCCCCACACTGTTACAGAGCCACAGTCAGGAGGCACAAAAGCCGAGAAGGCACTCTCATCTACTGTCACAGAACCAATTCTGGGGCCTGGACTGTCACCTGGTAATAGAACCGAAGCCAACGTAAAGACAGCTGAATGGCACATTGCTACGTTGCAGGCCCTGTGTCATTCTCTGTAGCCTTCCTCTTAATATCAGCTGTGGGTGGTTCCCAAGGTCAGTAAGCAGCACCTTTAATGCAGCCTGCGGTATTCATACAAGGACAACACTAACCATTTCACTTCATTGCCAACTCCTCACACACTGACCCCTATGAAAGGGCCAATATTTAGTTGATTCCTCATCTCGATCCCCGCTGGAGGAAGAATAACTTCACTGATCCGTTGCACTCCTCTCTGACGCAACTAATTGGAGAGCAAAGGACCTGTGAGCTGATTGGATGAATTGGAGGACAAAGGATCGTGGAGCTGATTGGACGTCACTTGTTGATTCTTTCAGCAATGGACGAATCGCTGGGGAGACCGGATATAAATGAGCATCTTCAACTCTCCAATTACAGATTCAGTCCGTTCTGTTTCAATCCGCCACCAACTCGCGGCAAACATGTTGGCTTTTGCTTTTTATTCATTTCTCACAGCTGCATCTCTCTTACCCGGTAAGTCGACATGTTACACAATCTTCCTCTTGCAAGAATCGTTGAAATTCATTTAATGGTGTTTCCCTCTATCTACATTGTGATCTGTTACATTATGCTGCTAGTTATCATAAAATGACAATAAAGTAAGATATTAACTTTCTGTATACCTAAACTTCTGCAGAAATTCAGGTTGCAGACTCCATCTCACAAGAGCCGGTTACATCAATGCGATTCGAAGGAGATGAGGTGACAATTAAGTACAGCTATTCATTTTCTTGAACTTCTTCATATTACATTCAACTGTACCGCCAGGACCCGGACAAAGCCCCAATTTTCTTGATCTACATCCCTAAATATGGGGATGTTTTCAAAGCCGATGGCGTTGGGACTCGATTTTCTGCATCTCTTGACACTTCGAAAAGTGAGGGGAATTTCACCATCCGTGACCTGCGGTTGTCTGACAGCGCGATATATTACTGCGGGCTGAGAGACACAGTGACAAGAACCAGAGGGACTCTCGTACAAAAACACTGCCGCAAGGTGACAGGGTGAACAGAATAACCGGCTGTGTACTGGGATAATAATTGCTAATAATTAGCAAAGGAGAGCAAAGTAGGCCACTCCCAATAGCTCTGAACAGACGTGTCATCTTTCAGATTTCATGAATAATATGTTGAGCAATTGGCAGGAGGAACCCTCTGAAAGCGTATGCGAAAAGTTGAGTCTATAATGTGTATTAAATCGGAAGATATCCTCCTATGCACTGCCCATCTATTTCCTGACTCTGCTTGGCATTCCACCACCGCGTAGCGAAAAGGGAAAATCTTCCCCTTGTGTGTCGCCAGTAGAAGGAGAATCAGAACTAACACCGTCAGCAAGATGAGCCTGGTTAGTGACAGTGACTAAAATAAACTGAATATCTACATCTATATCGAACATTTCGAATTATTTATCTGAGAGGGCTTCTTTCCCGTCTACGAAATATCAAAGTGTCTCTCAGGTCAATAAGAGATCAAATTCAGCACAATGCTCAACACCATTCGCGACTCCTCAGATACTGAAACAGTCCATGTCCAAATGCAGCAAGGCCTAGACAATATCCAGGCTTGGGCTGACAAGTGACAGGTAAATTTCGCGCCACACAATTGCCAGGCAATGACCATCTCCAACAAGAGAGCATCTAACGATCGCTCCTTGACAATCAATGGCATTACCATCGCTGAATCGCCCACTATCAACACCCTGGGGGCCACTATTGACCTGAAACTGGACTGGACTAGCCATATAAATACTATGGCTACAAGAACGGGTCAGAGGCTAGGAATTGTGCGACGAGCAACTCACCTCCTGGCTCCCCAAAGCCCGTCCACCATCTTCAAGGCACAAGTCAGGAGTGTTATGGAACACTCTCCACTTGCCTGGATGAGTGCAGCTCCCACAGCGCTCAAGAAGCTCGACACCATCCAGGACAAAGCAGCCGTTTCACTGACACCACATCCACAAACATTCACTCCCTCCTTCAAGCAGAAAGGGGTTATGGGCGTTGGAAAATGCAAGGGGAAGTACCGGGTAGGGGGAGAAGAGCTGCGAGTGAGGGTTTTGGGGCGGGAAATAGTGGCGTGAAATGCGGAGGCGTAGGTTTGGCTGGGGGGGCGGTAAATGCGGGGGTGGAAATAGGGTGCGTGCTTTCAGGGGCTGTTAATCCAGAGGTGCAATTGCGGAGGTGAGGGGAGTGGTTGGGGGAGGGGTGGGAATGGAATGGTGGTAACGGGGGAGAGGGGCACAGACGAGAAGGTACCAAAGTGGGAGTCAAAAGAGAGAGAGAGACGGAACAGAGGAAAGAGACAGAGACAGATAGACATAAAGAAGACAATGGCTCTGATTTCCAGGACTCGTCGTGGCGGGACCAGTTGCAGGAGATCCGATGGCCCAGCCTAAAGCCCATTAACTTTCGACAGGACCGGGCGATCCCGGCGGAGGGCGGGGCCAGAAAATCTCGCCCTCCGTAAAGATGCCACTGAAATAATATGAAGATTTGACTTTGAACATGACATGGCTGGACCGTCATCCTTACCGACAATAAACACTGGCAACACAACCCAGGCCGTGAATACCCGCAGGGGTATACCCGTCAAACCCGAACCTGACCATGTCTTTAAAAACACAAACGCGGAGCGGAAGTAACTCCGGAATGAACCCCGCCAGTGGCTCTTATTCGCCAGTGTCATTTCTCACTTCCGCGTTCAGTTGTTTCTCCCATTGACACAATGATTAATCAAATTGAGATGAAATTTAGGTGAGGATGAGAGTTAAGCTAAATATTGTTGACCTACAGCATAAACAAACTGACTGTGGGCTTATTCACTCAGTGAGCGCCACCAATGGTGTGAAGGAAGATGTAGTTTTGTTTAAGATTAGCAAGGTAAAAATATTTCCATTTATTTTGCGCTTTTTACCGCCCGTCTTAAAACACTTTACAGCCAATTCAGCACTTTTTGAAGTGTAGAAACGGTTGTAATGTAGGAAACCGGCAGTCGATTTGCACTCAGAGCACTCCCGCAATGTGACCATGAAAAGGTCATCTGTTATTTGTAACGTTGATTGAGGGAATATCCACGACATTAGGGAGAACTCCCCAGCTCTTCGTATAAATATTGTCACCGGGCTGGCAGACAGGGTTTCGGTTTTATATTTCACCTGAAAGACGATCATGCGATGCTCCCTCAGCGCTGCACTGGAGTGTCAGCCTCGAAATTTGAGCTCAAGCCTTTACACTGAATTTTTCTCGATTGTTGTGCTGGGCTGTGATGGCTCAATTAGAGTTTTAATTTCATTGTCATGTACGTTTCGTGTTTATCCCGGACACCTAAGGGGCGGGATTGCTTCGATAGCGATTGTTATTGAAACAGCAGATTTATAGGCCCTAAAGTCATCGAGAGGTTTGGGGAGAGAGCGGGGGTATGGCGGTGAGATAGCGGATCAGCCATGATCATATTGAATGGTGGAGCAGGCTCAAAGGAACGAATAACCTACTCCTGCTCCTATTTTCTATGCTTCTGTTTCAATGAATCCTTCCATAAGAATAAACTTGTCATTGCAAGAGAAATACTTTCAGAGGATACTTCCAAAAAAAGACCAGAAGAAATTTCCCCTTGTTTGCCCCCAGCTGAAGTTGAATCAAATCAGACCCGCCTTCCTCCTGCCGTCAGCCAATTCGATCAGTGAGAGTGAGTGAAATGAACTGGAAACCTTCATGTACATTTAAACCTATCCTTTGCCACTTCGAAAAGTCATCATCGCGTGACTGTGTTTGTAATTTCCCAGCCGGGATTGCGAACTTCTTCCCAAATATCTGACTGAAATTAACAGGAAACCCCATTTCATTTTGCTGAAATTACTCACAAGGGGGGTGAAATGGGGTTATTAACACAAGATTCGAGTTCCAATCCTATCTCCTTTACTGCCCTCTTCATTCAGACATTAAAACTAAAGACATTGTTTTCAAAAGTTAGCTTTACACAAATTTCATCAGCCTTATTTGCTTGATGATTTTAATTGCCAGCAAGTAATTCATAAGCTTGCCAGGGAGAGATTGTGATAATGAATAGCAGTAAGAAAAGTATAGAAGTGTTACTTTGATGAACCCCACGAATAAATACACAGATATAAAGAGGTTTCAAATGTTTAAAGCATTTACAGGTTCTGGAAGGATTATCAACCGCGTCCCGACGGGATAGCGAGAAACATCTAACCAATGCGCCCTCTGGCGGATGTACTGAGAACATTGGCACTGTTCCGGGCACTGGATGAAAATAGACAGCAAGTTGTGACTAGGGGCAGTTTCTCTTGAGGCGCATTGCGATGATGCTGTTGCTGATTGTTGAGCCATGTACATAAAGGGGTATATGGGTTAAATGCAAAAAAAAGAATGGATTGGCGCTTGACTCACAGTGTCCGCTCTCAGATTTGACTTTAGATCTGCACATTACAGAACACACAACGCGTATTCACAACAACCGACTCAATTCCTTTCAGCGCACGCCGAGTGGGCGTTATGACATTTGTTGTGCAGATTATTGCAGACAATAAATATGGTTATTCCTCCAGATGAGCAAGGTTTAAGAGATTCTTGCCCCTGTGACTCTGCAATTGGATAACCTTGGTAGAAACTGGCCCGCCTGATCATGGAGACCAAGGCACTGAGTCAGGCAGAGCGCTGTCTACCTGTCTGTCAGTAAGCAGCCTTCTTATCTGTATAGAGGGCTGTTAATCATCTACCTGTATATGTGTATTGCATTGCTATTGCTAGAACATACGAATGTGTATAATCAACAGTAAAAAGGCGAAACTACAAGTGTTTGTTTACAGCTTTCACATAATGGTAGCACCCTCACTTCTGAGTCTGAAAATGGAAAATTCGACTCTCACTTCTAAACTCTCTCCTTTCCTGAAAGGCTTATCCACGGTTTGCATTAGGCAGTTCATAACAATATTCATCTATGTCAAATCACGTGCTCCAGGTTAAACCGATCGAAACTGTTTGGTAACTGGAATTGGGCAGAGTTGGCACTGAGACATAATTCCTGCCCGATGGGATAAACGGAAGTGGATATTAATTCATTCTGCAGGTCTCGGTGGTGAGGTGTCATTATTTGTCCTCCTTATTTGTCCTCGGATTGCGACTCCAATCCCAGAGGAATGTGACTGGCTCTTTAAAGCTTTGACAAATGAACCAGAAAGTTGTGCGTTGTAGCAGGGCAAACAGCGATGAGAAACAAATGTAAAGAAAAGGTGAAGGAAATAGTCAGTAGGTCGGTCAGAATCTGAGAAGAACTACAATATAATTAATGTTCTGGGACAGTGACCTTTCAGCAGAACTAGGACGCTTTTACTTGGAAATGAAAGGGAGGGAGAGAAGAAGAACAGAAGGGACGAACTGTGAGAGGTGCAGGAAGAAGAGATTAAATAAGAAAAATGTCCATGGTTCAGGACCAAACGTGTTGTAACTGAACATGTAAAGAAACAGAAAATGTGTCCACAGGATGTGTGAATGGCAGGATCCTGAAAAGTAGGATTCAAAAAGCAAAGAAAAGGGAATAAGGGCGCATCAGAAACACAAAACAAAACCAACTGGCGAGGAAAATAGAAACAAAATTGGAAATGAAAGTCGGCTGGCCAGGAACGCCCACATCCGGAGGATGAAGAAAACTTCCTGAGCCATTGCAACACATGATTATTACGTTTCAAAATCATCATTGCATCCTCTCCCCTTCCTTCCCAGTCTACTGCCTTTAATTAAAGTTATGGAAATTTCTCCAGTTCATCTTCATTATGTCTAAAAAACTTTAGACCAGTTTTGGTGACTTGATGAGCTCTTTGTGTGGTAGACAACTTCACTTCAAATGTTCAGTTTCACAATGAAAACACGCCTGTTTTCCATTGCAGGAATTCCCAGCAGGGAACAGATTCGTTTTAAATCAATTAACATCAATGGTTTAATGCAACAAATGTAGGTGATTCCCTCATGGAGGGGCGGGCTCCACTCTCGGGAATGGATGGAGTCTGTTGTGTGACCCGGACATTGCACTGGGGCAGATTCTCCTCAAGAAAACGTTAAATTAAAATAAGAAATGTGCATTTCTCTGCATCCTGGAAATGAGAGATTTAAACAAGAATTAAGTGCATATAACGGACGGTGCTAGAAAGAGGAGTAAGGCAAGTTACGAAATGCATGTGAATCCAATAAGTGTTTTTTTTCACAAGTTAGCTCAAATGTGTTACCCAATCATTAAATTGCGCAATCACCAGAAGTGTTTTGGGAAACCCGAATACACTGGATAAGGCTTCATGTACATATGTACAAGGCTGGATGGGACAGATGTTTGATCCACCAGATAGCCTCGTATTATGGCTGACATGCAGGCGAGTGGAGTTAAACCACAGTCAGATCAACCACCTAACTGACTGGCAGAGCGGGCTTAAGGCGCCAAATGGCTGCTTGTGCTCCTATTACTTATCTTCTTAATTCTTAAGTTCTCATGCAACACGCCTAAGAAGAAATCATCTGGCCGTTATGACTTTGCTGTGTGTGGAATCTTGTTGCTTGTATATTCACCGCCAAGTATCATATATTACAACAATTGATTGGCTGTGAGGATCTTTGGGATATTGTGTCATTCTGAAACGCGCTATATAAATGCACGAAAGAGAAAGACCGATGAAGATAGAGAGCTAGAGGGAGCCAGAGGGAAATGTCAGAAAGAAAGAGAGAAAGAGAAACGGGTAAAAAAAAAAGAGGGAAAGGGAGAGATAGAGAACAAAGTGCAAGGCATATATAGAGAGAACTCAAGACAGAGAAAGAGAGATAGAGAAAAAGAGCGAGATAAAGAGAAATATAGGTAGAGGCATACACAGTCACGGTGAGAAAATTCGAAAGAGAGGAGAAAAAGAGAGAGTAAGGGGAAGAGAAAGACGAAAAGAAACATGCAAATTTAAAGCGATAGAGAGGTCGGGGGGTCGGGGTTGGAGAGACAAAGAGAAAAGGATGAGATGAAAAGAGAGGGCCGATATAGGGAATCTGACACAAAGAGAGAAAAAGAGAGAAGGGTATGGAGAATCAGAGAGAGAGAGAGGAAAAGGATGTAGAAAAGAGAGAGAGAGAGAGAGAGAGAGAGAGCTGGGCGCAGAGAGGGAGGATATGGAGAATCAGACACAGAGAGATAGGCAAAGAAAGATTAGGAGAGAAATTAGAGAGTTTCATACTCATCATCCCATAGGTAGGTTCTGTATTCCCTTGACGGACCCTCACACTCCTTCCGTCTCCCTTCCCATGGTGAGGAGAGAGACCCTGGGCAACGGGGTTTGGGCTGGGTGGGGTGAGGTTTAAAATATCAGAGCTGGGACACACACACACACACACACACACACACACACACACACACACACACAAACAAAGACAGAAAGAGAAACCTGATTCAGGCATTGGTACTCACCCAAAGCCGCATGGTCCAGAGAAAGACACATTGATTCTCCAAACCTCTTATAGCTCCCATGCCTGTCACTCAAGCTTCCACATCTCCAAAATCATCCCCCCACCCCACAACCACCCCATCCAACCAGCTTTCAGCTACCTCCACCTGAGGCACACCTATCCCAGGTGTGGCACAGACCAACAGAAATTTTTGTTTGACTGGGGTGTTGGAAAACAGCAGGTAAGTGGTTCAGCGCAGGGTTGTCTCCCTCTCTCTCCCTCTCTCTCTCTCTTCCCCCACCCTCCTCACCAGCCTCACACCTCAGGAACTATGGGGCTGAGGATTTGCAACTTGGAACTACAGGATGGAGCAGTTGGGGATCAGTCATTCATTCTGTAGCTCATTTTACACTGGACTGAAGTAGGTATACTGTTCCATCATCCTCTGCTTTATACTAACATTCCGTCAAGTTCAAACTTCATCACTTTCTCCCCGCTGTGTCTGTTGCTCACTGCATTGACTATTTCCGTTCAGCTTTACAGGACCATCTCTTGTGTCTACTGGAAAACCACGACTAAGTTCAGCTCTTTGTGCTTCAGACCTTACTGGTGCCAATGACACTGCGGCCAGGCTGCATGTTTCATGGCAGTGAACGTAGAGCTGAGCAGTCAAAGGTCTAGGCGTTTAAAACGTTCAGAGACATTGAAAGCCTTTAACACATGGAGTTGGGGGAGGGAGAGGGAAAGAATTAAAGTGCGCTTGGTCTGCGATCAAATGGAAAATGGGGACAGGTGAAATGCTGCTTGGTGACTTAGCGACGCTGATCTGGACAGATATGCAGTGGCTCCTGTCTACTTTCAGCCCGAGTAGGCTGCATGATGCAGGACTCTGTGTTCTCTGGGCTGTATACACACACATATACACACACACACACACACACACACTGAGATAAACATCAACTCCTGTAGCATGCGGCAACAAGGCTGGAAACTGTGCAGTTAGTTTCCCAAAGAATACACTTTATTCATGGAATATCTGAAAGTGCATTGATTGCAGGAAATAAAGTGTAGTACAGTTCACTCTCCTTCAGTGCTGTATGTGTGTGGCACTCTAAGCCACTTCTATACAGTTCCAGATTGGTTAGATTTACAATTCGCATTTCACCATATCAAACATTCTCTGAAGCGTTGTGTTCAAGAGATCGGACTGATGACACTCCCGAACATCAAGAGATCTCCCGGACAATTTGCCATGTATTAAACGAGTCACAGCTCTTACACAGCTTCCAGCTTCGAAGGCAGTGGTTTTCCGGTTTTATTTCTGTATAGATTTCCACGCCTCCCCAACTCCCACTTGAACCAGGATGTGTGCTCACAGCTCAGGTCCGCGAGGGTCACTGTAAATGTAGTGAGACAGCTTTGCTGGACTCTCTCTGTATCAATACGCATTGTGCTTACTAAATGTATCACAACTGTATTGAAGCAGCTCAGAGTGCAACATGATCTTTGTCGATAACTTGAATACCGTTGCACTGTCTGACTGTCTGTAATGACCATGTTGAAATGCCTGTAAAGTTCATTGATTGTATTGAAGCACCTCATGACCTATGTGGAAAAGTGGAATATGATTGCACTTTTTGTGATGACCACTTTGAAATGTTTTGGAATGTTCTTTCACGTATTTTATGAATAAAGTACATTTTTCTCCAAAAAAGCATAGTACTCATATTTATCTACTGGGATCTCACTTGGTCTTTCAGATTAAACATGGAGCTGCAATGGATTTATCTACCATACCAATGTTAGAAATAAAAGTCATGAATCTATCGCTTCAGCTGTTTGTTCACCGACCTGTAACTAGAGTGTATGCTGTAGCTTAATTACCCCTCTGGAGACTGTCAACTGGTATAAATGGGACCCTTTGAAAGCGTGGCAGAGTTAAGATGTGCATCATTCAGAATCTCTTTGGTTTCTGAAAGACGACGCATGGGCCAGCGAATGAAGCATTCTATGCCATTTACTACCCCGTTCTCGCTTTTATTGGTGTCCCAGGTGAGTTATGAATCCCAAATAAATTATTTTTTTTTTCTAGATCCCCAAACTTCTGTCCCTTCCCTTTCTGGATCGCGCTGAACTTTCGTAATACTCGGCACTGTCTGAGTATAGAGGACTTACTGGATTATGGTGTATGATAGTGCATTACTTGCACTTGTATTGTTCAATAAACTATGTGGCGAACTTAGCGAACAACAGTCTTTTAGATTGCAGAAATGTTAATCTTAATGCATGGCATTTTCCACACGTTATATTGTTGAACAATAGAAAATATTCTAATGTAGTAAAATGCATTCTGGTGTTCTTAGTGTTAGATGGAACAATAGCGTATCTTTGAGCCATAAGCTGCATTCCCGTGCACCGATTTTATTAAAGTACCTGAAAATAAATCTAAAGCGCAATCATTATTCAAGATGGATCATGATGTTCCAATTCATTCAATGATTCCACTAATCCGCAAGGCGACGCCTGAAAGCGTGTTCTAGTTACAACGTTGTGCGTTCCCACTGGGCAATTCCTTTTGTAAATGTGGCTATAGGAATGAATGATGGAAACTTTTGGCAGAGGTGAATGGGGGTGCAAGATTTTTAACCAATTGTCTATTTTGTTGGGTGGTGTTAGGTTTTGTGCATTTGGATTTTATTTTGGATAATTATATTTTTTACTGAATCACGGGATGTGGTTGGCAATGGGAGGGTCAGCAGTTATTGTCCACCCCTCGTTTCTACATGAACAATTTGAGTTGCACTTTTTTTCTTGAGTCTCTGCAGCACGAATGGTGCAAATGTTTCGCAGTTTTGACAAACAAATTTGATAAGGAAGCGCACAAGGATATATGAGGCCAGATGTCAAAATGTTTGATCAAAGAAGTACGTTATTAAAAACGATTGAAAAATAAGTAAAGAGAGACGGAGCCGTTGAGGGTGGGGTCGGAATTCTTTATCTTAGAAGATGAAGGCACAACATTTAGTGATGGAGCGGTTAATATCAGGGATGCTCATGGGGGCAGAGTTGATTGTATGCTGTGATCTCAGGTCGTTGTAAGGCTGCAGGATTTTACAAGGATCTGAAGTGGCGACGCTAAAGATCGGTTTGAAAATCAGGAAGAGAATATTGAAACAGAGGCTTTGACGGACAAGGGTCCAGTGTAGCTCAGTGAGCAAAGTGGTGATTGATCAACGGGACTTGGTGTGAGTAAGAGTATGGGGAGCAAATATTTTTTGAACGAGTCGAAGTTCAATAACGATGCGAAGTTAGATACCGCCCAAAAGACTTCCAACGGTCATGAGCCTAGTTATAAGAAAGGCCTGGATAAGGTTTTAACAGCGGTTAAGCTAAGGCAGGGTTAGAGACGGGCGATATTATGGGCTGTATTAGAAAGGTTGAAGGATTCAGTGTCGGTGTTTATGATAGACATGGGGATGTGGGCGTTTGGAAGTTTATCTCACGGTCAACAAGAGCTCACTATTGTAAAGAGCCTCGAACCTCAGAAGATAGCGAGCCACGGGAATGGGATCAGTGGCGAGAGGGCGGAGTTTCTGGAAAGAACGGATTTTAATGCCCTCTGTGTTGACAAATGTTCAGTCGAAAATTGGATGTCGAACAGTTAGCAACTGATTTGGAATGATTGGAGTCTGGAGGTGGTGAAGGGACTGATCACGAGAGTTTCAGAACCAGATAGGATGAGGCAGTAGCTGGTGTCTGGAGTTCTCTCGGTAACATCTCTCTCTTTTTATTTCTTACAGCCAACTTGGTGGCCATCATAATCCTGTCTCGAGGACGGTGCGGACTCTCCCGGTGCATCACCTACTACCTGGGGGCGATAGCAGTGACCGATTTCCTTGTCATGATCGCTGCCGTGATCCTCAACCGGATTGGTGGCATTTACTTTAGGTATAGTGTCCTATCTACCACCCCGGGGTGCGCTGTCAGCACCGTGCTTGTCTATGCCACCCGGGATGGCTCGGTCTGGCTGACTGTCGCCTTCACCTTCGACCGTTTCGTGGCCATCTGCTGTCAGAGCCTGAAGACCAGATACTGCACCAAGAAAACTGCGTCGCTGGTTATAGGACTGGTTAGTGCCCTGAGCTGCGCCAAGAACGTCCCTTTCTACTTCACCTACCAGCCCTTTTATAGCCTGGACGGGGTGTCCTGGTTCTGCGACATTAAGTCCAGCTACTACATTTTTCCCGCCTGGCAGGCCTACGACTGGCTGGATCACATCTTGACTCCTTTCCTCCCTTTCTTCCTCATTCTGCTGCTCAACGCCCTGACCGTAAGGCACATGTTAGCGGCCAGCAGAGCCCGCAGGAGGCTCCGGGGCGCCGAGAGGCACGGAGATCAGGAGATAGCTAACCGCAAGAGGTCCATTGTCCTGCTGTTCGCCATCTCCCTCAGCTTCCTCCTCCTGTGGGTCACCTATGTCGGACATTTCCTCTTCGTGCGGATTACGGGTGAGGCCTACTTCACCGGCCTGGATTTCAGTGACCCACACTTCATGCTTCAAGAGACAAGCAACATGCTGCAGTTATTCAGTTCCTGCAATAACATCTTCATCTACGCAGTAGCCCAGACCAAGTTCAGGGATGAGCTGAAGAAGGTGCTGAATTGCCCCTTTGCGACCCTCGCCTTTTGCTTTAAATGGTGTGTTATCAAGCAGTTAGGGGCCAGTAATGTCTTGTTTAAAGTAGACAAAGTTTGAAACCCCGGTTGCTTACTAAAAAAATGCAGCCACAATATTTCACTGTTTTGAACAAGCAAAATAAACATTACCATATAAAGGTAGCAAAGTGAAACAATTTGCATTACCAATCTGATACTCTAACATTCAGAACTAACATGAGGTAAATATGAAATAGCGAGCAACTGTGATCGAACACACGACACTGCATACTAAAAGGCAGAAGCGACCAAGACAGACCCCACGGATTTCTCAGCAACCCACCCAGACGTCAGTGAGCACAGTGAGTCACATAATCTCTGCCTCCCTCACGAGGGGTTCCTCTCTTCAGTTTCAAAGAACAAACGCCTAAATTCCCTTGAAAGTTGCACTGACTTGGGTTGCCTCAGGGCTGTTCACCTCCCGGTGGTTTAACCTTGTATCCCGAGATAACACATCAATCTCTCATCGTTGGCACAATTTCAGCTCTTTAACAGACAGCTAGCTTCAGTGCTGCCGCTGCCCGGGCATTGTACCGATCTCCAATCTCCCCAGCTGCACCAAGCTATCAGTGGCTCCCGCAGCTTCCACGGAGCCCTAACCCTGTCAGCAGCATGGAGACTGCCACCTTCTTCCTTTCTCTGGTCCGCAGGGCTTCTGAATCCTAAGTGCACGGAGTTATAAAACTGGATCTGTGACTTCTCCTGAGCCCCATCTAGACAGAACCATCTAACAGCAACCTGTTTGCTGCCTGGTGCCTCCTCCTTGCTGCTCAACCCACAGTCACCTGGGTTTATCTTTCTCCACCACCTATGCCCATGCCTGGGTCCCATAGTCGTGTTTGTGAGCCACCATCACCACGCAGGCACCTTGGTGATGACTACAATGCTCCCAACTGCCGATCACTGGGCTGAGAATGTGCAGACTGTCACATTCCAAGGTCGTGCTGAAACCCCCAGGGAATTCTGTGCTTGTTCTCCTCCGCCTCTGCCCGGAAAATACCCCGGACAGACAGGTAATTTCACATCCTTAACTGGTGAAAAATAATGAAACCCCCTCATGGTGTTTCTCTTCCACCAGAGTGTCTCAATGCATCGAACTTTCTGTCACCTTACCCATAAATCGTCCGCTCAAGCTCCCACATTCGAGACATATAAAACTCATAGTGCAGCGCCAAAAGTCTGCTGTTGTCTACACTGAAGGAGTCCTGAGCGATTGAACATGCTGACTTTCTGGATGAGACGCTGAACGATGGCCTCTGGCTACGCTTTCAGGAGGTTGCAAAATGTCTCATTGTCTCTATTCAAAAATTTAACAAAGCAGCAAAGAATTCTCCCCAGTGTCCTTGGCCATTATTTATCCTTCATTTAACACCGTTGAAGACAGTTTTGTGCTCATTTATCTCATTACTTTTGGTGGAATCTTGCTCTGCCCACCTTTTGCTGCCACGTTTCCTGCATTACAGCAGGAACGTTTCTATTTGGCTGTAAAGCCCTTTGGGCGCCCTGAGACCGGGAACGGCGCGATGGAAATACCTGATTGTTTTTCTTTCTTTCATCCATTCTTTCTCAGTAACAACTCAACACCGCAGAGGCACGATCTCCACGTTTAGCTCTTACACTTAAAATAAAGTATTTGATAACATGAGAAGTCATTTTTGAGTTTTGATCCCAAATGTGCTGCCCGAAAGGAAGCTGGACCCAGATTAAACAATAAATTCCAAATGGGAATTGGATAAATACTGGAAACGGAGGACATAGTGAAAAGAGCAGGGGAGTGTAACAAACTGTCAGTTATCTGCTATTTCTAAAGGAAAATACAGCTAGAGTAATGGACACAATCCCTTCCTTTCAGTATGAATAACGTCATCTATTGGAAAGTGGAAACAAATTTGCAATTTACTCATCAATACAATCACGGCCGGCTTTCAGCTCCTTTTTAAAAAGCCGGCAGTATTTTTTTGCTCCCCGCACTCCCACCCCCAACCCCTCGTCCCTCCAAATATTGTAGTCCGAGGCCATCACCTAGTTCGCCGAGTGGAGGCGCCTCTCCTGCTAACTGAATAGTTCTGTCAGAAACCCAGCAAAACGCAGTGGTCGATTGGCTTCACCCGATGCTGTGTGGCTGTGAACTGCGCTTTTCGCGACCTCAGGCCAACCGAAAAGTACTTCACGGTGGTTCAGGGGGCGAGAGGTTATCGGAGATTGGCGGGAATCTCAGGCCGAGCTTACAATCAAATCAGTCATGTCCTTATTGAATGGTGGAACAAAATCGAAGGGCCGAGTGGCCTATTCCTGCTTCTAGTGCGTATGTTAGCATGGCCCAGTGTAATATGAGCAGCGACAGGGAAGGTCTGGTGTGTCAGAAAGAATAACAGTTTCAAACGTAATATGAATAAAGATAAAAGCTGTCATGACGTAATCACTGGGGTAGTATTTAATTTGATAAAAGGAGATGTGCTTTAATGCGATGAAGGCAATGTGTAGCTGATTAATACTAGGGCCAGCAAGTACTGTAATATGAACAAAGGCACAGTGTACTGCATTGATAACTAAGACCGGGACTTCCGTTATGTAAAAGGAATCGTGCTCAAGGACAATAACAATGGAAGCATGATCGTGTGTAAATTAAACAAAGGCATAGCCGTCTGTAGTAATAAATGAGACAGCGCTTAGTTCAATATAACCAGGGACATGCATTGGTAAACATTCATAATGATGTGCTTCGCACAGACGTGCACTCTATGTCCACAGAGCGGATGTGGAAAATATGTTTCCCCTTATGAAGGAGGCTAGAACTAGGGGACAGAGTTTAAAAATAAGGGATCTCCAATTTAAAATGAAGAGAATTTTTGTCGCTCAGAAGTTCGAGAGTCTGGGTAGCCTCTCCCCCAGAGAGCGGTGGAGGCAGGGTTATTGAATATTATTATAGCTGAGTTTAAATATATTCTTGACTGAAAAAGGAGTCAAAGATTATCAGGGGATTTAGTGATGGTAGTGCCATTGAATGTCAAGCGGCCATGGTTAGATTCTCTCTTGCCTGGCACTTGTGTGGCTTGAATTTTATCTGCCCGTTCTCAGTCCAAGCCTGGATGCTGTCGAGATATTGCTGCATTTGGACATGGGCAGCTTCAGTATCTGAAGAGTCGCGAATGGTGCTGAACATTGTGCAATTATCCGCAAAATATCCCCACTTCTGACCATATGATGGAAGGAAGGTCACGTATGAAGCAGCTGAAGGTGTTTGGGCCTAGGACACTACTCAGGAGCTGCTGCAGTGATGTCCTTGAGCTGAGATGGTTGACCTTCAACAACCACAACCATTTCAGTGACGGTGATTGGTGGAGAAATATTGTCCAGGCCAATTCCCCTTCTCTGCTTCAAAACAGTGCTCATGTGATCCATCATGTCCACCTGGGAGGGTAGGCGGTGTCCTCGATTTAACATCTCATCCAAAAGCCGGACCCTTTGATGATGCATATTTCCCTGAGGACTGAAGTGATGAGATCCTGGGGGTCAACTCTCCAGAGAGGGACGGAATCCTGAAACTTCTTGTTCAAAGGCGATTGGGCGGGTAACTGAGCCTCAGCTGACAAGTAGTGTTTGCGGAATGGCCTTTGTGTTGTTATGCATGTGCACCTTTGTGCAAATGTATACATAGTTTATATATACACTTTCAGGGAAATGAGTACAGATCTTTCATAGTGGTGATCAGGCTGATGACTTACATACGGGGTGCAGTGACCTCTCGGCGCCTCGATCACTGACCCTCCCTGATCAGGAAGCCATTTTCCGTCAGGGGTTCCTCAGTAAATTCCCGGATTGTTGTTTCCGACAGATTACGCGTGTCCCGTGAGCGGACAGAGTCTGTTAACAGACTGGAGACAGAATCCTGGTAATCCCAGGATGTGGGAACCCTCAACTGCATAATCCAGGAAAAATGATTGAAATAAAGAGAAGGAAATTTAAAGAAATAAACTTTACTGGCCCCCTGGAAGCATTTTTAACCCTGGAATCAAATATCAATCGGGAACAAAAATAGCCTCTTACAGACTCAGGGTGTCAGTAAGCACTTCCCAAACGAACGAAGTACCTTTCCAGTGTAGCCGCTGTTGTGATGTTAGTAATATTATTTACACAGAGGGCAGTGGGAATCTTTAACTCTCTGCCAGAAAGGGTTGTCACTCTGACCCTTGCAGTGAACTGAAGGGATTTGAGTATCCAGGTATTTTCCGGATACTTTGAAGTTGTGGCCAATAGTGACCAAAGTATTCGATCATGAAAAGATGAACTGATCTCTCTCTGCCGATCTTTGTCTCTCTCTCTCTACCTCTCTGTCTCTGTCTCTCTGTCCCGCTCTCTGTCTCTCTCTACCTCTCTCTTTGTCTCTCTCTCTGTTCCTCTGTCTCGCTCTCCGTCTCTCTGCCTCACTCTCTCTCTCTGAATGAGGACGTTTTACATCGGACTATGCAGTGACATTGGTGCCATGAAATATAATGATTTATAGGCCTCCACCTCTAAGTCTCTTGTGTAATTCACCTATCAATTTTTTACAGCAACGTATCACAGCGCCAAAATATTTCCTGTATTCCCCAGCTGTCACATGTCAGAGCGGTGAACTAACGGCTTGGTAAGTTTTCTGCAAGGATAAGGTCCTGGAGTGCCATCTAGTGGCATCCTGCCTGTAAAACAACGACTCTCAATTTATTCTCGAATATTGCTGCATGATATTGCTGCATCACTATTCTGCCACATTATTATGGTTTTTATAGCTTTGGTTTTACTATTACTGTAAGTTCCATCTTTTCATTGTTTTGCTTATACTACCTTTACTATTTAATATTCATTCCTAGACTATTTGCCTCAGTTTTCTGACGTGCCCACGTCATTAGGACAGTGCCTGTTTATTTGCATAAATAGATGAGCGTTTTGTTCATAAACTCATAAATCCGTAACTGAGGAGGTTGTGATTGTTCATTTCGGAAGAATGTAAGGTCTGCGAGCACCTTAATCATCAAAGAATGATGTCAATCAAATTTCAGGATGCCAGGTATATACGAGCATACAAATACCCCGCCATCCAATAAGGTCATGTCTGATCTGACTGTAACCTCCCACCTAACCCCGGTTACCTTCCACTCCCTTGTTTATCAAAAATCGATCACCCTCTGCCTTGAAAACATTCAAAGACCCTGTTTCCCCTGCCCTTTGAGGAAGGGGGGTTCCAAAGACTTACTCTTTCTGAGAGAAAACTTTCTTCTCATCTCTGATTTAAATAGGAGACCCCTTATTTTTAAACAGTGGCCCCTAGTTCTAGGTTTTCCCACAAGAGGAAAGATCCTTTCCACGCGTGATTTATTTTTATAGAGGTCGTTAATCTGTATGTTATATTATTATGAAATAATAAAAAATATTTTCATTCAGTTACTCGGATGATGAACAGTTTTTTTTGCAGAATCGATCACGCTTCTAAAGCCAATGCCCTGATTGTCTCCCCAGTCACCATGTCGAATGAGTTCTAGTGCAGTCTCCTCCCCTCCGTGCCTCCACGTGTTTCACTGCACTGTTCTGCACCGCAGCATCTGAGAACTGAACCGAGTGAACGGTGAGAGTGGTAGAGCCTTTCGCATGGTCCACAAATACTTTAAATCTTCCTTCAACTCTTTCATCACTGAATATGGAGAAGAGATGCTCTGGAGCGTGATTAGAGAATTGGCGGTGCAAGAATATATGTTCATTTGCAGCGAAAGTAGAGTTATGGTGAAGCAAAATGATTGTCCTTGCGATCCTGATAAACCAATATCAGAATTTCTTTCCCAGTGACAAGGAGTATCTGCCAAAACAAGAATGAAATTAACATAATGAAATATACAAGGAAAACTAAATGTAGTGCTTGTGGAAATAGGTAGAATAAACTGATCAGTCCACCCATCCACCTATCCACCCTGGGTCCACCTGAGTTAACGGTTCTGTAAGAACAGCCCATAATTATCAGCTATAAGAACTCCACTTCTGAGAGATTTCATTACCTCTGCTGGCAAATCGATATTCCGAGTAAGTTCGGAACTAGTTACGCTATAAATGGCTGCATGGAAATAGCTTTGCTTGTTTGGAGGCGATGGCGTGCTGGTATTATTGCTGGAATAATGCTTTAAAAATCCGGGTTAACCCTCTGAGGACTCCGGTTCGAATCCCACTTTGGTAGAATTTAACTTCAATTTAAAAGTATAATGAATACCATAAAACCATTGTTGTACAAACCCATTTGGTTCACTGCTGTCCTTTAGGGAAGGAAATCTGTCGTCCTTATCTGGCCTGGCCTACATGTGGCTCCAGGCCCACAGTAATGTGGTTGACTCTGAAATGTCCACTGAACAAGGGCAATTTAGGGATGGGCAACAAATGCTGGCCTAGCCAGTGACGCCCACATCCCATGAACGAACAAACATTTTTTCCCCACAAAACTGTCTCTCTGTGGATTTAAACAAGGACAAAGAGAGCATTAAAACTGCGGTTAATAGACCTGTCTGTTAGGCTTTTCAGGAACCCAGGATGAAACCGTTCCCGTCCACAAACGCACATAAGAAAGCATATCGAAGCTGTAAGTGCTCGCTGAGGTTTTTGTACGGGGTTCTAGCTGTGATCTAACGTTGTGCCTCATTGCACAGTAATACACCGCCCCGTCCTCCACACTCAGTTCGCTTATGTTGAGGTAACCGTTCTTTTGAGACATGTCAGCAGCCGCCAGATACCGTCCTGAAATTTCATTTTGCTTCAGTGCTAAGACATTGGTAATAATCCATCGTGGTGGCTGTGCCGTCTGCTGCCGATACCATTGCATGTTGTACATATTCCGATCTGTATATTCACAGTCTAACTGCACCGAACCCCCTTTCGACACTGTTATTGCGACCGGGGACTGAGTTACTGGATCTGCGCATCGTCCGCCTGTGAGGTAGAGGAATGAAATATCAAGCGGTTAAACAGTGTTGATCTTAATTTGTTTGTAGCTGTTTGAGTTTGTGGAACCTCCTTTCTACCTAGCTGTCCACACTATAGATATTCCTGATCGCGAATTCTGTTAAATACTATCGCAATATCTGTACACTAGTCTACCGATCTGCCTTGATTAACTAAATCCAGTACTTACTGTCGAACAGCGCCGTCAGTATTATCAGCAACATGTCTGACTGAATCTCTCTCAGCGAATGTGAATGGAATGAGCGAGAGCTGGCGAAGGAGAGAGGGAACCCGGGCTCTGCTCAGCCGCACACTGCAGGGGGCAAGGCTCATTGTGACCTCACTCAGGAAACCATCCCTCTTGGCTTTGGCGTTTCCACCACGTGACTTAGTGACGCCCATGCTTGAATTTGACACCCTCTGCTGGTGATTTCGGTTCAATCCGTGTTCGGATGCGGCCGTTGAATGGATTCAGGGGTTATTGAAATGCATATCAAGAATCGAATGCTCCCCAGGAACCTGAATTGGAGCTGTTCAGACACAGTCTTTGTGGCTGCTGATGTTTAGGTTGGGGCGTGATGTTAAATCTGTAGAGATGATCGCTGGAGTTCTCTGTCCAAATCCTGAGCACTACGAAGTAGAAGGAACGTCAAGATTTTGGAGAAAGTGCGGACGCTTCACATCAGAATGGCACCAGAGATGAGGAACGTTTACGCGAACAGCCTAGGCAAACGTGGATTCTTATCCTCGTAACAAAGAAGGTAGAAGAGAGATTCAATTGATGTGCCAAAAACTGTCCTTTATTCAGAGTAGAACGCAATTTCTTCCATTGTCAGAAGATTCAATAACCGAATCACCTCGATTTCATGAAAAGATGAGAGGGAAAGATTTGTTTTATCCATTACATTGTATATGTTACCATCTTGAATACGATGCTTGAAATGATGGGGGAAGAGGATTCAATCGTAAATTTCATTGCAGAATTGTTATAATTTGAAAAAGGAAAACAGCGTGGAAAATGTGGGGTGTGAAAGGCGATTGGGATAGCTCTTTCAAATAGACACAGATTCGCTAAGCGGAGTCCTCATTCCATCCCCTAACTTTCAATGATTCAGCTCCCTTCCTGCCCCTCCTGCACTATTTGTTCTCAGTAATTTGATGTGTGAACAGGTGCAGGATACTCACAGTCTCCTGGAGCTTCAACCGTCGCTATTTCCGCTCCAACACTTCCGGCTGCAGCTGATCATCGCCGCGCACTTTTATCAGTTTTCAATCTGCTGCATCCCCGGCCACAGCTTCCGTTTGTTCCTCTCCTCTGACCCGATTTGTCAGAGACAGTTTGATATTTAATTGATTTGACAGATTGATCTTTAATCGACCTGAGAGACTTAAATTGAAAAGTGAAGTAATTCCTGGAGGTGATGTGGCCCATTAATCATATGTCCAGAATAAGCACAAAAAGATGGAAAAGGGTTTAATCTTTAATGAATCAGAGAGATGGTTTAATCTCTAATCGGTCATGGGAGACAGTTTTCTCTCTAATTCATATGAGAGACAGTTATATCTTTAATTGATCTCTCTATAGACATATATCTCTGTGTATGTATGGTTCTCCTTGCCCTTGTGTGTCTGTACGTGCGTGCTTGAGTTTATGCACTTCAGAGTACGTGTTTGATTTTGCATGTCTGTGTGTGCACCTGCAAGTGCTTTTATGTATTTGTCTGTGAGCTTGTCTCTGCGCGTGTCCGTTGTGTGGGTCTGTGCCGTCATACTTTTTTCAATGCCGTGTAAGAGGCTTCGCCTGGACACAATAGGGTCTACTGGGCCATTTACTGAAGGACGTTCATCCCAAACACAGTTGAATTAGGTCAATAACTTCCACCTTTTTGTGCTAATTCTGGACATGTGATTAATGGGCCACATCACCTCCAAGAATTACTTCACTTTTCAACTTAATGAAAAACAGGAGCGAATAGTCCCATAGAGAGAAAATAGAGAGTGAGATAGGGAGAAAGCGATATCGAGAGAAAAAGGGCAACCCAGAGGGAAACGAGTAGACAAAGCTAGAAGAGAAAGAGGAAGAGAGAGGGAGAAAAAGGTGGTTTTGGGGGTGGGGGGGTGGGCGGGGGGGGCTGGTGTTGGCGGGGTGCAGAATATGCGGCATTCTATGTGAAATCCCTCTTTTTATCGGCTGTGAGTATTTTTCATGGTCATCGAGAAGCTCTTTTAATGGGAGACTGGAACAATGGTCACAGAACAACTTTAACTGTTACCCATCATCGTTCCACATCAAAGGTTAACCCCCTTAAAGAAACTATATCGGCTTCGCTGCAGTTCTTATTATTGTCTACTCCAGAGCGTAGTCGCTGAGTTTATTTTAGACTGAGGTTGCTAGATCTATGGGTATGAAGGGATCTGGGGATAGTGCAGGAAGGTGGATGAGAGTTAGATAGGTAGATTAGACATAGCTGTTGCTGCAGGGTCGAGAGACCGAATGCCCGACTCCAGCTCTTGTTTCATATGTTCTTATGCTCTCTCTCCTTATTTCGAGCTCTCTGACGTCACGGATTGAAGGAACTGTGAGCTGATTGGGTGAATTGAAGGACAAAGCTGTGAGCTCAGTCAGGATTGAAACAATCGGGCGCGGGGCCGGATATTACTCAACATTTTATTAACCCTTCACTAAAACAATTCTGGTAGAAGTTAATCTACACAAATCCGCCATCGGCTCTGCAAACATGTTGCCTGTTCATTCTTCACAGCTGCGATTCTCTTAACTGGTAAATTCCCAAGTTACACAATGTTCATCTTGCAGGTTACATTATCATAGCGATCTTCCTTTTAACTATGTTTTCCCTTTATTTGTAAAGGGTTCCGTTAACTTGAAAATCCTGATTGGAACAGCGATAATAAAAAGTTGAAGTTCTGTACTATGAATTTTCTGAAGACTCGGTGTTACAGGAGCCGGTTGCAGGGGCACAGTTTGAAGGAGACTCGCTGACCATTAATTTCTGCTATTCAGCCACGACTGGCATCTACTCCTTGCAACTGTACCGTCAGGAGGGCGAGGAAGCCCCTACAATATTGACCCATATCCCTTCCGCTGGGGATGTTTTCAATGCAAAGGGCGTGGAGGCTCGATTATCTGCATCTCTCGACACTTCCAGAAGTGAGGAGAATTTCACCATCCGTGACCTGCGGCTGTCTGACAGCGCGGTGTATTACTGCAGGCTGAGAGACACAGTGACAAAAAGCAGAGGGAGCCTTCCTCGTACAAAACCACTTTAGAAGCGTGACCAGGTGAACGGAATGACGGGTAGAGTGGGGAGAAACAAAGACTTTCTAAGCATTTAACCGGAATGTGCATTTTTAAAGTAAATCCAAATAAATAACAGGCCGATAGCAACAGGTGCGGCATTTTGAAATGTTCCATTTACATCGAATACATTCTGAACATAATGTAAAATGTGTTTAGAGAATTCTCCTCATTTTATCAATTAAAGATACAGCGGCAGAAATGCTGAGCAAAACAGTCGACCTTATGTTCCAGCCGTTACAGGGGGAACACACAAATGCAGCATCAGTTATATATCACTGAAGGGACGCGCAGAAAAAAAGAACAAACACTTTGCATTTTCATAAAGCCTTATCTGGCGTGTTCAGATTCACCAAAGCGCTTACAGTGCTCAAACTTTCTGACACTTTTGAAAAAAAAAATAAGCTTCAGTATTCGGTCAGTTGTCTGATCATCTGTTCCGGTGCCCAGAGCACAGCAGCCTGCCCTTGTAGATTATTCAATCTATTAATCATTGTTCATCAGCTTCTAATCATGTCTTGAAAAGAACCTCTTTCTGCCTGTTTATATTATAGATTATTAGTAACAATATATGGATGTAACATTAACATTGAGAGATGTTTAATTAGGCCATTATATTTATTAGGATTCTCCTCACCTGGTGGTCTATTGTCTACACTATTGGCTATTTCAACCCCAAATAAACATTTGTTCCTTTGCCGTGAGCTCTTTCACGAACAGCAGTGCACTGATATAAATAAACCCCGGCCATTTTCATGTGTTGTATTCTCAATGGCAGTGTTGAGTTCTCAGACATTCCCAAATAAATAGCAGGATTCTGCCCCATACAGTTAACACAGTAATCAGACTGAATCAATATTCAATGTGCGTGATTTCAGATAGTGATTATGTGGATTGTGCTCGGGGTTTCTGGGCACAGGAATGGATTCAAGTGTCAGTGTGTGACTCGCTGTTATAAACAGCCCACAGCAGACAGCAGCTGTGACTCAGAAAGCTGCAGCAGTTATTGTACGAGGCTGTCACTCGTTCCCATCACTGTACGGCTCTGTGCACAGTAATAGACCGCGGTGTCAGAGAGCCGCAGCTCAAAGATTGTCAATACGTCCGACTTGTCTGACTGCTGGACTGAAGCAGAAAACCGTCTCTGAGCGAAATCCACCTTAAATTCAGAACCGCCGCCCGTGAGCCTCCGGAGTGCAAACTCGGACTGTCTGCCTGGATACCGACGGTACCAGGATAAGTAGTAACCAGTGTCGCTATAGGTGCAGTTTAAAGTGACATTTTCTCCCTCTGTCTGTGTGAGTGAGGATTCCCGCTGAGTGACAGAATCTCAATCGCTCAGACCTGGAACACACGGTTAAAGAAAGCAGAAATTAGCGATTAAAAGTTCAATTGAACTGAACTAACGGTGAAATTTCGCAAACAATGCTATATAAAATTATATACAAAATACAACACAGAAAATGGCACCTTGTTCAATATTTCGGTGTTTACACTTCCAACGAGCCTATCCCCCTTTATTTCACTCTCTCAGCATATCCTTCTATTCCATTCACCCTCCTTGTCCCTTACATGCATCAGTTCGCCTCAGCCCCTGCTGGTGATAGTTATTTACATATTCCAACTTCCTCTCAGGGTAAATAAATTTCTCCTTAAATCCATGTTGGATCTATTAATACGTAATTATATCCCACAGTTTTGAATTATGTTCAAGTGGAAACATCTCCATGTTTACCCCTTCAAGATCCATCATCATTAAAAGAGCTCTGTTTGTTTACCAATCTGTCTTCCCTTTACTATAGGAAAGAAGGCCAGTCTGTGCAGTGTTTTCTTTACCTCTCAAATCTGGCATCATTGCTGTAATGCCTTGTTGCATTGTGTCTATGCCTCTTTATATTCCTCCTGAAAGGAAGAGGCCAGAATTGCTCAAAATAGCTCAAGTGTGCTCTAACCAATATCTGCTGCATTTTTAACACGAAATCCCTTATTTATACATTCATTCCTCCGAAAATTAAACCCTTTTAAACGTGTTAAACTTCTTACTGACCGTGAATGTCACCCAGATCACAGCGAGAACGGAGACTGGCATTGCTGCTGCTTCGGGAATTCGAGGGACTTTTTGTGTCTCAGAAACCTGCAGAGCATCGAACAAGAATAATCTGACAGCTTTGGCTGAGGCTGTCTGATGTCACTTCCTGCAGAACATACGATAAGAGAAACTGAGATCACTGGATCTGATTGACCTGATGTCATATCCGTAACCACATGATGAACGTCTTTATTACAGAGAACTGAGGCATTAACGTCGCATTCTGCTGATCAGAGAGAAAGACGGGTAAGTATACACAGCTTGATCTTTAATTGACCTGAGAGACAGTGTGAGCTTTAATGAACCGGCATGAAGGTCTTCTCAAAGAAAGAAATATAGGGGTGTGAAATTAAATGGAGATTTTCAGTTATTTCACTCATTATCATAAATTAGACTGAGCTTGTTGACCGTGATGAAGTCGGATTTGATGAACATTCTTCTGCGTTCACACAACGAGTAGATCTTACCTTGTAATTCTGTGTTAGTGGCACACTAAAGAGAGCGTGAAAATACTCGGGCAATGAATAGGAGAAACTTTCTATGTATCAGACATTAACAGGCCGGGTTACCAAAAAGACCTGCACAAGGTTTCTCCTGTTGAATTATAGAGTGAATAAATTCTGTAATCAGACTCACCTACTCAGAGTTAATGGGAGTTGTCTTGTGGCCACATTGTCTGGTGGCTTCACTTGGAGAAGAACTGGCGTTCTCTGTATATCACTAAACAGTCCACTACTCAATTCACTTTGTCACATTGAGGCACTGTTTTTGTACGAGTCTCCCTCTCGTTCCTGTCACTGTGTCTCCCAGCCCGCAGTAATTCACCGCGCTGTCAGACAGCCGCAGGTCACTGATGGTGAAATTCCCCTCACATTTCGAAGTGTCGAAAGATGCAGAAAATCGAATCCCCACGCCCTCTGCTCTGAAAATATTTCCGTAATTCTGGATGTAGATCAAGAATGTGGGGGCTTTACCCCAGTCATGACGATACAACTGTAAGGAATATGTACCAGCAGTGGAGGAGTAGCTATAATGAATGATCACCGAGTCTCCTTCCAACTGCATCGCTGTATCTAGTCCCTGTGAGACCGAGTCTGCACCACTAACACCTGCAGAGCTGATGACGGATTGGAACAGAACGGGTTGAATTTGTCAATGTTTCAGTGAAGGGTTGAAAAATTTTCATTTATATCCGGCCTCTTCAGCCATTGGTTAATTTATGAAAGTCTCAACAAGTGACGTCCAATCAGCCCCACGATATTTTGTTCTCCAACTTATTGCGTCAGAACGTGATGCAACAAATCAGTGAAGTCGTTGTCCCCTCCAAGGAGACTGAGCCGAGGATTCAACTGAATGTTGGGTCCCCAGCAGAGTCAGTGTGTGACGTGGTGGCAGTGAGGCGGAATAGTTAATGTTGTCCTTAATGTTGTCCACCAATGCCTGAGACTCGCGTTAAAAGAGCTGCTCACTGAACATGGGAACCGCACAGCTGATATTAAGAGGAATACAAAACAGAATAACAATAATGGAGTCTGCAACACAGAAATATATCATTCCACCAAATTATTCATCAGTTTGGTTTCTGTTCGGTTATCAGCTAACAATTCAGGTCCCAAAATTGATTCAGGAGCGGAAGTGAGAGTCCTTTGCCGGTTTTTGTTCGGCCTGACAGCGCCTCTGTAACAGTGAGGCTCAGTGCACAGTGATACACGGCAGTCAGAGACTAGAGGTCGGGGAACTGTTGAGGGAACAGGTTTATTTTTTGTCTTTGTCCAAAACAGCAAAGAACCGTTCGAGGAATTGTGGAGGCTTAACTCCCTGCCCCTTGCCGCATCCCTTCAGTAAGTATCGCGGAGCTCCCCCGGGATACTGGGTGTACCAGTAGAGATAGGATTAGCTACAGGACGTGGAGTATCTGCAGTTAATATCTGGGTCTGTCCTTTTGAACCGTTAATTTAGGCGGTTCCTTGGGCATTAAATCTTGGTCACTCGTCTCTGTAACAAAAACACAAAATGTGCCAGAATTCTGCGAGTAAATTTAACCAGTGGAACACAAACTGGTCACTTAAACATAGACTCGCCAGGCAGCACGACCATTCTTATCAGCAGGAGATACGGGGAGCACATGATGTCTGGTTTAAACAATGCTAGAGAATAACAGATTGTTTAAATATGATGACTCTTCTGGCCTGATATTAAAGAGTAAATTCAGAGAAGTTGTTTATTCCGCTCATTCTGAGAATGCAGCCCTTTTCTTTTTCAAAGGATTGGCTCGTCTCTCAAAACTGCGTATAAATTTAGACCAACCAGTGCTTGTTGCTGGCCAATTATCGATGTCTCCAGTCCAACCATTTCCTTGTCTAGCTGTGTGAGTGAGACTCTCTGACTGTCTATTTGCCTCTCGCTCTCTCTGTCTCTATCGATGATTCGACACCAATCCATCGATATAACTCTTCGTCTGTTTCTTTTTGACTTTATGCTTGCAGCTCTCTCTCTCCCCCCCCTTCCTTCGGTTCTCCCCCACCCCGTGTCTCTCTCTTTCTTTTTGACGCGCACTCTTTCTTTATCTATACCTCTGTGTGTGGAGCCAGAAGAAATGGGAGAGATACTAAATGAATACTTCTCAGCAGTATTCACCAAAGAGAAGGACTTAGTGGTCGATGTGTCTAGGGAAGGGTGTGTAGATAGCCTGGATCATGTTGAGATCAAAAAAGAGGTGTTAGGCATCTTGAAGAATATTCAGGTGGATAAGACCTCAGGGCCAGATGGTATCTACCCCAGTGTACTGAGGGAGGCAAAGCAGGAGATTGCTGGGGCCTTGACAGAAATCTTTGTATCCTCACTGGCTGTGGGTGAGGTCCCAGAGGACTGGAGAAAGGCCAATGTTGTTCCATTGTTTAAGAAGGGTAGCAGGGATAATCCAGGAAATTACAGGCCGGTGAGCCTTACATCAGTGGTAGGGAAATTATTGGAGAAGATTCTTCGTGACAGGATTTACTACCATTTGGAAGCAAATGGGCATATTAGTGAGAGGCAGCATGGTTTTGTAAAGGGGAGGTCGTGTCTCACTAACTTGATCGAGTTTTTCGAGGAACTGACAAAGATGATCGACGATGGAAGGGCAGTGGATGTTATCTACATAGATTTCAGTAAGGCCTTTGACAAGGTCCCTCATGGCAGGCTGGTACAGAAGGTAAAGTCGCACGGGATCAGAGGTGAGCTGGTAAGATGGATACAGAATTGGCTTGGTCATAGAAGGCACAGGGTAGCAGTGGAAGGGTGCTTTTCTGAATGGAGAGCTGTGACTAGTGGAGTTCCGCAGGGATCAGTGCTGGGACCTTTGCTGTTTGTAGTATACATAAATGATTTGGAGGAAAATGTAACTGGGCTAATTAGTAAGTTTGCAGACGACACTAAGGTTGGAGGAGTTGCAGATAGTGAAGAGGATTATCAAAGGATACAACGGGATATAGATCGGTTGAAGACTTGGGCGGAGAAATGGCAGATGGAGTTTAATCCGAACAAATGCGAGGTAATGCATTTTAGAAGGTCTAATACAGGCAGGAATTATACAGTAAATGGCAGAACACTTAAGTGCATCGACGGGCAGAGGGATCTCGGTATACAGGTCCACAGGTCACTGAAAGTGGCAACGCAGGTGGATAAGGTAGTCAGGAAGGCATATAGCATGTTTGCCTTCATTGGTAGGGGTATTGAGTATAAAAGCTGGGAAGTCATGCTGCACCTGTATAGAACCTTGGTTAGGTCACACTTGGAATATTGCGTGTAATTCTGGTCACCACATTACCAGAAGGATATGGAGGCGTTGGAGAGGGTGCAGAGGAGGTTTACCAGGATGCTGCCTGGTCTGGAGGTTATTAGCTATGAGGAGAGGTTGGAGAAACTCGGATTGTTCTCACTAGAGCGACGGAGATTGAGGGGCGACTTGATAGAAATTTACAAAATTATGAGTGGCATGGACAGAGTAGATAGTAGATAGTCAGAAGATTTTTCCCAGGGTGGAAGAGTCAATTCCTAGGGGACATAGATTTAAGGAGAGAGGAGAAAACTATAGAGGAGATGTGCGGGGCAAGTCTTTTACGCAGAGGGTAGTGAGTGTCTGGAATTCGCTGCCAGAGGAGGTGGTGGGAGCAGGTATGTTAGTGGTGTTTAAAAGGCAGCTTGACAAATACATGAATAAGATGGGAATAGAGGATACGGACCCCAGAAGTGCAAAATGTTTTAGTTGATGGGCAATATGATCGGCACAGGCTTGGAGAGCCGAAGGGCCTGTTCCTGTGCTGTACTTTTCTTTGTTCTTTTCTTTGTTTGTTCTCTCTCCCGTTTACTCTCTCACTCCCTGTCTCTGTCTTTCTGTCGTGCTGTCACTCACTTTGCCTAGCCAGTTATCTTTCTCCCTCCTTCTCTCTCTCGGTATATTTATTTCAATGTTTCTCCTTTCATCTCTGCCTCACTCTGTCTGTTGAACACTCAGTTTTTATTTCCCTCCTTCTCTATATCCGCCCCAGCCCCTTTGGTGACATGTGAAGTGGAAAATAATGGAAATCGTTCTGAGTCCCTGTCAGCACTGCCACTGCCAATGGGCTCCATTACCAATCGGAGCGGGAGGGGATGAGGGGCACGATTAAATTAACATGACTCTGTAATGATGAGATACCTTTAAACATGAACTGAATTCTTTACATTAAGCCCAAAAATTGACTCATGCAGAAATTGACTCTGATATTCATTCAGAAATCTACAGGTCTCTGCTAACATTGCGGGTTGAAATATCTGAATTTGACCCTAACTTGAAATGACTGAGAAATGTCACTTTTCCGAAGACTGAAACCAATGATTTCAACTGGAGAATCCCGATCGGATCTGGATGTATTTTCTCCTTTACTTTCTATGCAATTTCCCGGGCGCTCTTCTGATCCCACTTCTGATTTTGGCTGGGACACTAAATCCCCGTTACTCGTCTCTGATGATAAACAGATAACACACGATGGGTTTGGCGAAGCAACACCGGTGGTGGAGTTGGGAAATTATACAAAGATGGGGGAATATTGTAGGAAGGTCCCATTATCACTGAACAGTGATGAGGACTTTGACTAAAGCCAGGCAAAGTTTCACCTCCATGGTTCCAGTCTGAACTCCAGAATCGGAAATTTTGACCACTAGGGAATAGAAACTAAAATGTCGCGGAGATCCGAGCGGGCCAGCGGGGATGTCTTCTCCATTTGTATCTGTCTGAACAAGCACTTCCTGCCGCTGGGGTCCATGATCATTATCATTATCAAGTGATCAGAGAGCGCCCTCTGCTGGACAGCACAAGCCTCACCGGGAAATCCGCACAGATGCAGACAGATGAACACACATTTACAGACAAGTGTGCACAGGCAGATAGCCACAGTGGATCACCACACAAGAGGTTGTCGCTTTTCTATATTAGTCAAATTGCAGAAACCACGGATGCGCAATTTAGCTCAAATCATCACCAAAGGCTCATTCATCATTTTTGATCTCGATAATCCAGAAACCCAGGGTAATGCCCGAGGGAACCGGGTTCGAATCATGCCACAGCAAATGGTGGAATTTTAATTCATTAAAAATTTGGAATTAAAAGTCTGATGATGACAAAGAAACCGTTATTGAGTGCTGTCAAAACCCATCTGGTTCATTAATGCCCTTTAGGGAAGGAAAACTGTCGTTCTCACCTGGTCTGGCCTACATGTGACTCCAGACCCACAGCGGTGTGGTTGCCTCAAATGCCCTCTGAAATGACCTAGCAAGCTACTCAGTTGCAAACAAAGTCACAAAGTCTCAAAAAAAGGAATGAAACCGGGCGAACCTCCCGGCATCGACCTAGGCACCGGGAATGACAACGCAATCTAAGTCCTGTCGACCCTGCAAAATCCTCCTTCCTGACATATAGGCGTTAGTGCCAAAATTGGGAGAGCGTCTCATAGTCTTGTCAAGCATCAGCCTAACATAGGCTGATCATCCTCACGGAATCATGTCCCAGACAACAAAATCGCTGGCAGGACAGGTCCAACAGAGGTGGCAACACGGTTGCAAAAAGTCGAGAGTTGCTCTGGGAGCCCTTAACATCGACTCAGCGCCCCATGAATTCTCGTGGCATCAGTTCAAACATGGGCAAGGAAACCTCCTGCTGATTACCACGTACCACTCTCCCTCAGCTAATGAATCAGTGCTCCTCCATGGTGAACACCAGTTGGAGGAAGCACTGAGGGTGGCACAGAATGTCCTCTGGGCGAGGTACTTCAATGTCCATCACGAAGAGTGGCTCTGTAGTACCACTATTGACTGTGCTGGCCCAGTCCTAAATTATATAGCTGCTCGACTGGGTCTGGGAACCAACAAGAGGGAAAACCATACTTGACCTCATCCTCACCAACCTGCCTGCCGCAGATGCATCTGTCCATGACAGTGTCGGTAGGAGTGACAACCTCACAGTCATTGTGGAGACGAAGTCCCGCCTTCACATTGAGGATTCCCTCCATTTTGTTGTGTGGCACTACCGCCATGCTAAACGGGATAGACTGTGAACAGATCTAGCAACTCAAGACAGAGCATCCATGAGGCTCTGTGAGCTATTAGCTGCAGCAGAATTGTACTCGAACACAATCTGTAACCTCATGGTCCGGCATATCCCCCACTCTACCATTATCATCAAGCCAGGGGATCAACCCTGGTTCAATGAAGAGTGCAGGAGGGCATGCCAGGAGCAGCTCCAGGTTGCTATAGATAACTAGATAGATAGATAGATAAATAGATAGATAGATAGATAGATAGATAGATAGATAGATAGATAGATAGATAGATAGATAGATAGATAGATAGATAGATAGATAGATAGATAGATAGATAGATAGATAGATAGATAGATAGATAGATAGATAGATAGATAGATAGATAGATAGATAGATAGATAGATAGATAGATAGATAGATAGATAGATAGATAGATAGATAGATAGATAGATAGATACATAGCTCAGTTTATATTTCCGAAATCAGCAGGCACTTTACTTAATTCTGCTTTCATATATCATTAAGTTAATTTTATTCTTGTTTTAGCAGCTGCTCCTTATCACTCGGACAGATTTCAGACATCGATATATCCGAGAGCTCTCAGGCCAGAAATTTGTTTCTTGTGCTGACCATTCTTCAGTCAGGTTCCCGAGTGTCTTACCTTCACATACAGAGATGAAATAGTTGATGGAAGATTTAAAGTATCTGAGGACCGTGAAAAACGCTCCACCACTCTCACCTTTAACACGGTTCAGCTGTCAGACTCTGTGGCGTGTTACACTGCACGCAAACACACACACACAAACACAACACACAAACACAAATCACACACACACACACACGCACGCAACTAGAAAAATACCCATCACCCTTCATTCATGGACCTGTTCAATTTTAATTTGTGTCCGCCTTTGGTGATTAGGGAAGTAGGAAGATTGATGCGTATTTACGAAATTGCAATCCAACCTTATAATGCTGGAATTACTAACGTCAATGCAAATGAGCATGCATTGTGTTAATCAATGAGGCACACGAGAGGACTGAAAAAAATAATTTCACAATTTCTGCAAAAGAGCAACGGCAGAAAATGAAAAATAATAAACAGACAAGTTGTGCTAATAATAAAATCAAAGTAATAACATTCATAATATTCTGACGTAATAATACTTCAGCAAAATCATGCAGCAATATTCGGGTAGAAATTAAGGATCATTGTTTTCCGCAGGTTACCACTGGATGGCGCTCCAGCTTCTCAGCTTCGGCTAAAACTTGCAGAACTGTCAGTTTACCGGTGTCACGGCTCACAGATGGAGATTACAGGAAATAACCTTGTTCCGTGACACTTCACTTCATTCAATGGCACATTCAGGGCAATAGTTTGTACATAAATTGCAGGTGTTGTGGCAAAGAAGAATTAGACAGTGGGCTTTGGTACAATGGCACCGGGAAGTCCAAAGGCAGGATTTCTTAAACTAAATTGTTGAGAAATGTTGATCACTTGGTGACATAATTCATTGTTATTATTGATCACAAATTTATTATTGACTACAAATGATTGTACATTGCCGCCTCCCTCTGTTTAAATAACATTTCCTGCATTACAATATCGACTATATTTGAAAATTAATTAAGACATAGCGCTTTCTGAGATCCTGAGGATCTAATGTTTGGGTGAAAAGTTGGGGTGAATCTTTTATCAACCTCCGACTGTGCCCTACCAATTCTCTGTGTGTGTGTGTGCCTGTGTGATTGTGTGTCGGTGTGTGTGTGTGTGATTGTGTATAGATCTGTGCGTGTGTGTGTGTGATTGTGTGTAGCCGTGTGTGTGAGTACATTAAAGTAAACCATGTAAGCATGTGTTGCATTATGCATGTTTGCTTATTTCGTATGTCGAGTACATGTGTGTACAAAGCACGAAAAAAAAAATCCTGAATGTTTGCAAAAGCATGTTCCTTGTAGTATCACAGTAGATCCTGCCTTATTTCATACTGTGCAAGGCAATGTCTTGGTTTGCCTCACACACAATCCGTTTTCAATTATTATTGTGTTGAGTATGTCTCTGTTTACATAATGCAAGTCCCTTTCTCAGTTTTCAGTGAATGATGCCCACTTTATATTTGATTAGTTCCTATCTCTGTTATTGACTTATCAGATCTTCTCCCTACCACATTAAACCACATCAGCTTTGATGAGATTAGATCGTATCCTGTGATTATGTCAGAACATATTTTGGCTCGGTTCATGTTGCGCTAGACAATTATTCAGTTCCTATCACACTAGGCCGCTCCATGTCGTTGTTTATATTACACCAGACCATGTCATTGTCATTCTGTGTTTCAAACCTCCCAAACCCATCCACACTCTCTCGCCAAACATATGAAAATACGACCATGGGACTTAGGAGCAGGAATAGGCTATTCAGCTCTTGGGGCCTAATCCACCATTCCATACGTTACATAGCTCAGCTGCTTGTGGTCTCAACTCCACTTTCACGTCTGCGCCTTAAAACCCCTGTCTATCAAAATACCTGTCTGACTCATGGTATTAGCACAATATAATTCACCCTTGAATACAAATATTGCTCAGCCTCCACTGCCTTGGAAAGAGAATTTCACACACAACCGACCCTCTGAGAGAAGAACAAATCTCCTCATCGCCGTCTTAAAGGTAGGCCTCTTATTCCTAAACTCTGCTCCCTAGTTCTGGTCACTGCCAGTGTTAACATCTTCCCGGTATCCGCCCTGTCAAGACGCACCCACCCCCCCCCCACGCCCCCCCACAACCCCACAACGCCTCCCCCCCACCCCCAGTCCAACCCCACCGCCACCCTCCGCCTCAGGATCCTATATGCTTCAGTAACATCTCCTCTCATTCTTCTAAAATCCACTGGCTATTGATTCAAACTATTCAAGATTTTTTCACAAGGTAAGTCCCTCAACGCAAACAACGATGAACAGGTGGGTGCTTTCCGGTGATAAGAATGAGATGAGGGACCTGCCGCTGCACAAATTTGTTGCAGCGTTTCTCAAAAAAATACACTTTATTCACCGAGAAAGATGGTTCTGGTGGCCTGAGGTCGCGAATATCACAGTTTATAACCAAAAGGTAAAGGGGTGGATCTGTTGGTCACGGCGTGCATGCTGCGCCTCTGAAAGGGCAACCCAGTTAGTTATTGTTACTTGTTCTTATTAAAATGTCGCCTTAGTGTTTGTTAAATTAACTTTTGAAATTTATAATTCAACGTGCGTCCAGCTCCCTTTCAGGCAGCAGAATCCACATCACAATTCACTGCTTAAAAAACACTTCCCATTCCATCAAATACTTTGTTTTAAGTGTTAAGAGTAACGTGAGTGGAAATTGTGTCTGTGAAGTGGGAGAAGGAAAGAAAGTAACAAAGCAAGAGAGAAAGAAAGAAAGAAAGAAAGAAAGAAAGAAAGAAAGAAAGAAAGAAAGAAAGAAAGAAAGAAAGAAAGAAAGAAAGAAAGAAAGAAAGAAAGAAAGAAAGAAAGAAAGAAAGGAAGCAAGAAAGAAAGAAAGAAAGAAAAAAAAAAGAAAGAAAGAAAGAAAGAAAGAAAGAAAGAAAGAAAGAAAGAAAGAAAGAAAGAAAGGTAAAGAAAGATGGAAAGAATTAAAGTTGAAAAGAAGGGAGCTCAGGATTTGCCAAAGTGCTTTCCCGCCAATCAAGTGTTTCCCCCAGTGTAATGTGAGAAACACGTCAGCAAATGTTCACAGAGCAAGATTTCACAAAGGTAATTGGAAAAATAATCAGGCCGCTGGTTTCAGTGATGTTAAATCAGGGACAATTATTGCAGGAACCTGGGGAAAGCTCTTCATGCTCATTTTTGAAATTGCGACCGTGGGGTATTGGCACTCCATCTGAGAGGGCAGATACTCACAGTGATTTAATGTCTCAACCAGGAAGACAGCAAGTGCGATAGTTCAATATTCATTCAGGGCCACAGGGGCACTGCCGGCACTGGAGTATGGGCCTGACATCTCTCAAGTAAGGGAGCTACAGCCCAAGGCTTTCTGGTCCTGGAGAAAGAGAGAGCGAGAGAGAGAGGGAGCGAGAGAGAGAGAGAGAGCGACAGAGAGGGAGAGCGAGAGAGAGAGCGAGAGAGAGATAGTGCGAGACAGAGCGAGAGAGGGCGAGCGAGAGAGGGAGAGAAACAGAGAAAGAGAAAAAGAGATGGAGAAAGAGAGAGAGAGAGAGAGAGAGAGTGCTGCTACATACTGAACCACTGTGTTGGAAGTGAATTAGTACGAGGATGTTTTACGGTGTTTTAACTGTTTGAAACAACCAGTGACCGCGGTGAAAGGACACATCAGCATTTTCTTCAGCTCTTCCCGGAACTTGCTCTGGGCCACTGCGTAGATGAAGACGTTGTTGCAGGAACTGACTAACTGGAGCATGTTGGTTGTCTCCTGAAGGATGTACTGCGGGTCATTGAAATCCAGGCTGGTGATGTAGCCCTCGCCTGTGATCCGAACGTAGAGGAAATGACCGAGATAGAAAGCCCACAGGAGGAGGAAGCTGAGTGAAATTGCGAAAAGCAGAACAATGGACCTCTTGCGATTGACCATCTCCGCGTCTCCATGTCTCGCGGCGCCCCGGAGCCTCTTGCGGGCTCTGCTGGCCGCTGAGATGTGCCTTACGGTCAGGGCGTTGAGAAGCAGAATAAGGAAGAAAGGGACAAAGGGGGTTAAAATGTGGTCCAGCCACTCGAAGGCCTTCAAGATGGGCAAAGTGTAATATGTGGACTTGTGGTCACAGTACCAGGGAGCCCCGTCCAGGATGAACAAGGGCTGGTAGCTGAAGTAGTATGGGATGTTCCTCACGCAGCTCAGGGCACTGACCAGTCCTATAACCAGCAACGCGGTTTTCTCAGTGCAGTATCTGGCTTTCAGGCTCTGACAGCAGATGGCCACGAAACGGTCGATGGTGAAGGCGACCGTCAGCCGGACTGAGCCATCCCGGGTGGCAAAGACCAGCAAGTTGCTGAGTGCGCATGCGGGAGTGGTGGACAGGACACTGTCCTGAAAGTAGATGCGGCCGATCCGATTGAGGATGTCGGCGGTGATGATGACCAGGAGATCGCTCACTGCTATCGCCACCAGGTAGTAGCTAATGCACCGGGAAAGTCCGCACCGTCCTCGGGATAAGATTACGATCCCCAGCAAGTTGGCTGTGAGAGATCAGGAGAGAGAGATGTTACTGAGCGGACTCCAAACACCAGCTACTGCCTCATCCAATCAGTTACTGAATGCCCCCTGGTCCGTCCCTCTGCCATCCTCAGACTCCAGCTGTTCCAAACCTTTGGTCAGTGTTCGGTATCCAATGCTACACCAATCACTTGTCAATTCAGATGACATTTCAATCGGTCCTCGCCACAAATTCTGCTCTCTGGCCACTGAGTCAATCCCAGGACCTCGCTATCCAAATTAAGATCATCCGAAATATGTGCTGCCCATGGCCTAAGTCAAAGCAATACTCGTCCATCCATTAAGCCTATGCTCACTAACAAAGTCTGATTATCAGGCAAAGTCCCAGTTTTAATGATCTCCCCCTTCCAATTTTGGAATCCCTCCGTTTCCTCGCCTCTCCCAATCCCTGTACAGCTACAACTATCTGATATCTCAGTGTCCGTCCTATTCTGCTCTCTCGTGTATCCCTGAAGTTAACTGTTCAACCGTCGTAGCTGCTGAGGCCCTCATCTCTCTAATTCCCTCTCTCAACGGCTCCCTCTCTCATTCCTTTATGACGTTCCTTGTAACCAAAATCTTTGATCAAACTTTGGGATAAATATCTCTTCCTGGTGTTTGGTATTAAATGTATTTGTTCAGGCTCTAGTGAAGCATCCCCACCATATGCACTGCAGTGACTGAAGAAACAAGCGCAACTCCACCTTTCAAGTGAGAAATAAAGATGAATGATAAACGTTGACCTTGCCGGTTACACCCACACCCCGTGGATGATTAAAACATATCATTATTCAAAATGTGCAAAACCAACTAGCAACAAGAAAATACGGGATAGATAAAAAATTTCGAATCTGCACGATCATCTTTGAAACGTTTCCACAATGAATTGCTAAGACTACATTAACAATCGGGATTGTCCAGTGGGAACTCACTGTACAGTAACTATTACAATCTTTCACAGGTTGAAAAGTACATTGGTGTAATTACTAAACTTATTTTTATATTGCAATTCATCTAATAAAATGATTTCACTGTAATTCGTTTTCTGATGCTGTAGAGCACGAAAATATATGTTACTACACTGTGATATGCTATTATTCCGCACAACACTTAAAACACTAGATTGTATTTGACGACCTTAAAATAAGTGTTCAACGATAGAACAAGTTAATATTCATGCAAAGCCACACATTGCAATTCATATTTCAGCAATCCAATAAACGGTATTCCTAAAAATCAGTTGAACGGTACCTTGTAATGCTGCACAATGCAAGTACAAGTTATGCTGTATAATTCACCAGAACACAGTATTATCCCATATAAGGCATCGGAACCCGGTTGAGGTTTTTAACACTCTGACAGCACTGACTATTAGAGAAAAACATCATCCCGATCCTGAACGGGGCGAGACAAACTTTCTGGGCAAAAAATCATAAATAACTTATTTGAGATCCATCACTTACCAGGCGCACCAATAACAGCGAGGATGGGATAGCAAATGGCAAAGAATAGGCCTTTCGCTGGCCCGTGCATCGTCTCTCAGAAACGAAATGGATTCCCGAAGCTGTATACTTCAGTTCTGTGAGACATTCAAAGTGTCCCTCATTTATTCCGAATGAGAGTCTCCTGAGAGACAATTAAGTTACAACATGCGCCTTAGCTACAGTTCAGTAACCAAACAGATTAACCCAGTTTTTTGCACCCCCCCCCCCCCCCCACACCATTCGTAACATTGGCAAGGTGGATGATGCCATTAGACACTTGGGCGAAGAGCTGGCTGCAAATTCTGCGTTGTCCCCTCTCCACAAAGCATGCCTTTGCGTCTACATCAAGTGGAGCTGCTGATGGAACATACTGACTTGGGTCCTATCTCTAACCAAAACACGACTCTTCCCATAACTGCCACTACGCTGGGCGGGGTTTGTGTCTGATAATTTACCCCATCATCACTGCCTCATCCCTCTTGCTCAAACAATAATACTCGTGTCATGCAAGACAACTGTTGAAAACCATTCATATTGCAAAATCAGAAAGATAATTAACGTATGAGAGTGCACAAGAGAAAGTGGGAGATAAAAGAGAAAGACTGACATAGAGAAAGAACAAAAACGAAAGGGAAGAGTACAAATATGGAGTATAAGTGAACGAAAGAACGAATGACAGAAATCAAGTAAGAAAGCACCTGGCGTTTGTCATTCTGTGCCCGCTGTTTCTCGCATTACTACACAATAATTCTCGGATGTGGGAATCGCGAACAAGGCCGGCATTTAGTGTAAATTTCTCCTTGCCATTGAGAAGGTGGTGGTGAGCAGCCTTCACGATTCACAGCAGCTAAAGGTGTACCCACAGTGTCTTTAGCACGGGTATTACAAAATTAGACCCCAGGGACAATGAAGGACCAGCAACATATTTACAAGTTGGAATGGGATATGGTTTGGAGGGGATAGCGGATACTTCCCCAGGCACGCTGCCCTTCTGAGTGATTGAGATCATTGGTTTGGGAGATACTTCCAAAGAAGGCTTGGTGTGTTCCTGCAGCCCATCCTCCAGGCTCCACATACTCCAGCCACGATTGGAGGTGGGCCATTCGATGCAGAACATCGAGGTGTGGCGTGCTGTTGTGGGAGGCTCAGTTCAGGATGTTAATGGTGGAGAATTCACGGTACGTCATGCCATTGAATGTCAAGTGGACGTGGCCGTGCTGCCCCTAATCGAGATAATCACTGTCACCTCAGATAATTGTATTTTTCTAGAATGTTGATAAATGGGGTGATTCGATGGGTCAGGCAAATGTAAACCTTATCTCGGACCAGATTCTGGCGGAATTAGGCCGGAGAATATACTGAGTTATATTTACTGTTCCCGATTAGTTATCAGATTAATATAAGAATTAAGTTTATACTGGCCTGGGCGTTCCATTTGTTATCAATACACTGCACCATTCTTCTGTTTATATTTCACGAGATTCTGTCTCACTTATTAATGCACTAGGCCAGCTTTGCTTATAATACGTATTTCCCTGTCGCAGTTATTTCTGCATTACTCTCTGTATACAACACGGGCCTCTTTCTCCGTTAATATAATACGAAGCACGGCTTCCGTTATTACTGCTGTGGATGAATCATTTGTTTCTATCACAGAAGAGCTGGTCTAAATTATTCCAGCATTGAGCTCGTTTCACTTTTGGCGGCACCAGATCCTGCCTGAGTTATTTCTGCTGCAGGATATTGCTCGGTTTAGATCATTGACGAGTTTGCCTTTAATTTTGCCGTAAAATTCGATTCTGGTGGAATTCGAACTCACAACCTTTGAATGTCTTAATCATCAAAGACTAGAAGTGCAACGCGCTGTCCATTGCACCACAGAGACACAACTCATAGGCTGTTGAACGATAGTCGATTATATAAGAGTATCTTTATTTTCTTTAGAATATTTTATATTACATGAGGCCCTGCGCCAGATTTACTGCATAAAAACATGTCATTATTTACATGACATCAGATGCTGTGTCGAGATTTATAATACGTTATATTACACCAGACCATTCCCCTGATTCGATCACACGAGTGTCTGTCTCGTGCAATGGAAATATGTGTAAAAGGGGAAATTCGGTCTCTTGGCGAAGAAAGTCGCCATATTGCAATCGCGCATTGAAAATATCTGTCGAATGTGATCCATTTCGATTCACTTAGCGTTCATTATAGCAATTTTTAATATGGCATCAGCAAGTGAATCGCCGCCACAAGAAACTTCAATATAGCTGTGCACCCCTCTCCACCAGCAGAGGCATATTGGTTTCTTCCTTCATTGCCAGTTTCTTGTTAAATAAGTTAACAATTTCCCATTGAAAGCTTCCCAGAATTTTTAACTTTAATATTGGCTCTACCGCACTTAATTCCGCTTGACCTCTTACCCCTCGTGGTTTGCTCTGAGACACTCCTCTGAGTGAAATTCACTCGGTGAGTGGACAAGGTTGCGGATAGAATTCTGAGTCATTTTCGAGAAATTCCGCGGCCTGTAGCAGAAGATGTTCATCAGGTGGCGACAGTGATCTTACTGACATTTGAATTAGAGAGAAATCAATTTGTTCAGCACACAGGAGAACGTAATATCATATTGCTACTGCTCATCTTAATTGGAACTGAGTATGTTTCGTCCAAAATCATGTGCAGGAGATATACATTTTGAATTAATTTGAATCGACACTTTCCAAACAATGTCACAATCTTGGAACAGGTTGAGAAGAAATTTACGGGAATTGTACCAGGGATGAGGGGCCTCAATTATATGGAGAGATTAGAGAAACTGGGATTGGCTTTCTCGGAGCAGAGAATGTCAAAGGGTGATATAATAGAGGCGTTTAAATTTACGAAGGCTTTTGACAGAGTTAGACCATAAGACATAGGAGCAGAAATTAGGCCATTCGGCCCATCGCGTCTGCTCCGCCATTCAATCATGGCTGATAAGTTTCTCAACCCCATTCTCCCGCCTTCTCCCCGTAACCGTTGATCCCCCTTACCAATCAAGAACCTATCTATCAGTTTTTGGTGAGGTATTAATTCCACTGGCAGGAGGATCTGTAGGCAGAAGAAACAGAGTTGTCGATAATTCGTAAGCGAATATAGAGTGATATTAGATCTTTTCATGGAGCGATTGGTATGAGCTAGAGTGCACTTCTGGAAAGGGAGATAGAAGCATTTTCATTTGTAACTTTTATAAGGGAAGCTTATATATACTTGAAATTGAAAAGAATGTGCAGGGCTTCACAGAAAGAGTAGGAGAGCGGAGCTAATTGGAGACCATTTCATGGAGAGCGGGCACAGTTCTGATGGAATGAACAGTCTCTATCTTTGCTGTAAGCTTCTCATGATTTTATGCATTGAAATTGCATTAATCATTGACCTTGACGTTGTTATTTTTCTTATTGAAAGCAACTGCATTACCGAATGTCATGGTAAAATTGTAGGTATTACGTATTACATGAACCCTTTAAGCAGTTTAGTAGCTAAAGTGAATTGACTCTGATTTCAAAATCAGCAGATTGTGGATCGGAACTCAACTTCAGAATCTGAACATAATTACCAGACTTGTAACCGGGGTACTGAAAGGCCTGTCAGCATCTGTGGAGAGAGAAACAGAGTTAACATTTCGAGTCCATAGAGTTTCGAGACCTGCAGAGTTTTCCCACTATTTTCTGTCTTTATTTATTATTAAAGCCTCCGATAATTTCAGGGCAGGCCGTGCTTCTGGTAATATAGCACTGAGTCCTCTGGTATTACAGCACGAGACTCGGCTTCTACTTATATCACACTCGGCCCGGTCTCATTTGCTACTGCACCAGGTTATAGCTCTGTTTAATTTACACCCTGCCTTTGTTAGTTGTAAACTAAAGGAATGTCTCTTTGCAGATTATTCCAAGCTTTGTCTCAGTTATTATTACACTGGATGCTCTCTCTGTCCATTTTACCCAACGCCTTTGTCTCACCTCATATCACGCTAGATCACGTTTCTGTTTATATTACTTGACAATATGGCATTGTTTTATTTCTACAGACCGTGTCTCAGTTTTGTATTGCACTAAGTCCTCGTTCGGTTATTACTGCACTAGATGACATATCAGTGCATATTTCACCGGACCCCGTCTCTGGCCTCTTTGCACTAGCGTATATCTCATTTCCTTCTGCTCTAGAACATGTGTCTATGTGAATTCAGACAGGCCCTCTCTAAGTTATTACTCCGCTCGACTATGTCTCTGTGTGCATGAGAGGAGAAACGGCATCAATTATTACTCCAGCTGAACATATACCTATTGACATTACAGTAGGCCAGGTCTTAGATATTAAGGCGTTAAATTATGCTTCGGCCATATTACACTGGTGGCTGATTCAGTTACTCGTGCAGTCGGCCATCTCTTGTTTTATGTTAAAGAAGACGCTGTTCCGGTTTATATTATGCGAGAACATGACTCTTTGTATGTTACTCTTGGCCCCGTGTTCGTTATTATTTGACTGGATCAAGCCAGTCATTATAATACTTGATACCCTGCCTAGTTACTGCTTTAGTAGAATCTATCGCTGTTCATACTACACAAGATCCCGTCTCTGCTTATGTTACACTTGATGCTGATCTGTATATTATATTCTTTTTATTCATTTTTGGGATGTACGCGTCGCTGGATAGGCCAGCATTTATTACCCATCCCTAATTGCCCTTGTTCAGAGGGCATTTAAGAGCCAACCACATTGCTGTGGGTCTGGAGTCACATGTAGGCCAGTCCAGGTGAGGACAGCAGATTTCCATCCGTAAAGAAAGGAAAGGGCAGTATTGAACCAGATGGGTTTTTACAACAATCTACAATGGTTTCATGAGAGCGATTTAAAAAAAAGCAGTTCATCATTCGAGTAATTTCATTGAATGAAAATATTTTTTATTATTTCATAATAATATAACACAGATTAACCAATTGCATAAAAAATAAATCACACATGGAAAGGATCTTTCCTCTTGTGGGAGAATCTAGAACTAGGAGTCACTGTTTAAAAATTACGGGTTTCCCATTTAAAACAGGGATGAGAAGAATTTTTTTCTCTCAGAATGTAATGGGTCTTTGGAACTCCCTTCCTCAAAGGGCAGGGGAAGCAGAGTCTTTGAATGTTTTCAAGGCAGAGGTAGATCGATTTTTGATAAACAAGGGAGTGAAAGGTAACCGGAGGTACGTAGCAGGTTACAGCCAGATCAGACATCAGCATATTGAATACCATTGCACTGTCTGACTGTCTGTAATAACCATGTTCAAATGTATGTAGTGTCCATTGATTGGATGGAAGCACCTCATGATCTATGTGGAAAACTGGAATATGATTGCACTTTTTGTGATGGCCATTTTGAAATGTTTTGTAATGTTCTTTCAGCTATTTTATGAATAAAGTATCTTTTTTCCAAAAAATGCAATAATCCGCTTCCTCTCAACTGGCTTTGGAAACCTTTACAACGAGTCGCCTCTCGAGGGCAGTACCAGTTTGCAGTATAAAAACAGAAAATTCTGGACATACTCGGCAGGCCGGGAAGCATCGGTGCAGAGCGAATCAGAGTGAAAGTTTCATGTCCGCGACATTTCACCTGAACTCAGTCTGAGGAGCTGCTGATTTTTAGTGAAATGTCACAGACTGGAACCTTCACTCTGTTTCTGGTTGTATTTCCAGCATTTTCTGCTTGTGTTTCGAATTTGGTTAACTTCCTGCTACGAGACACAAGAGGGGAGAGGAAAATATCACCCGCAGGACGATCGCAGGCGCATTCTTTTAGATAACTATTTGGTCACAACTTGGGACGAGAGTAAATATGCCCACATTGTGGACACTTCAGTTTAAGGGCGGATTTTGCTTTATAATTATACTAATGTTGTTTAAGAATCGTCACACAAGGGCATAAAATAAACACTCAGGATCTCTCTCGGTTGCCTGGGACACAATCAGACAATGAAGCTCCCCACGTAGCAAAGACCGCACTGACTAACTGCCTCCTCAGTCCGACACTCTCTGCCGTGACCATCAGTATCTCTGATGAAAGATCCTCTCGATTAGTATTTACTAGACAACCCGCGGCAGCCCTGCCCGTCTCTCCCGTTAGCTGTTCATGCTCCGAGCCGCCTGGCCGGCCTTGTGCTATCAGAGAGATTGCTGCAGCTCTCCCGGAACTGTAACCAGAAGCGAGGATTTTGTACAGTGAATGCCGCGTTTTGTCTCAGTGTGGATCTCCGCCGCACAGTAATAAACCGCGGCATCGGCGTTCCCCGTGTCTGCAATGAGCAAATTGGCCGCGTTTCTCCGACTCGGAAAGATTCTGTTCAAATCGCCCGCTTCTCTCTTTGCCAGTCGATATCTTACCCTGACCGGATTTCTGTCTGTACCAATGCATCAGGTAGAAGTCGGACAACTCGTATCTGCAGTCCATCTGCACCGAAGCCCCGCTCTGGAATGTTTCCGAAGCGGGAGATTGAAGCACACGGTCCGAGAGACATCGACCTGGAAAAATATTAAGGTATGAAACATTGGAACAACGAGAATAATAATGAAAAACTCACTCTGGGTCATTGGGTCACTGTCCGGTGCCTACCTGTTCGCATCGCCAGGATGACGGATAATAGCTTTAACTGTGCAACACAATACATGTTTGCTATGAGAATGTCAATACAAAAACGGGACACAACTCACAAAAGAAGAAAACGAATCGTGTGAAGAGATTAAAATGTTGGTTGATTAAAGTCAATGATGGTTACTCAATGCCTCCGCCACGTGTTTATTTTTCCCGCTCCTAATTGGCTGGAAATTGATATTGTTCGCCGGATATAAGGAGGCGGATTGTTGGTCCGCTGCACATTTCCCCCGCGGTTCACGTCTGAACCGATCAGTTGTCCGAAGACCAGCAGCTTCTTCCGCTCCGGATGGAGGGAAGTGAGGGGAAGCACATCTCTTTATGAGAGTCACTCTCGTAGGCGACCAACCCGACACTATTTCTATTTCTTTGTCCATAACAAGCTTAAGTTGTACCATGTTGTGGTCGCAATCACTAAAATGCTCCCCCACCACCACCTTAGGCACCTGTCCGGCTTCATTCCCTAGAATTAGGTCCAGCACTGCACCGTCCCTTGTAGGGTCCTCTACATATTGACCTAAAAAGCTCTCCTGTACACATTTCAAGAAATCCACTCCATCCAAGCCCTTAACACTATTTCTATCCCAATAAATGTTGGGGAAGTTGAAATCACCTAATATAATTACCCTATTGTTATAGTTTTTACACACCTCCGCAAATTGCGCACATATTTGCTCCTCAATGTCCCGCCGACTATCTGGGGTCTATAATAAACACTTAACAATGTGGCTTCCCCTTCTTTATTCCTAAACTCTACCCAAAATGCTTCATTCAATGCCCCCCTCCAAGATATCATCTCTCCTTACTGCAGTAATTGACTCCTTAACTAATAATGCAATGCCTCCTCTTCTTTTACCTCCCTCCCCTGTCTCGCCCGAAGATTCTATATCCCGGAATGTTGAGCTTCCAATCCTGCCTCTCCCTCAACCACGTCTCTGTGATGGCTACTATATCACAATTCCACGTGTCAATGCTCACCCTTAATTCATCCGTTTTACCTGTAATACTCCTGGCATTAAAGTAGAGGTCATCCAGCCGTGCCTTACTCCCTTGAAGCTTAATGCAGTTGTTCTCCCTCTGACTTGATTATTTTACTGTATTGTGATGCGTCCCTATTCCTCGAACATTGTGTGTCCCCTCCCCCTGTCGCATTAGTTTAAACTCCTCCCAACAGCACTAGCAAACCCGCCCGCAAGGATGTTAGTTCATCTCTGTTTCAGATGTAGACCGTTCTGCGTGCCAAGGCCCCACCTTCCCCAGAAACGTTCCCAGTGATCCAGGAATATAAAACCCTCCCTCCTGCACCAACTCTTTAGCCACGTATTCATCCGTGCTATTCTCCTATTTCTGAGCTTGCTCGCACGTGGCACTGGGAGTAATCCAGAGATTACAACTCGAGAGGTCTTGCTTTTTAATCCACTGCCTAACTCCCTGAATTCTTGATGCAAGATATCATCGCTCCTTCTACCGATGTCATTGGTACCACCATGCACCATCGCCACTGCCTTATCCTCCTTCCCTTTCAGGATGCCCAACAGCCGCTCAGTGACATCTCGGACCCTGGCACTAGGGAGGCTACACACCATCCTGGAGTCACGTTAACGGCTACAGTAGCACCTATCTGTTCCCCTGATGACAGAATCCCCTATTACTATTGCTCTTCCTCCCTTCCTCCCCTCCTGTACAGACAGGCTGCTTGTGGTGCCAGAACCTTGGCTCTGTCTGCACTCCCTGGAGGAACCAGCACCCTCATCAGTCTCCAAAATGGAATACTGAAGTGCGAGCGGAAGCCCAGGGGACTCCTGAACTACCTGCCTGTTTCTCTTGGACTGCCTGGTGGTCACCCATTCCCTTCCTTCCTCGAGTCCCTTCAGCTGTGGTGTGACCACCTCTGTAAACGTGCTATCCACGATGCTCTCAGACACGCGGATGCTCCAGTGTCCCCAGCCGCCGTTTCAGCTCTGAAACCCGAGATTCCAGGAGCTGCAGCTGGATACAATTCCTGCACACATGCTGGTCCCAGGCACTGGAAATGTTCCCGGCTTCCCACACGAAGAACGAGGAGCACATCACGGCTTTGAGCTCTCCTGCCATGTTATATCCCTTTAAATTAAACCTTTTAAATAAATTACTCTAGGGCACTTCTTTCCTGATCCTCGTTACTACATAATATACAAACTACAAACCACAAAAAGACCCTAAACTATAAGCGATAAAAATAGTAAATACTTACCCGACCTTACCCACTACTTACCAGCCATTACTTTCCCTTGTAGTCTGTACTGCTGCAGCAGGGTAAGGCCACACTCTGAAGATTTAAGAAGTTGGCTAGCAAAGATAAAATGCAAAGAGCACCTCTTCCCCTCTGCGCCAAATTCCCACTGTGCCAATACCCACACTCACTCTGGCTGTGTCTCCCTCAGGATGAGGTCTCTCCCCTGCTCTTGTGCAAGCACACTGTCGTGTGCTTCTAAATAGTCCCTTTCTTAATTAGAGCTGAAGTGAGCTGAAATGACTCACACTAGTTAAGCTTCAAATAGCAATCAATACCTATTAAGTCCCTAATCAGGCATCAGGTGATTGTCAGTTAACTGTCATACAGTCAGTTGAATCAGCTCCCTTACCAAACTTTTAACTAGACTACTGTGGTTACAAAAATTAAAGAGAAATTAAAGAGAAAGATTTACCAGTTCAATTCCCACTGTGCACCAAATTGCCAATACTCACACTCACTCTGGCTGTGTCTCACTCAGGCCAAGGTCTCTCACCTGTTTGTGTGCAACCACCATGTTCAGGTTTTTGGACAGCTCTCTCCGTGCTCTGTATCACCGTGTGTCTGTAATCCCACCATGTGCAGGTTTTTGTACGGGTCTCTCCGTGCTCTGTATCACTGTGTGTCTGTAATCCCACCATGTGCAGGTTTTTGTACAGCTCTCCCCGTGCTCTGTATCACTGTGTGTCTGTAACCCCACCATGTTCAGGTTTTTGTACAGCTCTCCCCGTGCTCTGTATCACTGTGTGCCTGTAACCCCACCATGTTCAGGTTTTTGTACAGTTCTCTCCGTGCTCTGTATCACTGTGCTGTGCGCCGACTCAGGTCAGAGTAATACACAGCGGAATCGCTCAGTTGTAGTTTGGAGATATTTAACCATCCGATTTTCTTGGCAGGATCGATAGAAGCAGAAATTCTCCCCCCAGCAGCGTTTCCTTTATTCTCCTCTCCTGAAGTGTGTCTCTGAAGCAGATATTCCGGAGCCTGTCCGGGAGACTGACGGTACCAGTGTACTGTGTACTGACAGAACCCTGAATATTCACATCTTAAAGTAACGGTGTCACCGGCAGGAGAGGTTTGTAGAGGCGGATTCCGGGAAATTATGGAACTGGAATCTGGAGGACAAAAAAAATGAACATTTTATTTTTGTTTAACCTCTGTTTGTCCAGGTAAATATGTCATCCACGTGAATAGCTCTGCTTTTTGAAGTAATTTTATTTGCTGGAAGCCTGTTTGAACCGTGTTCACTCTTATGAAAATATGATCAAGTGGGGAATGAGGTGATATTTCATTTTACATGGCGAACTCTTCCGATTAGGACTGCACTGTCTGAATCGGTGTTGGGAACAGATTCCATTGTAACTTTCAAACGGGTAATGGATCTGTGCTGGAAATGTAAATAAAAATATAGAGCGATGGAGAAAATTCATGGGCAGTGGGAACAATTGGATTGCACTTTTAAAGGGTCAGCACCTACACGAGGGGCCGAATGCCGTGCTGGATAATTCTATGAATTATATTACATTCCCGTTTCTATTTTCCTTGGTGAGACACAACCCCGAGGGAGCATTTTATGTTCAGTGAGGCAACCAGTTTCCAAAAATAAAACATGTTTGTTGGAGAGAAACACAGCTGTGTGGAATCACTGTGCACAGCAAGATCCAACACAAATTGATGGGAATCATCAGCACCGATTGGGCAAAACCGAGAAGTGAGCACCAGTGGTCAAAGGTCAATCATTTCCTGCGGTTTAAAACTACCCGGGAATTTCTCTCTGCCTTTTGCTGTATTTCTCTATGTTCTATCAATAGGGTCCTATTTGCTCCAGTTCACCTTTATTTCAAATATGTACATTAATTTCATCTTATTTCTTTAATTTCACATTCCCTTTATTTCACATTTTCTTTGTGCTGTTTGGGCTTCTTGCAATCGTGGGAACTTGCCTCAAAGTCTCTTAGTTGTCGGTTGGATTCAGTCTGTTCAGTTTCCGCAGTGGTTTTACTGTTATTCACTGGGAACTGCCTCTTCTGGCTCTCTGACAATTTCAATTCTTTCCGCACGTTAACTGATTCTCTCCCGGGTTCACTGAGTGGAGTTTTCTCACAATTTTACAGAATCGAGGAAGAAGAATGCGGAAGAGGTATGGGCCATTCAACCTGTGTATATAATCAATTCCAGCCTGACCCCACCCGAAATCTAATTAACCATTTACATCCAGCTCCCTGTGTCGGTCTGTTCCGTTCTCCCTCCTGTATTTTCAAGTGTTTCAATAAATACATCAATACTATCTCCAGCCACTCCCTGTGGCAGCAAGTTCCACATTCTGACCTGCCTTTGTTTAAATTCAATTGTCTTAAATGTTTTATTTGTTCTGTTAGTTACTGTCATATGTTGACGGCTATTGCTTTGGACTCAGCCACAAATGAACAATTTATCCACAATAAAACCGTTCATTATTGAAAAACATTCTATGGATTCTCCTTGTGGTTCTTTTTTCCAGAAAAAAGAGACCCAGCCTGTTCAATCTTCCCAAGAGATGTGGATTGTTGCTGATTTCTTATTTCATCAAAGTAGAGAATCGAATCAACAGAAGCTGGAGCCCCGATATCACCATTCAAACCCGTTCAGCCATTCAGTAATATCCTGGCTGATTTACAACTTCAACAACACATTCCCGCATTCTCCCCATATCCCCTGTTCCGTTTAGTGTCCGAAAACCTATCGAATATTGTCTTGAATGGACATAGATTATGAACATCCACCGCTCTCTGAGTTACAGAATGCCACAGATTAACAACAATGGTTCTACAGAAGATATTTTTTCCTTCTCAGTTCTAATGGATGACACTTTATTCTGAAGCTGTGACCCCGAGTTCTATACTCCTCAGTCTGGGGAAACTCCGACCCAGAATCTGCCCTGTCAAAGCCCTTCAGAATATTATATGTTTTCATGAGTTCACCTCTCATTCTTCTAAACTCGAGGAAATATAGACCGAGACGACTAAATCTCTTCCCATTGGACAATCCCTCCATCTCAGGAATCAGTCTGATAAACCTTTGCTGCACTCCTTCCAATGCAGATTGATCTCTCTTCAGTAAGGAGGCCAAAACTTTACACAGAATTCCAGACTGGAGTCCATTTCAGTCCTTCCCTCATAAACCTCACGCATCCTGGGGTCAGAAATCATCCAATCCTTCTCTCCCTTTCGATTTTTTTTTCTTGCTGGTTCTAAATGAACATTCTCCTAGTTAATAATTGTTTCCTTATGTTTCTGTTCTCCTTCATAAGATTGATGCATCATCCTCACTCTCTCACTGCACTGTATTGCTTATTCCACAGTAATCAGGGATGCAGATAAATTACAGCCATCCCATCTCTCAAACATTTGCAGTCAATATAGAGAAGTGTCTGCAGTTCCAAACTTTCACATCTCGGTCTGAGGGCGGGAAAGGAGGAAAGTGATTGGTTGAAGACAATTGAAAGAAATGGGGAGGGGGGCAATGTCACTAATTTCAGTCACCGATTGTCCAATAATAAAATTCCATCTGGACCCACATCAGGATCTCTTATATCTGAAGTCCCTTGTGTCACTCGCCCGTTTCTCTCCCGGGTCAGGTATTGAACGAGCCGCTGCAGGTATCCGAACTGGCCGCAGTTGTGTTGAGTTTATTCACTCGGTTTCTGATTCACATAGCGCGGCTCGGACTGCAATCTGCTGCCCAGGAGAGAGCTCTGTGACCCCGCTCCCGGGCTCCAAGGGACAGACAGAGCTCCCTCGGTCACAGTTAACACCGGGAGTGGAGTCCGGATTGCCGACCATCTCCGCTCATTAAAAGCGATTCAGAGTGTGAGAGTCCGTGATGTTGATGTTGTCTCCGATGTACCCGTTAAACCAATAATGGTCCAGATTCCGTCAACTCCCACCTTCCCCCAAACTCCACTGGTATCAATAATAAACTGACGATGAACATTACCCGAGATAGTCTGTAACCCGGCGAGGTTTGGAGCTACTTACCGGCTGTGACAGTCACCACCGTCCCGGATCCATCCGCATAATCAGTAAACCACCACAGTGACACCGCTCTCAGTCTCCCAGGTACAACAACCACCGACTCTTCAACCTGCCGGGAAATCATCATCAGACAGTAGAGACTGCCCAATTATTCAGAGGGTTTAAATAAATAAAAATTATTGAATGTTTCAAAGTCTCTGTCGGTTCAAACTGTTCTTTGTGAGGCCCTGAGCTCAGAGTAAATGGTTACCGGAACGAGATGTTCGCTTCATATAAACCGAGAAAAATATCAAAGAAAAATAACTGAATGGTGGAAATTACAATGAAATTTAACCAGATTCCAGCGACAATAACATGAACCCGACAATTCATTATCTGGGTCCCGAGAATTTATATTGTGATCGGACAGAAGTATTTGCTCGGGTCTCTCCTACTGTGACTGTCCCAAAATAACACAGTGTTACAAGTCAGTATAAAATCCCCCGGGTATTTGGTGAGATGTGGGGACATTAGTTAAACAGCGGGAACTGCGGTTCCCGGTTCCAGCTATTAGACCGGGGTCACATCTGGTGTTAGGGGTTTGTAACTGGGATCAGTCATTCCCAATCCCCATTCACTGACACCAATCCCGGGAAAGACATCACCATCCGCACACACTGGGCATTTATAAAACTCAAGATGTTAACGGCAATAATCCAATCTCATTCTAAACTAGACTGTGGGGCAGATGGTGTGAGGCAGAACTGATGGGGGTTTAACTGCAGATTAACTCCGCTTTTTCCTTTGTTTCTGTGATAATCTGCAGTGAGAGTTTTTGTATCGCGGGAAGCCGAGGCCCATCACTGTGTGTGTATCATACTCAGCTTTACAGTAATAGGTGGCGGTGTCTTCAACTCTCACATCCCGAATTTCCAGCGAAAATGTATTTTCTGCTTTATTCACCGATACAACAAATCTCCCCCCGCTGGAGATCCGCTCCCGCTCTGTCCCGGTCTGGGGTTGTTTGAAGAAATGTCCCGTTTGGAAATAATACCACGAAGCATCGGAGAAAACACAGGTGATGGTGAGTGACTGACACTCCTTCCTGGTCACCGCTGCCGGGGTCTGTGTCACTGACTGACTGAAGGAGCCTGGAAATTAAACAGAGAGAGTTTAATGGACCATCGGAGCCGAACCACAGAACGGGGTTAAAACCCCAGACAGTGTCTGTAATTGGGATGGACTCGGGCAGCTTTGTATTAAATCCACACAATGTCGGTTTGTTTGATCGGTACTCACGGGGTAAACAGACACACAGGGTGAAAACAAGGAGGATTCCCATTGTTCTGCTGCCTGGAGCTGGGGGTTTATATGACGGGAGTAGGAGACTGCAGCCCTGGACTGCATTGGGAGACCGGACCTCAGAGCTGGACTGAAATACTTTAGGGGGATCGAGTTGATTTGCACAGGGCAGATCCGCTGAGATTATTGATGGGCAGCACGGTTCCCGGGTCGCTGGCTAAGTGTTGTGTGAATAAGAGACAGTTTTATAAAAGGAGGCTGCAATTTTCTGACTCTCCATTTGGATTGTGATCCGGATGTGAAAGCCCCTCCCACAATACTCTGGTGTACAGGGGTGGGGGAGGGGAGCTTTTCTTTCTGCCAGTTGTGCTGCCGCCTTCCTTTCCCCACAGTAATGAACTGGGAGGTTGGTGCATGTGTTTGTATTGGGTGGTGTTTGTTAAAGGTGGAATGTGGGCCCAGGGCACCAGGAGAATCCCCCCGCCCCGCTCCTATTCCAATATTCCGGACATTGTTTAACATCGCCCTGAACGGACTGGCGGGACCTCAGTTAGACTTCTGATCTGAAGGTCGGCGCCTCAGACTCGGCATCTTTCCTGGCCCGGCAACTGGGGGCCAGGTTACAATATGAGGGAGTCCAGTGACATTACCAATATCCTGGCAGATGTACACAACATACACAAAGACTAAGTAGCAGCTCGTTACCTTACTTGGCCAGGTGGCTAGTGTCTGCTTCGGAATAATGTCAATAGTACGGGATCTGGAAGCATAGGAACATTCGAACAGGAGAAGGCCATTCAGCCCATCGAGCCTGTTCCGCCATTCAATACAATCATGGCTGATCGAACACTTCAAAGCCTTTTTAAGCAGTAGTAATTCAGGCATGCTCCAGCGTAATGCAAGCAGAGGCATGTGTAATGCCGCAGTAAATGAGATTGGGTCTCATGTACCGTCAACAGAGACACAGGCTATTGTAATATAAAGAGTGACATTATCTTGTGTAATACTGGGACTAACACTAATGGAGATGACCTCTTGCAGTAAGAACTGAGATATGACCGAGGATCACATTGACAGAGATGCAATCTATTGCAAATAACTGAAAAAAGGAACGAATGCAATATAAAGTGAGATGTGGTCTCGTGTAGTTCGATTAGGGCAGTGTCTAGTGTAATATAAACATAAGCATTAAAATGTTGTAGTCAGTAATAACAAAAATAGGGTCTCGTCTAACATAAGTGTAGGCATATCTAATGCAGTAATAGCTGAGACATCATCTAGTGTAACAGTGCAGTGCAGTAATAAATGAGGTGACCTCTGGTTTAATATAAACAGAGGGATTGTACCGTACACTAATAAATGAGTATTGCTTCATCCTTGAGTAACTGTGTACAACCAGGCACTGAGCTCATGTACTGAGGTGGCCAACACTCAAGTCACAATAAAGGTGCTCAGATTCCTATACCACAAGTTTGTTTTATTTTAACTTGCAGTTTTTTTCTGTTAGCTGTGTGCTAATGTTTGCCTTTGTTTCCCATTGTTTCCTTTAGCGTCATCCCCATTTTCCTGATTAAAATCTCCAGGATTCTCCAATTTTCATGCTTTCTGGTTTCACTGAGGAGACTACAGACTGTGTGTGCGTCCCAGAACTTCAGTCAGTGCTAGTCCCTCTTGTCCATTTGTATTATACAGGGCAGTGATGACCCCTTTCCCGCAGTTCACTGCACCAAGTGTCATATCGGAGAATAGCCATTATCAACTGTTTACTTTCTGTGCCTTTATATTTATAAATACATTTCTGCATCAATAACCTTCTGCTACTCTCGATTTGTACCACTAACTGTCCTCACCTCAGCATTAAACACCTCTATCTGTTAATATGTCTCTCTACCACTCAATGTAATCAATCTCACCTTCATTTATGTCCCTCTGTTAGTGTTTCTCTGCATTATCACCATACTGAGTCTCATTTTTATTAAACTCCCTATGCATCGCCCATCGTTCTTCGTCTCAACTTTATATTCGGCATTGTGTAGGTGTCTGAGAGCATACAGACAGACACAGGGATAATCTGTAGACGAGGTACACATTCGCCTGTCACAGCTCAATGTTTCAAATCTTTAACTAGTGAGAGCAGACGGCACTGAAATTATTCACCATGGGGACCTCATTCGCTGATCTTCACAGGTAAATCTTTCAGGTCTTTAACCATTGAGGCCAGACAGGTACTGAGCCGATATACCACGGTGATGGTGGAGGCGGAGGCGGAAGGAGGGGGTTTCACTCACCGACACCGGAATATTGTTCAGGTTTTAAACACTCGGTATAAAGTGTGGGGTTGATGTACTGTGGAGCAGGCGGCACTCGAGTGCACAGGGACATTGTTCAGATCTTCCTTTCAATCACTGCCATTGCACGATTCAATAATTTTAACCCGCTCTCTCCTTTTCTGCTTTCTGCCTGGATTTGTAAACTCGATTTATTTATATCACTTCTGCTTTTATTCATGCTTCTTTCTCCCTGTCTCCCTCTTCTGTTTACAATCCACAGGATCCCCCGCTGCCAGGCGGTGAGAAATTCTCCGTCTATTTACTGAATTCGCTGGACTTTCTTTATATAAGGAGCTGGGTTTGGGCGGCTGAGAGTAGTCGTGAGGTGCGGGGAGTCCCCTGGGGTTTCGGGGGTTGGGGGTGTCCCGTGGGGGGAGCTGGAGTCTGAGAGGTGGGGGGAGTCCCTGGGAATTCGGGTTGTGGAAGGAGACTCGTGGGCGTCGATGTGGCTCTGTACAAAGTTACCCAGAAGCTAGAAGTGGTTTTAATTCTAACTTTTTCTGTGCAACTCTTGATGTAGGACAGTTGGAACCATTCGAAGTTTGCAATGTAAATTGTATTTTCTGTTTGTTCCCAGTTCAGTGCAATTGCCCATAGGAAGTTTCCACTTCCCGGACAATTGCCGTGCAACTCTTGCCTGGGAACTCCGGGCGGGGTGTTTCCCGGCGCATCTTTGGTGTATCCTCCACTTACACGGCCTTGGAGCTCGGAGGTCATGGCCCAACAGAATGTTGCGGTTTTCTTGCTCCTTTAAGGAAGCTCTGCCTGAATCTGACACTAAGGCTGAATATTTGCCCTTGTTTCCCGGTGTTCGAGCGCCCTCTGCTGAGCATTAACTGAGCCGCTCGTTCTGGCATTTTGACCGGGATCCGCCGTATCTCTGCCGTGGGGCTTGTGCACAGAAATACTCGGCTGTGTCGCAGTTCAGAGCCTCAGCTCCGTTATCTAGGTAGTTCTGTTAAATATAGAAGAGAATTGACCAACAATGTCTGTCTTCTTGTTTTCATTTTCACCGATCAGATTAATCGGGAGCTGAGGATGTTGCCCGGGCTGCTGACTATTCCAAAAGAAATGGTCATGGAGCAAAAATAAAAATTGCTGGAAAAGCGCAGCAGGTCTGACAGCATCTGCGGAGAGGAATACAGCTAACGTTTCGAGTCCGTATGACTCTTGTATGGTTATGGAGATATGGTTTCAAGATGCAGATCACGTGGTGTTACTGCCGTCTTCGGCATCATTTCAGCTTCGGCATCATTTCAGCAACCGACTCGACCACTGTGT